>NC_090926.1:1308730203-1309035203 GCF_040938575.1 Ambystoma mexicanum | reverse complement strand
TTAGGTGTCAGGATGAATCCAAGAAACTCCACCTCGGTGGTATGGAAAACACACTTTTCCAGCTTAGCAAACAGTTTGTGCAGGCGCAATTTCTCAAGGACGGCCCGGACATGCTTTCTGTGATCAGATTCCGAAGAGGAGTACACAAGAATGTCATCGATATATACGACAACACAAACATCGATAAGTTCCCGAAGGACATCGTTCATGAAGAATTGGAAGGCAGCAGGCGCGTTGCACAACCCAAAAGGCATCACCTGGTATTCGAATAAACCATATTTTGTACGGAAGGCCGTTTTCCATTCATCGCCTTCTTTTACTCGCACCAGATGATAAGCCCCCCGGAGATCTAACTTGGTGTATACGCAAGCGTCCTTCACCTGGTCAAGGAGTTCAGGGATCAAAGGCAGAGGGTAACGGTTTTTAACCGTTATCTGGCTCAATGCGCGGTGGTCGATACAAGTTCTAAGGTCGCCTTCTTTTTTGGGCACGAAGAACAAAGCCGAGGATGCTGGGGACTTTGACGGGCAAATGAAACCATTGGCTAGGTATTGATCTAAATATTGTCTCAAATGCCAGTAAGGGCATAAATCCTGCTACAAGGGGGTTGTGCACCGGGCACCAGATCGATTTGGCAATCGTACGATCTGTGGGGGGGGTAACGTGTTGGCCTGTTCCTTTTGGAAGACGTCCTGAAAGTCTTGGTATTTCGGAGGTAGTTGCATGGAGACAGAGGTTACAGATGCTAGACTAATCTTCAGATTTTCTGGGTAGCAGGTTTGTGCACAATCCGGGAAGGTTATTCTCTTTGCTCGCCAATCAATTCGAGGATTATGTGTCTGTAACCAAGGAATTCCAAGAATAACCTGAAACTGTGGGGCCTTGATTACGTCAAACACAACTGCCTCCCGATGGCCGTCCGGACCAATAAGAGTCACCTCAGTAGTGGAATGTGTTACCGGTCCTGAGGCAATTTCAGTTCCATCGACTGTGGTGATGACATCTTTGCTGGTTTTTGGACGCAGAGGGAGGTTAATCCTAGAGACCAATTAACGATCCACAAAGTTTCCTATAGCCCCACTATCGATGTATGCCTTTATTGCATGCAACCGCTTAGGATGTTCCGGATCTACGAGAACCATTGGCACAATGAAATGCAAGGTCTGAGAGTTAGTTTTCAAGCTTGGCAAGCGTACCCCTACGCTTGTCGGGCAGAGTCGTTTCCCGAAACAGAGTCTTCATGGTTTTTATCAGCGGCTCCTACCACCTTCTTGGGCGGTTTTGCCGGGCAATCTCGTAGAAAGTGTCCAGAGTTCCCACAATAAAGACAATTTTAACTGCCGCCTCCTTTCACATTCCTTTTGGGTTAAAGGTCCTCTAACCCCTCCAATTTGCATAGGCTCGGAGACATCGGCACCCTTGGGAGTGACGTGGGTCTTGACCAACACCCGGGTTTCAAACTTGGACCGATCCGCTTTTCGGTTTTGGAGCCTGTGATCCAATTGGACCACTAAATCTATATATTCTGTGCATTCTTGGGGCGGATTTACAACTTGGGCCAAGACATCTTTAAGTTCTCCGCGTAGACCCCGATAGAATAATGTGCTCCTTTTATCCTCTGGCCACCCAGTTTCCACGATTAGTCTGTTTAAGGTTTCTATGTAGGAGAGGAGGTCTTGGTTGCCCTGTCGCAGGGATAGAAGTTCATCATCCAGGGCTTGTCCCTGAGAAGGTCGAGCAAATAATCTCTCCATGCTTGCTTGAAATCCTTGGAAATCCCGGAGGATTGGGTCATCTTGAGTAACCAGTGGTACTGACCAATCGGCAGCACAGCCGCTAAGGTATGACAACACAAAAGCTACCTTGGTCTGGTCATTGGGGAAGGCCCCAGGTCTGCATAGGAAGTGCAAACGACATTGATTCATGAATACGGCGAACCGTTTGGGGTCCCCAGCAAAGCGTTCAGGTGGGGTCAGCGGCATATTTCCAGGTAGATTGATTTACACAGGGTTACTTGAAGCCACAGGAACAGAATTCCCCCCAGAACCAGGTAGAGGGGTTTGCCCAGCTTGACCTTGCAATACCTGCCTAGCCAGGTCATCAGTTCGTTCCTTAGAAACGTTTAGTTCCCTCCTGAGGGCATTAGTCTCTTGACGAGCTGCATGTACTTCGGCCCGTAATTCCCCCAGTAATTGGGCCAACATATCAGTCTCAGAAGTTTCCATAGCGCCTGGGTGGGAATTTGTAGGAAGGCTTCGCGTTCTGTAACGCTCACCTGGCTCCCACGGAGGCGCTGACCTGGTCTGGATTGCTGTGACCTCTTCAAGCGTGATGCGCAGGATTCGAATCACCGACTGAACTGGACCCCCAAATCTGGCTTGTCTGGCCCGTAGAAAAATCTTTCTGTAGGTGGAGAAAGGGGATTAACTGACTGCAGAGTATTGTGATTGCTTCCCACCTCCCCTTTGCTCTTCTCTGACCACCTCCGAAATCCCCAATCAAGGCTCACCTTAATGTTTGAATGGATGAACTCTCCATCCTGCTTCTGGTGCAGGGGCGCGTATTTGACCAGTTACTTCACTGGTCTCGGAAGGCGAAATGCCGTAAGTATGCAGTTTAAAAAGTTCCAGAGTAGAGTCTTCTCTTTGTTTGCTTTTCTTAACCTGCGATCTGTCCTTATTTTCAGGTGCAGGGTAGCGTGATGCTTCGAGGGATATTGCCGGAGATAAACTCAGGTGAGTTTGTGATAAAATGATCCCTTTAAATGTCTTTGAATCCCTCTAGTAATGTCTTTCTTTTTTCCCCTTAGGGGCCGGGGTGCGGTACCAGGCCAAGAAGTGGCGCCGACCCGAAATGAGGAGTGGTTCCGTCAAATATGGCCAGGTAAGTCTTGTGACGGAAAATCAGGCTTTCCTCATTTGTTCCTCCTGCTCACCTTTCGTCTCTTCTTCTCCCCTGCAGGTGCAGAGATGTGGCGGAATGCCCAGAAGGTCGCGGTGGATAGTGAAGGGCCCACGAGGCAGGTGAGTGATGCGCGGCGCTGCAACAAGTAGCGCAATGCTTTTAAAGAATGTCTATCTTCAGGATCGCTGGCGTGATGTTTCCGGACACAGGTAGGAAGTTAGATTAAGTTCTTGGTTTTCACCTTTTCTCTTCCCTTCCTTCCTTTCAGGTATCCCAAGATCGAGGCGGGCATGGCTGGAGGCAAGATGCAGGAGCAGGCACGGTGAGCATTCAGCTGCTAGATGCAGAGCAACGCGAAGCACGTGTGGCAGTCCGGGCGTGGTTTAAATAGCCTTGGAAGAAGTTCCAGGTAAGTATTCTTCCATGGTCCCCACCCAAGTAAAATAGTTTCTTTGATAAAATAGTCCCTCCTAAGCCTCATTTGGCTTGAGGCTTCATGCAGCATGGTCTGCATCAGGTAAGTGCACCAAACACCCTCTTTTATGAGCCTGGCGCCTATGGCGCCAGGACTGACGTCCAACATGAGCCTGGCGCCAAAGGCACCAGGACAAAGTCCAAAGAGCCCCTATTAGGGGCCGCTGGGCTTTTACCCGAGGGCATGATGCCTGCTCCCGGGGGTGCTGGGCCTGTCCTAGTGCTCCGGGGGTAGGAATCATGACATTATCCCTCTTCACCCAGAATAAAACTGTTGATTACTGATCGGCTATGATGTGCTCATACTAGTTCTGTTGTTCTCTTCTCTCGATCCACAGAACTTGTACAAACGTCCACAGTGGAGACGTTCCCGTTTTCACCATAATTAAGCAGTATTTGCTTTGCCGAAACTGATATTGGTGAGTCTTACTTAGGTTAGTTATAGCCTTGTAAGTTGATTTGAGGTACATTAATAACTCAAGTCCCTTTTCTCTTTTTGTTTCTTCCTCTGGCATTACCCCCTTTTCCCTTTTCCCTTCCCTTTCCCAGCAGGTTGTGTTTCATTAAAGCCTTCAGTAACTCGGAAGCATCCCTACGTGGAGGTATACCTCACCTTCTCAGACAGTTCACAATACTTGTCTTGGAATTTGTTTTTTCTTTTGTGTATAGCAGATTTTGTTTTGGATCCCCTGATGAAGTTCAAGTAATTTGGTTAAAAGGTTTTTTGAATGAAACATGTCAGGCATACGAACACCTTAAATTATAAGGTGCTGTACATTGACCAATTTAGTGGTTACGATCACCCAAGTAGCGGCTGTAAGGGGTAGAAAATTAACAGACAGTGGATTAATAACATACCTTTAACAAACCAAAAACCGGGTTTGTTTTAAGGTGCTACCCACCAAAAGCGTTACTATACACCAGGGTTTAAATTTTTGTTGTACTGCTCTGCTTAGATTTGTATAGGCAGGAGCTTTCTTTTAGGTGACACCTAGGCAGGTTTGTGAAAGTTTTTCTCAGTATTTCATTTAAAACTGATTTAGAACTTTTATTGTGTTTTATTTTTAACTAAAGTGCACTATGTTTTACATTCTTTTTAGATGTGTTGACTTTTAAGATTACTATGTGCTATGTTTTTTCTTTAATAAAATTGTACTGTACTACATTTGATTCTTAAAACTCTATACGACTCTATACGCGGTCCTTATTTGGTCCACGGACCGTGTGTGGGCACAGGAGTAGAGTTTGGAGAATAAGAAGAAGAGTAAGACGGTTTGTTCCTTTTTGTTTAATATTGTCTATAAGGCTTTGAAAGGAGTTTGGTACAAACGTCTATAAATAACTCTATTGGTCTCTCTTAGTCAGTTGTTGAGCTACTTCAGGACATCACACGAGAATCTACCCCAAATGTGCAGAGGCCCGAACAAGGCCCCATGGAGACAATAAATGGTGTTATGGTATTAGGTCCCTCCCCTTAGTCGCTCTAGAGGAATCCCATACTGTTGTACCATCCTACATGCCAGGACGTCTAGATGGAGTAACAAAGGATATCTCAGAGCTACAGATCAGGATGGGTAACATTTCCAACTTCTTGAAAAACCTCAGACAATCTGTGTTGGGGTCCCCGAACATAGTTGATGGTATGATAAGAACTATGAATAAAAAGATCCCAACTGATTAAAGAGTCTGCCCGCACTTCCTAACCCAGAACCCATTATTTATATATATTTTTATTAAGCATTTGTTAGGCGCCTATAGATCAAAATGGTGTTTCCAGGCGCCACTAGGCAACATTGGGGAGGGAGCAAGGGGAGAAGAAACAGTGGCACGACAGTAATATATAATTGTGCTCCTACTAGACCTTGAGGCATTTGGACATGTAAGTGTAGTGAGGGGAAGTGCAGGAATGGAGGGTGGTGGGGGAAAATAGAATGGGCAAGTGCTGGAGTGGGCCCCGTTAGGGAAGTGCCAAGGGGTGCCAGGTGGGAGGCCATTGGATAAGTGCTGGGGTGGAGGAATCTCAAGTGTGGGATGCAGAGCCAACAGGCAGTGGGCACACAAGGGCAGTACTGAGGGGGGGAGGTTGCTGGTGTCGACTAGGTAGAAGTCCTGGTAACCTGTGAGGTTCATGAGGGAGTTTTGAGATGCTTCTGGAACTTAATGCGGTCCGGCTCAAGTCTGAGAGGGGCAGGGAAGATGTTCCAAAGAGAGGCACCAGCTAAAGAGAGTGACTTGCCCCCTGCTCTCTGTCTGGAGAAGTGTTTGATAAGCAGAGAGTTGGCGTTGTAGGAGTTGAGAGTTCTAGCAGGGAAGTATTTAGGGAGAGAAAGTTGGAGATAGCATGTTCCCAAGCCCCAGAAAGACTTGTGGATGATACAGCGAGTCTTGAATTTGATCCCGGTGACCACCAGGAGCCAGTGGAGAGATTTTAGGACTGGAGAAATAGGGTCCCTAGGCTTGAGGCCAAGGACAACTCTTGCAGCCCTATTCTGGATTAGCTAAAGGGGACGAAGTGAGGAAAGGCTGAGGTTGAGGAAGAGTTCAGTCAATATAAAGTATTAACGCAACACCCAATAAGAAGAATGTTTGTATGCAGACAAGACACAGTACAAAAAGAAATCCCAATCCAATACAGGTGCATGAGATGCCAGTGTGGGGGAGACGTTTTAGCAAGTGTTAACATAGGGAAATATATCAAGTACCTCACGGTATAGACCAGTTTGGTATAACCAAGGAACTGTGAATCAATTAAGAGAAGTTCTGGCAGGTGAATACACCAGGCAGTTGAATTTCTGTAAAGATTCCTGGTAGGAGAGTATACAAGGGGATTTGAAAGGAACTATGAAGGAAATCCTGGTGGATGAGATTGATTGAAGGAATTGTAAAATAAATCCTGGCAGGTGAGTATACCAGGTGGATGAGATTGAATGAAGATTCCTGGCAGGGGAGAATACCAGGCACTCTGTAGAGTTAAAGGAAATCTTACAGAAAGACTGTTGCAAAGCTTCTAGTTTAAAAAAATAACTTTGTGAGTCCAGTGAAGAAACTAAGGAACTATTAAATAAAGTGGAGGTTTTGCCATCCAATATAAGAAACCAGAGAAAGGCAACCACCCTCTGGATCCAAGGGTCTCTACCTTGGAGAACATTTTTGTTGGAGTAATTATTATAATTTGGTTTTGAACACTTTTTTCTAACATCAAGATAAAAACATTTCCTTGTACCCTTTGCTGTTTTGTTTTAGTGTGAGGGTCAGGATAAGATGTTTTGGACACAAAGACAGCTTTTCAGTTACTGACCTCCTGACATAGACTGATCCTCACTTTGGATTTTTAGGTAGGGAAATTCCTCATAGAATAGGGCCTGTTAGTCAGTTTCCCAACCCACTTTTGTTTTAATAAATGTATTGAATACCTTGAATACCTTGTGCCCGACTCTCATTTGTGACCCCTCACAGCGCCCACTTCCATGGTCGCAGTTTCTGTGTTTGCAAATGTGAGGCTTTCCATGTAGAATAAGCCTTTCATTTTTCTTGGCTTTATGAATAACATGCAAGGCTCAATCAGTGCATGGATTTCTTTTTATTTGAAACACAGCATTCTGGTATGTGCAAGATGCAAATGAAATACTGCCTTTCATTTTTCATCATATGGTAATGAAGGGTAGGCCTTTGTTTTAGTTTAGTTCTTTGTCATTCAACATATTGATTTTAGTCTCTGGGAATAGCATTTTGATGTGGCATTTTAAAATGAAATGCTGCCTTTTTGTCTGTCGGCTCACAGTATGTTTTCTAGATCCTGCTTTTCCAGGCCACTGTCAGCCAGCAGTGTGTTTCCCAGGTCCAGCACTGTTTGGGCCTCTTTCAGCCAGCAGTGTGTCTCCCAGGTCCAGCACTGTTTGGGCCTCTTTCAGCCAGCAGTGTGTTTCCCAGGTCCAGCACTGTTTGGGCCTCTGTCAGCCAGCAGTGTGTTTCCCAGGTCCAGCGCTGTGTGGGCCTCTTTCAGCCAGCAGTGTGGTTCCCAGGTCCAGCACTGTTTGGGCCTCTGTCAGCCAGCAGTGTGTTTCCCAGGTCCAGCGCTGTGTGGGCCTCTTTCAGCCAGCAGTGTGTTTCCCAGGTCCAGCACTGTTTGGGCCTCTGTCAGATAGCAGTGTGTTTCCCAGGTCCAGCGCTGTGTGGGCCTCTTTCAGCCAGCAGTGTGTTTCCCAGGTCCAGCACTGTTTGGGCCTCTTTCAGCCAGCAGTGTGTTTCCCAGGTCCAGCACTGTTTGGGCCTCTGTCAGCCAGCAGTGTGTTTCCCAGGTCCAGCGCTGTGTGGGCCTCTTTCAGCCAGCAGTGTGGTTCCCATGGTCAGCACTGTTTGGGCCTCTGTCAGCCAGTAGTGTGTTTCCCAGGTCCAGCGCTGTGTGGGCCTATGTCAGCCAGCAGTGTGTTTCCCAGGTCCAGCACTGTTTGGGCCTCTGTCAGCCAGCAGTGTGTTTCCCAGGTCCAACACTGTTTGGGCCTCTTTCAGGCAGCAGTGTGTTTCCCAGGTCCAGCACTGTGGGCCTCTGTCCCAGGTCCAGCACTGTTTGTGCCTCTGACAGCCAGCAGTGTGTTTCCCAGGTCCAGCGCTGTGTGGGCCTCTTTCAGCCAGCAGTGTGTTTCCCAGGTCCAACACTGTTTGGGCCTCTTTCAGCCAGCAGTGTATTTCCCAGGGTCAGCACTGTTTCGGCCTCTTTCAGCCAGCAGTGTGTTTCCCAGGGTCAGCGCTGTTTGGGCTTCTGTCAGCCAGCAGTGTGTTTCCCAGGGTCAGCGCTTTTTGGGCCTCTGTCAGCCAGCAGTGTGTTTCCCAGGGTCAGCGCTGCTTAGGCCTCTGTCAGCCAGCAGTGTGTTTCCCAGGGTGAGCGCTGTTTGGGTTTCTGTCAGCCAGCAGTGTGTTTCCCAGGGTCAGCGCTGTTTGGGCCTCTGTCAGCCAGCAGTGTGTTTCCCAGGGTCAGGGCTGTTTGGGCTTCTGTCAGCCAGCAGTGTGTTTCCCAGGGTCAGCACTGTTTGGGCCTCTTTCAGCCAGCAGTGTGTTTCCCAGGGTCAGCACTGTTTGGGCCTCTGTCAGCCAGCAGTGTGTTTCCCAGGGTCAGAGCTGTTTGGGCCTCTGTCAGCCAGCAGTGTGTTTTCCAGGTCCAGCACTGCTTAGGCCTCTGTCAGCCAGCAGTGTGTTTCCCAGGTCCAGCGCTGTGTGGGCCTATGTCAGCCAGCAGTGTGTTTCCCAGGTCCAGCACTGTTTGGGCCTCTGTCAGCCAGCAGTGTGTTTCCCAGGTCCAGCACTGTTTGGGCCTCTGTCAGCCAGCAGTGTGTTTCCCAGGGTCAGCACTGTTTGGGCCTATGTCAGCCAGCATTGTGTTTCCCAGGGTTAGCGCTGTTTGGGCCTCTGTCAGCCAGCAGTGTGTTTCCCAGGTCCAGCACTGTTGGGGCCTCTGTCAGCCAGCAGTGTGTTTCCCAGGGTCAGCGCTGTTTGGGCTTCTGTCAGCCAGCAGTGTGTTTCCCAGGGTCAGCGCTGCTTGGGCCTCTGTCAGCCAGCAGTGTGTTTCCCAGGGTCAGCGCAGTTTGGGCTTCTGTCAGCCAGCAGTGTGTTTCCCAGGGTCAGCACTGTTTGGGCCTCTGTCAGCCAGCAGTGTGTTTCCTAGGGTCAGCACTGTTTGGGCTTCTGTCAGCCAGCAGTGTGTTTCCCAGGGTCAGCACTGTTTGGGCCTCTGTCAGCCAGCAGTGTGTTTCCTAGGGTCAGCACTGTTTGGGCCTCTGTCAGCCAGCAGTGTGTTTTCCAGGTCCAGCACTGTTGGGGCCTCTGTCAGCCAGCAGTGTGTTCCCTAGGGTCAGCACTGTTTGGGCCTCTGTCAGCCAGCAGTGTGTTTCCCAGGTTCAGCGCTGTTTGGGCCTCTGTCAGCCAGCAGTGTGTTTTCCAGGTCCAGCACTGTTGGGGCCTCTGTCAGCCAGCAGCGTGTTTCCTAGGGTCAGCACTGTTTGGGCCTCTGTCAGCCAGCAGTGTGTTTCCCAGGGTCAGCGCTGTTTGGGCTTCTGTCAGCCAGCAGTGTGTTTCCTAGGGTCAGCACTGTTTGGGCCTCTGTCAGCCAGCAGTGTGTTTCCTAGGGTCAGCGCTGTTTGGGCCTCTGTCAGCCAGCAGTGTGTTTCCCAGGTCCGGCACTGTTTGGACCTCTGTCAGCCAGCAGTGTGTTTCCCAGGATCAGCGCTGTTTGGGATTCTGTCAGCCAGCAGTTTGTTTCCCAGGGTCAGCACTGTTTGGGCCTCTGTCAGCCAGCAGTGTGTTTCCCAGGGTCAGAGCTGTTTGGGCCTCTGTCAGCCAGCAGTGTGTTTTCCAGGTCCAGCACTGCTTAGGCCTCTGTCAGCCAGCAGTGTGTTTCCCAGGTCCAGCGCTGTGTGGGCCTATGTCAGCCAGCAGTGTGTTTCCCAGGTCCAGCACTGTTTGGGCCTCTGTCAGCCAGCAGTGTGTTTCCCAGGTCCAGCACTGTTTGGGCCTCTGTCAGCCAGCAGTGTGTTTCCCAGGGTCAGCACTGTTTGGGCCTATGTCAGCCAGCATTGTGTTTCCCAGGGTTAGCGCTGTTTGGGCCTCTGTCAGCCAGCAGTGTGTTTCCCAGGTCCAGCACTGTTGGGGCCTCTGTCAGCCAGCAGTGTGTTTCCCAGGGTCAGCGCTGTTTGGGCTTCTGTCAGCCAGCAGTGTGTTTCCCAGGGTCAGCGCTGCTTAGGCCTCTGTCAGCCAGCAGTGTGTTTCCCAGGTCCAGCGCTGTGTGGGCCTATGTCAGCCAGCAGTGTGTTTCCCAGGTCCAGCACTGTTTGGGCCTCTGTCAGCCAGCAGTGTGTTTCCCAGGTCCAGCACTGTTTGGGCCTCTGTCAGCCAGCAGTGTGTTTCCCAGGGTCAGCACTGTTTGGGCCTATGTCAGCCAGCATTGTGTTTCCCAGGGTTAGCGCTGTTTGGGCCTCTGTCAGCCAGCAGTGTGTTTCCCAGGTCCAGCACTGTTGGGGCCTCTGTCAGCCAGCAGTGTGTTTCCCAGGGTCAGCGCTGTTTGGGCTTCTGTCAGCCAGCAGTGTGTTTCCCAGGGTCAGCGCTGCTTAGGCCTCTGTCAGCCAGCAGTGTGTTTCCCAGGGTCAGCGCAGTTTGGGCTTCTGTCAGCCAGCAGTGTGTTTCCCAGGGTCAGCACTGTTTGGGCCTCTTTCAGCCAGCAGTGTGTTTTCCAGGTCCAGCACTGTTTGGGCCTCTGTCAGCCAGCAGTGTGTTTCCCAGGGTCAGCACTGTGTGGGCCTCTGTCAGCCAGCAGTGTGTTTCCCAGGGTCAGCGCTGTTTGGGCTTCTGTCAGCCAGCAGTGTGTTTCCCAGGGTCAGCACTGTTTGGGCCTCTGTCAGCCAGCAGTGTGTTTCCTAGGGTCAGCACTGTTTGGGCTTCTGTCAGCCAGCAGTGTGTTTCCCAGGGTCAGCACTGTTTGGGCCTCTGTCAGCCAGCAGTGTGTTTCCTAGGGTCAGCACTGTTTGGGCCTCTGTCAGCCAGCAGTGTGTTTTCCAGGTCCAGCACTGTTGGGGCCTCTGTCAGCCAGCAGTGTGTTTCCCAGGGTCAGCGCTGTTTGGGCCTCTGTCAGCCAGCAGTGTGTTCCCTAGGGTCAGCACTGTTTGGGCCTCTGTCAGCCAGCAGTGTGTTTCCCAGGGTCAGCGCTGTTTGGGCCTCTGTCAGCCAGCAGTGTGTTTTCCAGGTCCAGCACTGTTGGGGCCTCTGTCAGCCAGCAGCGTGTTTCCTAGGGTCAGCACTGTTTGGGCCTCTGTCAGCCAGCAGTGTGTTTCCCAGGGTCAGCGCTGTTTGGGCTTCTGTCAGCCAGCAGTGTGTTTCCTAGGGTCAGCACTGTTTGGGCCTCTGTCAGCCAGCAGTGTGTTTCCTAGGGTCAGCGCTGTTTGGGCCTCTGTCAGCCAGCAGTGTGTTTCCTAGGGTCAGCACTGTTTGGGCCTCTGTCAGCCAGCAGTGTGTTTTCCAGGTCCAGCACTTTTTGGGCCTCTGTCAGCCAGCAGTGTGTTTTCCTAGGGTCAGCACTGTTTGGGCCTCTGTCAGCCAGCAGTGTGTTTCCCAGGGTCAGCACTGCTTAGGCCTCTGTCAGCCAGCAGTGTGTTTCCCAGGTCCAGCACTGTTTGGGCCTCTTTCAGCCAGCAGTGTGTTTCCTAGGGTCAGCACTGTTTGGGCCTCTGTCAGCCAGCAGTGTGTTTTCCAGGGTCAGCGCTGTTTGGGCCTCTGTCAGCCAGCAGTGTGTTTTCCAGGTCAAGCACTGTGTGGGCCTCTTTCAGCCAGCAGTGTGTTTCCCATGGTCAGCACTGTTTGGGCCTCTGTCAGCCAGTAGTGTGTTTCCCAGGTCCAGCGCTGTGTGGGCCTATGTCAGCCAGCAGTGTGTTTCCCAGGTCCAGCACTGTTTGGGCCTCTGTCAGCCAGCAGTGTGTTTCCCAGGTCCAACACTGTTTGGGCCTCTTTTAGGCAGCAGTGTGTTTCAGAGGTCCAGCACTGTGGGCCTCTGTCCCAGGTCCAGCACTGTTTGGGCCTCTGACAGTCAGCAGTGTGTTTCCCAGGTCCAGCGCTGTGTGGGCCTCTTTCAGCCAGCAGTGTGTTTCCCAGGTCCAACACTGTTTGGGCCTCTTTCGGCCAGCAGTGTGTTTCCCAGGGTCAGCACTGTTTGGGCCTCTTTCAGCCAGCAGTGTGTTTCCCAGGGTCAGCACTGTTTGGGCCTCTGTCAGCCAGCAGTGTGTTTCCTAGGGTCAGCACTGTTTGGGCCTCTGTCAGCCAGCAGTGTGTTTCCCAGGGTCAGAGTTGTTTGGGCCTCTGTCAGCCAGCAGTGTGTTTCCCAGGTCCAGCACTGTTTGGACCTCTGTCAGCCAGCAGTGTGTTTCCCAGGGTCAGCGCTGTTTGGGATTCTGTCAGCCAGCAGTGTGTTTCCCAGGGTCAGAGCTGTTTGGGCCTCTGTCAGCCAGCAGTGTGTTTTCCAGGTCCAGCACTTTTTGGGCCTATGTCAACCAGCAGTGTGTTTCCTAGGGTCAGCACTGTTTGGGCCTCTGTCAGCCAGCAGTGTGTTTCCCAGGGTCAGCACTGTTTGGGCCTATGTCAGCCAGCAGTGTGTTTCCTAGGGTCAGCACTGTTTGGGCCTCTGTCAGCCAGCAGTGTGTTTCCCAGGGTCAGAGCTGTTTCGGCCTCTGTCAGCCAGCAGTGTGTTTCCCAGGGTCAGAGCTGTTTGGGCCTCTGTTAGCCAGCAGTGTGTTTTCCAGGTCCAGCACTGTTTGGGCCTATGTCAGCCAGCAGTGTGTTTCCTAGGGTCAGCACTGTTTGGGCCTCTGTCAGCCAGCAGTGTGTTTCCCAGGGTCAGCACTGTTTGGGCCTATGTCAGCCAGCAGTGTGTTTCCTAGGATCAGCACTGTTTGGGCCTCTGTCAGCCAGCAGTGTGTTTCCCAGGGTCAGAGCTGTTTGGGCCTCTGTCAGCCAGCAGTGTGTTTCCCAGGTCCGGCACTGTTTGGACCTCTGTCAGCCAGCAGTGTGTTTCCCAGGATCAGCGCTGTTTGGGATTCTGTCAGCCAGCAGTGTGTTTCCCAGGGTCAGCGCTGTTTGGGCCTCTGTCAGCCAGCAGTGTGTTTCCCAGGGTCAGCGCTGCTTGGGCCTCTGTCAGCCAGCAGTGTGTTTCCCAGGTCCAGCACTGTTTGGGCTTCTGTCAGCCAGCAGTGTGTTTCCTAGGGTCAGCACTGTTTGGGCCTCTGTCAGCCAGCAGTGTGTTTCCCAGGGTCAGCACTGTTTGGGCCTCTGTCAGCCAGCAGTGTGTTTCCCAGGTCCAGCACTGTTTGGGCCTCTGTCAGCCAGCAGTGTGTTTCCCAGGATCAGCGCTGTTTGGGATTCTGTCAGCCAGCAGTGTGTTTCCCAGGGTCAGCGCTGTTTGGGCCTCTGTCAGCCAGCAGTGTGTTTCCCAGGGTCAGCGCTGCTTAGGCCTCTGTCAGCCAGCAGTGTGTTTCCCAGGGTCAGCGCTGCTTAGGCCTCTGTCAGCCAGCAGTGTGTTTCCCAGGGTCAGCGCTGTTTGGGCTTCTGTCAGCCAGCAGTGTGTTTCCCAGGGTCAGCGCTGTTTGGGCCTCTGTCAGCCAGCAGTGTGTTTTCCAGGTCCAGCACTGTTGGGGCCTCTGTCAGCCAGCAGTGTGTTTCCCAGGGTCAGCACTGTTTGGGCCTCTGTCAGCCAGCAGTGTGTTTCCCAGGGTCAGAGCTGTTTGGGCTTCTGTCAGCCAGCAGTGTGTTTCCCAGGGTCAGCACTGCTTAGACCTCTGTCACCCAGCAGTGTGTTTCCCAGGGTCAGCACTGTTTGGGCCTCTGTCAGCCAGCAGTGTGTTTCCCAGGGTCAGCGCTGTTTGGGCATCTGTCAGCCAGCAGTGTGTTTCTCAGGGTCAGAGCTGTTGGGGCCTCTGTCAGCCAGCAGTGTGTTTCCCAGGGTCAGCGCTGTTTGGGCTTCTGTCAGCCAGCAGTGTGTTTCCTAGGGTCAGCACTGTTTGGGCCTCTGTCAGCCAGCAGTGTGTTTCCTAGGGTCAGCACTGTTTGGGCCTCTGTCAGCCAGCAGTGTGTTTTCCAGGTCCAGCACTGTTGGGGCCTATGTCAGCCAGCAGTGTGTTTCCCAGGGTCAGCGCTGTTTGGGCTTCTGTCAGCCAGCATTGTGTTTCCCAGGGTCAGCACTGTTTGGGCCTCTGTCAGCCAGCAGCGTGTTTCCTAGGGTCAGCACTGTTTGGGCCTCTGTCAGCCAGCAGTGTGTTTCCCAGTGTCAGCGCTGTTTGGGCTTCTGTCAGCCAGCAGTGTGTTTCCTAGGGTCAGCACTGTTTGGGCCTCTGTCAGCCAGCAGTGTGTTTCCCAGGGTCAGCGCTGTTTGGGCTTCTGTCAGCCAGCAGTGTGTTTCCTAGGGTCAGCACTGTTTGGGCCTCTGTCAGCCAGCAGTGTGTTTCCCAGGGTCAGAGCTGTTTGGGCCTCTGTCAGCCAGCAGTGTGTTTTCCAGGTCCAGCACTGCTTAGGCCTCTGTCAGCCAGCAGTGTGTTTCCCAGGTCCAGCGCTGTGTGTGCCTATGTCAGCCAGCAGTGTGTTTCCCAGCTCCAGCACTGTTTGGGCCTCTGTCAGCCAGCAGTGTGTTTCCCAGGTCCAGCACTGTTTGGGCCTCTGTCAGCCAGCAGTGTGTTTCCCAGTGTCAGCACTGTTTGGGCCTATGTCAGCCAGCATTGTGTTTCCCAGGGTTAGCGCTGTTTGGGCTTCTGTCAGCCAGCAGTGTGTTTCCCAGGTCCAGCACTGTTGGGGCCTCTGTCAGCCAGCAGTGTGTTTCCCAGGGTCAGCGCTGTTTGGGCTTCTGTCAGCCAGCAGTGTGTTTCCGAGGGTCAGCGCTGCTTAGGCCTCTGTCAGCCAGCAGTGTGTTTCCCAGGGTCAGCGCTGTTTGGACTTCTGTCAGCCAGCAGTGTGTTTCCCAGGGTCAGCGCTGCTTAGGCCTCTGTCAGCCAGCAGTGTGTTTCCCAGGGTCAGCGCTGTTTGGGCCTCTGTCAGCCAGCAGTGTGTTCCCTAGGGTCAGCACTGTTTGGGCCTCTGTCAGCCAGCAGTGTGTTTCCCAGGGTCAGCACTGTTTGGGCCTCTGTCAGCCAGCAGTGTGTTTTCCAGGTCCAGCACTGTTGGGGCCTCTGTCAGCCAGCAGTGTGTTTCCTAGGGTCAGCACTGTTTGGGCCTCTGTCAGCCAGCAGTGTGTTTCCCAGGGTCAGCACTGTGTGGGCCTCTGTCAGCCAGCAGTGTGTTTCCCAGGGTCAGCGCTGTTTGGGCTTCTGTCAGCCAGCAGTGTGTTTCCCAGGGTCAGCACTGTTTGGGCCTCTGTCAGCCAGCAGTGTGTTTCCTAGGGTCAGCACTGTTTGGGCCTCTGTCAGCCAGCAGTGTGTTTCCCAGGGTCAGCACTGTTTGGGCCTCTGTCAGCCAGCAGTGTGTTTCCTAGGGTCAGCACTGTTTGGGCCTCTGTCAGCCAGCAGTGTGTTTTCCAGGTCCAGCACTGTTGGGGCCTCTGTCAGCCAGCAGTGTGTTTCCTAGGGTCAGCACTGTTTGGGCCTCTGTCAGCCAGCAGTGTGTTTCCCAGGGTCAGCGCTGTTTGGGCCTCTGTCAGCCAGCAGTGTGTTCCCTAGGGTCAGCACTGTTTGGGCCTCTGTCAGCCAGCAGTGTGTTTCCCAGGGTCAGCACTGTTTGGGCCTCTGTCAGCCAGCAGTGTGTTTTCCAGGTCCAGCACTGTTGGGGCCTCTGTCAGCCAGCAGCGTGTTTCCTAGGGTCAGCACTGTTTGGGCCTCTGTCAGCCAGCAGTGTGTTTCCCAGGGTCAGCGCTGTTTTGGCTTCTGTCAGCCAGCAGTGTGTTTCCTAGGGTCAGCACTGTTTGTGCCTCTGTCAGCCAGCAGTGTGTTTCCTAGGGTCAGCGCTGTTTGGGCCTCTGTCAGCCAGCAGTGTGTTTCCTAGGGTCAGCGCTGTTTGGGCTTCTGTCAGCCAGCAGTGTGTTTCCCAGGGTCAGCGCTGCTTAGGCCTCTGTCAGCCAGCAGTGTGTTTCCCAGGGTCAGCGCTGTTTGGACTTCTGTCAGCCAGCAGTGTGTTTCCCAGGGTCAGCGCTGCTTAGGCCTCTGTCAGCCAGCAGTGTGTTTCCCAGGGTCAGCGCTGTTTGGGCCTCTGTCAGCCAGCAGTGTGTTCCCTAGGGTCAGCACTGTTCGGGCCTCTGTCAGCCAGCAGTGTGTTTCCCAGGGTCAGTGCTGTTTGGGCTTCTGTCAGCCAGCAGTGTGTTTCCCAGGGTCAGCACTGTGTGGGCCTCTGTCAGCCAGCAGTGTGTTTCCCAGAGTCAGCGCTGTTTGGGCTTCTGTCAGCCAGCAGTGTGTTTCCCAGGGTCAGCACTGTTTGGGCCTCTGTCAGCCAGCAGTGTGTTTCCTAGGGTCAGCACTGTTTGGGCTTCTGTCAGCCAGCAAGGTGTTTCCCAGGGTCAGCACTGTTTGGGCCTCTGTCAGCCAGCAGTGTGTTTCCTAGGGTCAGCACTGTTTGGGCCTCTGTCAGCCAGCAGTGTGTTTTCCAGGTCCAGCACTGTTGGGGCCTCTGTCAGCCAGCAGTGTGTTTCCTAGGGTCAGCACTGTTTGGGCCTCTGTCAGCCAGCAGTGTGTTTCCCAGGGTCAGCGCTGTTTGGGCCTCTGTCAGCCAGCAGTGTGTTTCCCAGGTCCAGCACTGTTTGGGCCTCTGTCAGCCAGCAGTGTGTTTCCCAGGGTCAGCACTGTTTGGGCCTATGTCAGCCAGCATTGTGTTTCCCAGGGTTAGCGCTGTTTGGGCTTCTGTCAGCCAGCAGTGTGTTTCCCAGGTCCAGCACTGTTGGGGCCTCTGTCAGCCAGCAGTGTGTTTCCCAGGGTCAGCGCTGTTTGGGCTTCTGTCAGCCAGCAGTGTGCTTCCCAGGGTCAGCGCTGCTTAGGCCTCTGTCAGCCAGCAGTGTGTTTCCCAGGGTCTGCGCTGTTTGGACTTCTGTCAGCCAGCAGTGTGTTTCCCAGGGTCAGCGCTGCTTAGGCCTCTGTCAGCCAGCAGTTTGTTTCCCAGGGTCAGCGCTGTTTGGGCCTCTGTCAGCCAGCAGTGTGTTCCCTAGGGTCAGCACTGTTTGGGCCTCTGTCAGCCAGCAGTGTGTTTCCCAGGGTCAGCGCTGTTTGGGCTTCTGTCAGCCAGCAGTGTGTTTCCCAGGGTCAGCGCTGTTTGGGATTCTGTCAGCCAGCAGTGTGTTTCCCAGGGTCAGAGCTGTTTGGGCCTCTGTCAGCCAGCAGTGTGTTTTCCAGGTCCAGCACTTTTTGGGCCTATGTCAACCAGCAGTGTGTTTCCTAGGGTCAGCACTGTTTGGGCCTCTGTCAGCCAGCAGTGTGTTTCCCAGGGCCAGCACTGTTTGGGCCTATGTCAGCCAGCAGTGTGTTTCCTAGGGTCAGCACTGTTTGGGCCTCTGTCAGCCAGCAGTGTGTTTCCCAGGGTCAGAGCTGTTTGGGCCTCTGTCAGCCAGCAGTGTGTTTCCCAGGTCCAGCACTGTTTGGACCTCTGTCAGCCAGCAGTGTGTTTCCCAGGGTCAGCGCTGTTTGGGATTCTGTCAGCCAGCAGTGTGTTTCCCAGGGTCAGAGCTGTTTGGGCCTCTGTTAGCCAGCAGTGTGTTTTCCAGGTCCAGCACTGTTTGGGCCTATGTCAGCCAGCAGTGTGTTTCCTAGGGTCAGCACTGTTTGGGCCTCTGTCAGCCAGCAGTGTGTTTCCCAGGGTCAGCACTGTTTGGGCCTATGTCAGCCAGCAGTGTGTTTCCTAGGGTCAGCACTGTTTGGGCCTCTGTCAGCCAGCAGTGTGTTTCCCAGGGTCAGAGCTGTTTGGGCCTCTGTCAGCCAGCAGTGTGTTTCCCAGGTCCGGCACTGTTTGGACCTCTGTCAGCCAGCAGTGTGTTTCCCAGGATCAGCGCTGTTTGGGATTCTGTCAGCCAGCAGTTTGTTTCCCAGGGTCAGCGCTGTTTGGGCCTCTGTCAGCCAGCAGTGTGTTTCCCAGGGTCAGCGCTGCTTAGGCCTCTGTCAGCCAGCAGTGTGTTTCCCAGGTCCAGCACTGTTTGGGCTTCTGTCAGCCAGCAGTGTGTTTCCTAGGGTCAGCACTGTTTGGGCCTCTGTCAGCCAGCAGTGTGTTTCCCAGGGTCAGCACTGTTTGGGCCTCTGTCAGCCAGCAGTGTGTTTCCCAGGTCCAGCACTGTTTGGGCCTCTGTCAGCCAGCAGTGTGTTTCCCAGGGTCAGCACTGTTTGGGCCTCTGTCAGCCAGCAGTGTGTTTCCCAGGGTCAGCGCTGCTTAGGCCTCTGTCAGCCAGCAGTGTGTTTCCCAGGGTCAGCGCTGTTTGGGCTTCTATCAGCCAGCAGTGTGTTTCCCAGGGTCAGCGCTGTTTGGGCCTCTGTCAGCCAGCAGTGTGTTTCCCAGGGTCAGCGCTGCTTAGGCCTCTGTCAGCCAGCAGTGTGTTTCCCAGGGTCAGCGCTGCTTAGGCCTCTGTCAGCCAGCAGTGTGTTTCCCAGGGTCAGCGCTGTTTGGGCTTCTGTCAGCCAGCAGTGTGTTTCCCAGGGTCAGCGCTGTTTGGGCCTCTGTCAGCCAGCAGTGTGTTTTCCAGGTCCAGCACTGTTGGGGCCTCTGTCAGCCAGCAGTGTGTTTCCCAGGGTCAGCGCTGTTTGGGCTTCTGTCAGCCAGCAGTGTGTTTCCTAGGGTCAGCACTGTTTGGGCCTCTGTCAGCCAGCAGTGTGTTTTCCAGGTCCAGCACTGTTGGGGCCTCTGTCAGCCAGCAGTGTGTTTCCCAGGGTCAGCACTGTTTGGGCCTCTGTCAGCCAGCAGTGTGTTTCCCAGGGTCAGAGCTGTTTGGGCTTCTGTCAGCCAGTAGTGTGTTTCCCAGGGTCAGCACTGCTTAGACCTCTGTCACCCAGCAGTGTGTTTCCCAGGGTCAGCACTGTTTGGGCCTCTGTCAGCCAGCAGTGTGTTTCCCAGGGTCAGCGCTGTTTGGGCATCTGTCAGCCAGCAGTGTGTTTCCCAGGGTCAGAGCTGTTGGGGCCTCTGTCAGCCAGCAGTGTGTTTCCTAGGGTCAGCGCTGTTTGGGCTTCTGTCAGCCAGCAGTGTGTTTCCTAGGGTCAGCACTGTTTGGGCCTCTGTCAGCCAGCAGTGTGTTTCCTAGGGTCAGCACTGTTTGGGCCTCTGTCAGCCAGCAGTGTGTTTTCCAGGTCCAGCACTGTTGGGGCCTCTGTCAGCCAGCAGTGTGTTTCCCAGGGTCAGCACTGCTTAGGCCTCTGTCAGCCAGCAGTGTGTTTCCCAGGTCCAGCACTGTTTGGGCCTCTTTCAGCCAGCAGTGTGTTTCCTAGGGTCAGCACTGTTTGGGCCTCTGTCAGCCAGCAGTGTGTTTTCCAGGGTCAGCGCTGTTTGGGCCTCTGTCAGCCAGCAGTGTGTTTTCCAGGTCAAGCACTGTGCGGGCCTCTTTCAGCCAGCAGTGTGTTTCCCATGGTCAGCACTGTTTGGGCCTCTGTCAGCCAGTAGTGTGTTTCCCAGGTCCAGCGCTGTGTGGGCCTATGTCAGCCAGCAGTGTGTTTCCCAGGTCCAGCACTGTTTGGGCCTCTGTCAGCCAGCAGTGTGTTTCCCAGGTCCAACACTGTTTGGGCCTCTTTTAGGCAGCAGTGTGTTTCAGAGGTCCAGCACTGTGGGCCTCTGTCCCAGGTCCAGCACTGTTTGGGCCTCTGACAGCCAGCAGTGTGTTTCCCAGGTCCAACACTGTTTGGGCCTCTTTCGGCCAGCAGTGTGTTTCCCAGGGTCAGCACTGTTTGGGCCTCTTTCAGCCAGCAGTGTGTTTCCCAGGGTCAGCACTGTTTGGGCCTCTGTCAGCCAGCAGTGTGTTTCCTAGGGTCAGCACTGTTTGGGCCTCTGTCAGCCAGCAGTGTGTTTCCCAGGGTCAGAGTTGTTTGGGCCTCTGTCAGCCAGCAGTGTGTTTCCCAGGTCCAGTACTGTTTGGACCTCTGTCAGCCAGCAGTGTGTTTCCCAGGGTCAGAGCTGTTTGGGCCTCTGTCAGCCAGCAGTGTGTTTTCCAGGTCCAGCACTTTTTGGGCCTATGTCAACCAGCAGTGTGTTTCCTAGGGTCAGCACTGTTTGGGCCTCTGTCAGCCAGCAGTGTGTTTCCCAGGGTCAGCACTGTTTGGGCCTATGTCAGCCAGCAGTGTGTTTCCTAGGGTCAGCACTGTTTGGGCCTCTGTCAGCCAGCAGTGTGTTTCCCAGGGTCAGAGCTGTTTGGGCCTCTGTCAGCCAGCAGTGTGTTTCCCAGGGTCAGAGCTGTTTGGGCCTCTGTTAGCCAGCAGTATGTTTTCCAGGTCCAGCACTGTTTGGGCCTATGTCAGCCAGCAGTGTGTTTCCTAGGGTCAGCACTGTTTGGGCCTCTGTCAGCCAGCAGTGTGTTTCCCAGGGTCAGCACTGTTTGGGCCTATGTCAGCCAGCAGTGTGTTTCCTAGGGTCAGCACTGTTTGGGCCTCTGTCAGCCAGCAGTGTGTTTCCCAGGGTCAGAGCTGTTTGGGCCTCTGTCAGCCAGCAGTGTGTTTCCCAGGTCCGGCACTGTTTGGACCTCTGTCAGCCAGCAGTGTGTTTCCCAGGATCAGCGCTGTTTGGGATTCTGTCAGCCAGCAGTGTGTTTCCCAGGGTCAGCGCTGTTTGGGCCTCTGTCAGCCAGCAGTGTGTTTCCCAGGGTCAGCGCTGCTTGGGCCTCTGTCAGCCAGCAGTGTGTTTCCCAGGTCCAGCACTGTTTGGGCTTCTGTCAGCCAGCAGTGTGTTTCCTAGGGTCAGCACTGTTTGGGCCTCTGTCAGCCAGCAGTGTGTTTCCCAGGGTCAGCACTGTTTGGGCCTCTGTCAGCCAGCAGTGTGTTTCCCAGGTCCAGCACTGTTTGGGCCTCTGTCAGCCAGCAGTGTGTTTCCCAGGATCAGCGCTGTTTGGGATTCTGTCAGCCAGCAGTGTGTTTCCCAGGGTCAGCGCTGTTTGGGCCTCTGTCAGCCAGCAGTGTGTTTCCCAGGGTCAGCGCTGCTTAGGCCTCTGTCAGCCAGCAGTGTGTTTCCCAGGGTCAGCGCTGCTTAGGCCTCTGTCAGCCAGCAGTGTGTTTCCCAGGGTCAGCGCTGTTTGGGCTTCTGTCAGCCAGCAGTGTGTTTCCCAGGGTCAGCGCTGTTTGGGCCTCTGTCAGCCAGCAGTGTGTTTTCCAGGTCCAGCACTGTTGGGGCCTCTGTCAGCCAGCAGTGTGTTTCCCAGGGTCAGCGCTGTTTGGGCTTCTGTCAGCCAGCAGTGTGTTTCCTAGGGTCAGCACTGTTTGGGCCTCTGTCAGCCAGCAGTGTGTTTTCCAGGTCCAGCACTGTTGGGGCCTCTGTCAGCCAGCAGTGTGTTTCCCAGGGTCAGCACTGTTTGGGCCTCTGTCAGCCAGCAGTGTGTTTCCCAGGGTCAGAGCTGTTTGGGCTTCTGTCAGCCAGCAGTGTGTTTCCCAGGGTCAGCACTGCTTAGACCTCTGTCACCCAGCAGTGTGTTTCCCAGGGTCAGCACTGTTTGGGCCTCTGTCAGCCAGCAGTGTGTTTCCCAGGGTCAGCGCTGTTTGGGCATCTGTCAGCCAGCAGTGTGTTTCTCAGGGTCAGAGCTGTTGGGGCCTCTGTCAGCCAGCAGTGTGTTTCCCAGGGTCAGCGCTGTTTGGGCTTCTGCCAGCCAGCATTGTGTTTCCCAGGGTCAGCACTGTTTGGGCCTCTGTCAGCCAGCAGCGTGTTTCCTAGGGTCAGCACTGTTTGGGCCTCTGTCAGCCAGCAGTGTGTTTCCTAGGGTCAGCACTGTTTGGGCCTCTGTCAGCCAGCAGTGTGTTTTCCAGGTCCAGCACTGTTGGGGCCTCTGTCAGCCAGCAGTGTGTTTCCCAGGGTCAGCGCTGTTTGGGCTTCTGCCAGCCAGCATTGTGTTTCCCAGGGTCAGCACTGTTTGGGCCTCTGTCAGCCAGCAGCGTGTTTCCTAGGGTCAGCACTGTTTGGGCCTCTGTCAGCCAGCAGTGTGTTTCCCAGGGTCAGCGCTGTTTGGGCTTCTGTCAGCCAGCAGTGTGTTTCCTAGGGTCAGCACTGTTTGGGCCTCTGTCAGCCAGCAGTGTGTTTCCCAGGGTCAGCGCTGTTTGGGCTTCTGTCAGCCAGCAGTGTGTTTCCTAGGGTCAGCACTGTTTGGGCCTCTGTCAGCCAGCAGTGTGTTTCCCAGGGTCAGAGCTGTTTGGGCCTCTGTCAGCCAGCAGTGTGTTTTCCAGGTCCAGCACTGCTTAGGCCTCTGTCAGCCAGCAGTGTGTTTCCCAGGTCCAGCGCTGTGTGTGCCTATGTCAGCCAGCAGTGTGTTTCCCAGCTCCAGCACTGTTTGGGCCTCTGTCAGCCAGCAGTGTGTTTCCCAGGTCCAGCACTGTTTGGGCCTCTGTCAGCCAGCAGTGTGTTTCCCAGTGTCAGCACTGTTTGGGCCTATGTCAGCCAGCATTGTGTTTCCCAGGGTTAGCGCTGTTTGGGCTTCTGTCAGCCAGCAGTGTGTTTCCCAGGTCCAGCACTGTTGGGGCCTCTGTCAGCCAGCAGTGTGTTTCCCAGGGTCAGCGCTGTTTGGGCTTCTGTCAGCCAGCAGTGTGTTTCCGAGGGTCAGCGCTGCTTAGGCCTCTGTCAGCCAGCAGTGTGTTTCCCAGGGTCAGCGCTGTTTGGACTTCTGTCAGCCAGCAGTGTGTTTCCCAGGGTCAGCGCTGCTTAGGCCTCTGTCAGCCAGCAGTGTGTTTCCCAGGGTCAGCGCTGTTTGGGCCTCTGTCAGCCAGCAGTGTGTTCCCTAGGGTCAGCACTGTTTGGGCCTCTGTCAGCCAGCAGTGTGTTTCCCAGGGTCAGCACTGTTTGGGCCTCTGTCAGCCAGCAGTGTGTTTTCCAGGTCCAGCACTGTTGGGGCCTCTGTCAGCCAGCAGTGTGTTTCCTAGGGTCAGCACTGTTTGGGCCTCTGTCAGCCAGCAGTTGTGTGGGCCTCTGTCAGCCAGCAGTGTGTTTCCCAGGGTCAGCGCTGTTTGGGCTTCTGTCAGCCAGCAGTGTGTTTCCCAGGGTCAGCACTGTTTGGGCCTCTGTCAGCCAGCAGTGTGTTTCCTAGGGTCAGCACTGTTTGGGCCTCTGTCAGCCAGCAGTGTGTTTCCCAGGGTCAGCACTGTTTGGGCCTCTGTCAGCCAGCAGCGTGTTTCCTAGGGTCAGCACCGTTTGGGCCTCTGTCAGCCAGCAGTGTGTTTTCCAGGTCCAGCACTGTTGGGGCCTCTGTCAGCCAGCAGTGTGTTTCCTAGGGTCAGCACTGTTTGGGCCTCTGTCAGCCAGCAGTGTGTTTCCCAGGGTCAGCGCTGTTTGGGCCTCTGTCAGCCAGCAGTGTGTTCCCTAGGGTCAGCACTGTTTGGGCCTCTGTCAGCCAGCAGTGTGTTTCCCAGGGTCAGCACTGTTTGGGCCTCTGTCAGCCAGCAGTGTGTTTTCCAGGTCCAGCACTGTTGGGGCCTCTGTCAGCCAGCAGCGTGTTTCCTAGGGTCAGCACTGTTTGGGCCTCTGTCAGCCAGCAGTGTGTTTCCCAGGGTCAGAGCTGTTTGGGCCTCTGTCAGCCAGCAGTGTGTTTTCCAGGTCCAGCACTGCTTAGGCCTCTGTCAGCCAGCAGTGTGTTTCCCAGGTCCAGCGCTGTGTGGGCCTATGTCAGCCAGCAGTGTGTTTCCCAGGTCCAGCACTGTTTGGGCCTCTGTCAGCCAGCAGTGTGTTTCCCAGGTCCAGCACTGTTTGGGCCTCTGTCAGCCAGCAGTGTGTTTCCCAGGGTCAGCACTGTTTGGGCCTATGTCAGCCAGCATTGTGTTTCCCAGGGTTAGCGCTGTTTGGGCCTCTGTCAGCCAGCAGTGTGTTTCCCAGGTCCAGCACTGTTGGGGCCTCTGTCAGCCAGCAGTGTGTTTCCCAGGGTCAGCGCTGTTTGGGCTTCTGTCAGCCAGCAGTGTGTTTCCCAGGGTCAGCGCTGCTTAGGCCTCTGTCAGCCAGCAGTGTGTTTCCCAGGTCCAGCGCTGTGTGGGCCTATGTCAGCCAGCAGTGTGTTTCCCAGGTCCAGCACTGTTTGGGCCTCTGTCAGCCAGCAGTGTGTTTCCCAGGTCCAGCACTGTTTGGGCCTCTGTCAGCCAGCAGTGTGTTTCCCAGGGTCAGCACTGTTTGGGCCTATGTCAGCCAGCATTGTGTTTCCCAGGGTTAGCGCTGTTTGGGCCTCTGTCAGCCAGCAGTGTGTTTCCCAGGTCCAGCACTGTTGGGGCCTCTGTCAGCCAGCAGTGTGTTTCCCAGGGTCAGCGCTGTTTGGGCTTCTGTCAGCCAGCAGTGTGTTTCCCAGGGTCAGCGCTGCTTAGGCCTCTGTCAGCCAGCAGTGTGTTTCCCAGGGTCAGCGCAGTTTGGGCTTCTGTCAGCCAGCAGTGTGTTTCCCAGGGTCAGCACTGTTTGGGCCTCTTTCAGCCAGCAGTGTGTTTTCCAGGTCCAGCACTGTTTGGGCCTCTGTCAGCCAGCAGTGTGTTTCCCAGGGTCAGCACTGTGTGGGCCTCTGTCAGCCAGCAGTGTGTTTCCCAGGGTCAGCGCTGTTTGGGCTTCTGTCAGCCAGCAGTGTGTTTCCCAGGGTCAGCACTGTTTGGGCCTCTGTCAGCCAGCAGTGTGTTTCCTAGGGTCAGCACTGTTTGGGCTTCTGTCAGCCAGCAGTGTGTTTCCCAGGGTCAGCACTGTTTGGGCCTCTGTCAGCCAGCAGTGTGTTTCCTAGGGTCAGCACTGTTTGGGCCTCTGTCAGCCAGCAGTGTGTTTTCCAGGTCCAGCACTGTTGGGGCCTCTGTCAGCCAGCAGTGTGTTTCCCAGGGTCAGCGCTGTTTGGGCCTCTGTCAGCCAGCAGTGTGTTCCCTAGGGTCAGCACTGTTTGGGCCTCTGTCAGCCAGCAGTGTGTTTCCCAGGGTCAGCGCTGTTTGGGCCTCTGTCAGCCAGCAGTGTGTTTTCCAGGTCCAGCACTGTTGGGGCCTCTGTCAGCCAGCAGCGTGTTTCCTAGGGTCAGCACTGTTTGGGCCTCTGTCAGCCAGCAGTGTGTTTCCCAGGGTCAGCGCTGTTTGGGCTTCTGTCAGCCAGCAGTGTGTTTCCTAGGGTCAGCACTGTTTGGGCCTCTGTCAGCCAGCAGTGTGTTTCCTAGGGTCAGCGCTGTTTGGGCCTCTGTCAGCCAGCAGTGTGTTTCCTAGGGTCAGCACTGTTTGGGCCTCTGTCAGCCAGCAGTGTGTTTTCCAGGTCCAGCACTTTTTGGGCCTCTGTCAGCCAGCAGTGTGTTTTCCTAGGGTCAGCACTGTTTGGGCCTCTGTCAGCCAGCAGTGTGTTTCCCAGGGTCAGCACTGCTTAGGCCTCTGTCAGCCAGCAGTGTGTTTCCCAGGTCCAGCACTGTTTGGGCCTCTTTCAGCCAGCAGTGTGTTTCCTAGGGTCAGCACTGTTTGGGCCTCTGTCAGCCAGCAGTGTGTTTTCCAGGGTCAGCGCTGTTTGGGCCTCTGTCAGCCAGCAGTGTGTTTTCCAGGTCAAGCACTGTGTGGGCCTCTTTCAGCCAGCAGTGTGTTTCCCATGGTCAGCACTGTTTGGGCCTCTGTCAGCCAGTAGTGTGTTTCCCAGGTCCAGCGCTGTGTGGGCCTATGTCAGCCAGCAGTGTGTTTCCCAGGTCCAGCACTGTTTGGGCCTCTGTCAACCAGCAGTGTGTTTCCCAGGTCCAACACTGTTTGGGCCTCTTTTAGGCAGCAGTGTGTTTCAGAGGTCCAGCACTGTGGGCCTCTGTCCCAGGTCCAGCACTGTTTGGGCCTCTGACAGTCAGCAGTGTGTTTCCCAGGTCCAGCGCTGTGTGGGCCTCTTTCAGCCAGCAGTGTGTTTCCCAGGTCCAACACTGTTTGGGCCTCTTTCGGCCAGCAGTGTGTTTCCCAGGGTCAGCACTGTTTGGGCCTCTTTCAGCCAGCAGTGTGTTTCCCAGGGTCAGCACTGTTTGGGCCTCTGTCAGCCAGCAGTGTGTTTCCTAGGGTCAGCACTGTTTGGGCCTCTGTCAGCCAGCAGTGTGTTTCCCAGGGTCAGAGTTGTTTGGGCCTCTGTCAGCCAGCAGTGTGTTTCCCAGGTCCAGCACTGTTTGGACCTCTGTCAGCCAGCAGTGTGTTTCCCAGGGTCAGCGCTGTTTGGGATTCTGTCAGCCAGCAGTGTGTTTCCCAGGGTCAGAGCTGTTTGGGCCTCTGTCAGCCAGCAGTGTGTTTTCCAGGTCCAGCACTTTTTGGGCCTATGTCAACCAGCAGTGTGTTTCCTAGGGTCAGCACTGTTTGGGCCTCTGTCAGCCAGCAGTGTGTTTCCCAGGGTCAGCACTGTTTGGGCCTATGTCAGCCAGCAGTGTGTTTCCTAGGGTCAGCACTGTTTGGGCCTCTGTCAGCCAGCAGTGTGTTTCCCAGGGTCAGAGCTGTTTCGGCCTCTGTCAGCCAGCAGTGTGTTTCCCAGGGTCAGAGCTGTTTGGGCCTCTGTTAGCCAGCAGTGTGTTTTCCAGGTCCAGCACTGTTTGGGCCTATGTCAGCCAGCAGTGTGTTTCCTAGGGTCAGCACTGTTTGGGCCTCTGTCAGCCAGCAGTGTGTTTCCCAGGGTCAGCACTGTTTGGGCCTATGTCAGCCAGCAGTGTGTTTCCTAGGATCAGCACTGTTTGGGCCTCTGTCAGCCAGCAGTGTGTTTCCCAGGGTCAGAGCTGTTTGGGCCTCTGTCAGCCAGCAGTGTGTTTCCCAGGTCCGGCACTGTTTGGACCTCTGTCAGCCAGCAGTGTGTTTCCCAGGATCAGCGCTGTTTGGGATTCTGTCAGCCAGCAGTGTGTTTCCCAGGGTCAGCGCTGTTTGGGCCTCTGTCAGCCAGCAGTGTGTTTCCCAGGGTCAGCGCTGCTTGGGCCTCTGTCAGCCAGCAGTGTGTTTCCCAGGTCCAGCACTGTTTGGGCTTCTGTCAGCCAGCAGTGTGTTTCCTAGGGTCAGCACTGTTTGGGCCTCTGTCAGCCAGCAGTGTGTTTCCCAGGGTCAGCACTGTTTGGGCCTCTGTCAGCCAGCAGTGTGTTTCCCAGGTCCAGCACAGTTTGGGCCTCTGTCAGCCAGCAGTGTGTTTCCCAGGATCAGCGCTGTTTGGGATTCTGTCAGCCAGCAGTGTGTTTCCCAGGGTCAGCGCTGTTTGGGCCTCTGTCAGCCAGCAGTGTGTTTCCCAGGGTCAGCGCTGCTTAGGCCTCTGTCAGCCAGCAGTGTGTTTCCCAGGGTCAGCGCTGCTTAGGCCTCTGTCAGCCAGCAGTGTGTTTCCCAGGGTCAGCGCTGTTTGGGCTTCTGTCAGCCAGCAGTGTGTTTCCCAGGGTCAGCGCTGTTTGGGCCTCTGTCAGCCAGCAGTGTGTTTTCCAGGTCCAGCACTGTTGGGGCCTCTGTCAGCCAGCAGTGTGTTTCCCAGGGTCAGCACTGTTTGGGCCTCTGTCAGCCAGCAGTGTGTTTCCCAGGGTCAGAGCTGTTTGGGCTTCTGTCAGCCAGCAGTGTGTTTCCCAGGGTCAGCACTGCTTAGACCTCTGTCACCCAGCAGTGTGTTTCCCAGGGTCAGCACTGTTTGGGCCTCTGTCAGCCAGCAGTGTGTTTCCCAGGGTCAGCGCTGTTTGGGCATCTGTCAGCCAGCAGTGTGTTTCTCAGGGTCAGAGCTGTTGGGGCCTCTGTCAGCCAGCAGTGTGTTTCCCAGGGTCAGCGCTGTTTGGGCTTCTGTCAGCCAGCAGTGTGTTTCCTAGGGTCAGCACTGTTTGGGCCTCTGTCAGCCAGCAGTGTGTTTCCTAGGGTCAGCACTGTTTGGGCCTCTGTCAGCCAGCAGTGTGTTTTCCAGGTCCAGCACTGTTGGGGCCTATGTCAGCCAGCAGTGTGTTTCCCAGGGTCAGCGCTGTTTGGGCTTCTGTCAGCCAGCATTGTGTTTCCCAGGGTCAGCACTGTTTGGGCCTCTGTCAGCCAGCAGCGTGTTTCCTAGGGTCAGCACTGTTTGGGCCTCTGTCAGCCAGCAGTGTGTTTCCCAGTGTCAGCGCTGTTTGGGCTTCTGTCAGCCAGCAGTGTGTTTCCTAGGGTCAGCACTGTTTGGGCCTCTGTCAGCGAGCAGTGTGTTTCCCAGGGTCAGCGCTGTTTGGGCTTCTGTCAGCCAGCAGTGTGTTTCCTAGGGTCAGCACTGTTTGGGCCTCTGTCAGCCAGCAGTGTGTTTCCCAGGGTCAGAGCTGTTTGGGCCTCTGTCAGCCAGCAGTGTGTTTTCCAGGTCCAGCACTGCTTAGGCCTCTGTCAGCCAGCAGTGTGTTTCCCAGGTCCAGCGCTGTGTGTGCCTATGTCAGCCAGCAGTGTGTTTCCCAGCTCCAGCACTGTTTGGGCCTCTGTCAGCCAGCAGTGTGTTTCCCAGGTCCAGCACTGTTTGGGCCTCTGTCAGCCAGCAGTGTGTTTCCCAGTGTCAGCACTGTTTGGGCCTATGTCAGCCAGCATTGTGTTTCCCAGGGTTAGCGCTGTTTGGGCTTCTGTCAGCCAGCAGTGTGTTTCCCAGGTCCAGCACTGTTGGGGCCTCTGTCAGCCAGCAGTGTGTTTCCCAGGGTCAGCGCTGTTTGGGCTTCTGTCAGCCAGCAGTGTGTTTCCGAGGGTCAGCGCTGCTTAGGCCTCTGTCAGCCAGCAGTGTGTTTCCCAGGGTCAGCGCTGTTTTGGCTTCTGTCAGCCAGCAGTGTGTTTCCTAGGGTCAGCACTGTTTGTGCCTCTGTCAGCCAGCAGTGTGTTTCCTAGGGTCAGCGCTGTTTGGGCCTCTGTCAGCCAGCAGTGTGTTTCCTAGGGTCAGCGCTGTTTGGGCTTCTGTCAGCCAGCAGTGTGTTTCCCAGGGTCAGCGCTGCTTAGGCCTCTGTCAGCCAGCAGTGTGTTTCCCAGGGTCAGCGCTGTTTGGACTTCTGTCAGCCAGCAGTGTGTTTCCCAGGGTCAGCGCTGCTTAGGCCTCTGTCAGCCAGCAGTGTGTTTCCCAGGGTCAGCGCTGTTTGGGCCTCTGTCAGCCAGCAGTGTGTTCCCTAGGGTCAGCACTGTTCGGGCCTCTGTCAGCCAGCAGTGTGTTTCCCAGGGTCAGTGCTGTTTGGGCTTCTGTCAGCCAGCAGTGTGTTTCCCAGGGTCAGCACTGTGTGGGCCTCTGTCAGCCAGCAGTGTGTTTCCCAGAGTCAGCGCTGTTTGGGCTTCTGTCAGCCAGCAGTGTGTTTCCCAGGGTCAGCACTGTTTGGGCCTCTGTCAGCCAGCAGTGTGTTTCCTAGGGTCAGCACTGTTTGGGCTTCTGTCAGCCAGCAAGGTGTTTCCCAGGGTCAGCACTGTTTGGGCCTCTGTCAGCCAGCAGTGTGTTTCCTAGGGTCAGCACTGTTTGGGCCTCTGTCAGCCAGCAGTGTGTTTTCCAGGTCCAGCACTGTTGGGGCCTCTGTCAGCCAGCAGTGTGTTTCCTAGGGTCAGCACTGTTTGGGCCTCTGTCAGCCAGCAGTGTGTTTCCCAGGGTCAGCGCTGTTTGGGCCTCTGTCAGCCAGCAGTGTGTTTCCCAGGTCCAGCACTGTTTGGGCCTCTGTCAGCCAGCAGTGTGTTTCCCAGGGTCAGCACTGTTTGGGCCTATGTCAGCCAGCATTGTGTTTCCCAGGGTTAGCGCTGTTTGGGCTTCTGTCAGCCAGCAGTGTGTTTCCCAGGTCCAGCACTGTTGGGGCCTCTGTCAGCCAGCAGTGTGTTTCCCAGGGTCAGCGCTGTTTGGGCTTCTGTCAGCCAGCAGTGTGCTTCCCAGGGTCAGCGCTGCTTAGGCCTCTGTCAGCCAGCAGTGTGTTTCCCAGGGTCTGCGCTGTTTGGACTTCTGTCAGCCAGCAGTGTGTTTCCCAGGGTCAGCGCTGCTTAGGCCTCTGTCAGCCAGCAGTTTGTTTCCCAGGGTCAGCGCTGTTTGGGCCTCTGTCAGCCAGCAGTGTGTTCCCTAGGGTCAGCACTGTTTGGGCCTCTGTCAGCCAGCAGTGTGTTTCCCAGGGTCAGCGCTGTTTGGGCTTCTGTCAGCCAGCAGTGTGTTTCCCAGGGTCAGCGCTGTTTGGGATTCTGTCAGCCAGCAGTGTGTTTCCCAGGGTCAGAGCTGTTTGGGCCTCTGTCAGCCAGCAGTGTGTTTTCCAGGTCCAGCACTTTTTGGGCCTATGTCAACCAGCAGTGTGTTTCCTAGGGTCAGCACTGTTTGGGCCTCTGTCAGCCAGCAGTGTGTTTCCCAGGGCCAGCACTGTTTGGGCCTATGTCAGCCAGCAGTGTGTTTCCTAGGGTCAGCACTGTTTGGGCCTCTGTCAGCCAGCAGTGTGTTTCCCAGGGTCAGAGCTGTTTGGGCCTCTGTCAGCCAGCAGTGTGTTTCCCAGGTCCAGCACTGTTTGGACCTCTGTCAGCCAGCAGTGTGTTTCCCAGGGTCAGCGCTGTTTGGGATTCTGTCAGCCAGCAGTGTGTTTCCCAGGGTCAGAGCTGTTTGGGCCTCTGTTAGCCAGCAGTGTGTTTTCCAGGTCCAGCACTGTTTGGGCCTATGTCAGCCAGCAGTGTGTTTCCTAGGGTCAGCACTGTTTGGGCCTCTGTCAGCCAGCAGTGTGTTTCCCAGGGTCAGCACTGTTTGGGCCTATGTCAGCCAGCAGTGTGTTTCCTAGGGTCAGCACTGTTTGGGCCTCTGTCAGCCAGCAGTGTGTTTCCCAGGGTCAGAGCTGTTTGGGCCTCTGTCAGCCAGCAGTGTGTTTCCCAGGTCCGGCACTGTTTGGACCTCTGTCAGCCAGCAGTGTGTTTCCCAGGATCAGCGCTGTTTGGGATTCTGTCAGCCAGCAGTTTGTTTCCCAGGGTCAGCGCTGTTTGGGCCTCTGTCAGCCAGCAGTGTGTTTCCCAGGGTCAGCGCTGCTTAGGCCTCTGTCAGCCAGCAGTGTGTTTCCCAGGTCCAGCACTGTTTGGGCTTCTGTCAGCCAGCAGTGTGTTTCCTAGGGTCAGCACTGTTTGGGCCTCTGTCAGCCATCAGTGTGTTTCCCAGGGTCAGCACTGTTTGGGCCTCTGTCAGCCAGCAGTGTGTTTCCCAGGTCCAGCACTGTTTGGGCCTCTGTCAGCCAGCAGTGTGTTTCCCAGGGTCAGCACTGTTTGGGCCTCTGTCAGCCAGCAGTGTGTTTCCCAGGGTCAGCGCTGCTTAGGCCTCTGTCAGCCAGCAGTGTGTTTCCCAGGGTCAGCGCTGTTTGGGCTTCTATCAGCCAGCAGTGTGTTTCCCAGGGTCAGCGCTGTTTGGGCCTCTGTCAGCCAGCAGTGTGTTTCCCAGGGTCAGCGCTGCTTAGGCCTCTGTCAGCCAGCAGTGTGTTTCCCAGGGTCAGCGCTGCTTAGGCCTCTGTCAGCCAGCAGTGTGTTTCCCAGGGTCAGCGCTGTTTGGGCTTCTGTCAGCCAGCAGTGTGTTTCCCAGGGTCAGCGCTGTTTGGGCCTCTGTCAGCCAGCAGTGTGTTTTCCAGGTCCAGCACTGTTGGGGCCTCTGTCAGCCAGCAGTGTGTTTCCCAGGGTCAGCGCTGTTTGGGCTTCTGTCAGCCAGCAGTGTGTTTCCTAGGGTCAGCACTGTTTGGGCCTCTGTCAGCCAGCAGTGTGTTTTCCAGGTCCAGCACTGTTGGGGCCTCTGTCAGCCAGCAGTGTGTTTCCCAGGGTCAGCACTGTTTGGGCCTCTGTCAGCCAGCAGTGTGTTTCCCAGGGTCAGAGCTGTTTGGGCTTCTGTCAGCCAGTAGTGTGTTTCCCAGGGTCAGCACTGCTTAGACCTCTGTCACCCAGCAGTGTGTTTCCCAGGGTCAGCACTGTTTGGGCCTCTGTCAGCCAGCAGTGTGTTTCCCAGGGTCAGCGCTGTTTGGGCATCTGTCAGCCAGCAGTGTGTTTCCCAGGGTCAGAGCTGTTGGGGCCTCTGTCAGCCAGCAGTGTGTTTCCTAGGGTCAGCGCTGTTTGGGCTTCTGTCAGCCAGCAGTGTGTTTCCTAGGGTCAGCACTGTTTGGGCCTCTGTCAGCCAGCAGTGTGTTTCCTAGGGTCAGCACTGTTTGGGCCTCTGTCAGCCAGCAGTGTGTTTTCCAGGTCCAGCACTGTTGGGGCCTCTGTCAGCCAGCAGTGTGTTTCCCAGGGTCAGCACTGCTTAGGCCTCTGTCAGCCAGCAGTGTGTGTCCCAGGTCCAGCACTGTTTGGGCCTCTTTCAGCCAGCAGTGTGTTTCCTAGGGTCAGCACTGTTTGGGCCTCTGTCAGCCAGCAGTGTGTTTTCCAGGGTCAGCGCTGTTTGGGCCTCTGTCAGCCAGCAGTGTGTTTTCCAGGTCAAGCACTGTGCGGGCCTCTTTCAGCCAGCAGTGTGTTTCCCATGGTCAGCACTGTTTGGGCCTCTGTCAGCCAGTAGTGTGTTTCCCAGGTCCAGCGCTGTGTGGGCCTATGTCAGCCAGCAGTGTGTTTCCCAGGTCCAGCACTGTTTGGGCCTCTGTCAGCCAGCAGTGTGTTTCCCAGGTCCAACACTGTTTGGGCCTCTTTTAGGCAGCAGTGTGTTTCAGAGGTCCAGCACTGTGGGCCTCTGTCCCAGGTCCAGCACTGTTTGGGCCTCTGACAGTCAGCAGTGTGTTTCCCAGGTCCAGCGCTGTGTGGGCCTCTTTCAGCCAGCAGTGTGTTTCCCAGGTCCAACACTGTTTGGGCCTCTTTCGGCCAGCAGTGTGTTTCCCAGGGTCAGCACTGTTTGGGCCTCTTTCAGCCAGCAGTGTGTTTCCCAGGGTCAGCACTGTTTGGGCCTCTGTCAGCCAGCAGTGTGTTTCCTAGGGTCAGCACTGTTTGGGCCTCTGTCAGCCAGCAGTGTGTTTCCCAGGGTCAGAGTTGTTTGGGCCTCTGTCAGCCAGCAGTGTGTTTCCCAGGTCCAGTACTGTTTGGACCTCTGTCAGCCAGCAGTGTGTTTCCCAGGGTCAGAGCTGTTTGGGCCTCTGTCAGCCAGCAGTGTGTTTTCCAGGTCCAGCACTTTTTGGGCCTATGTCAACCAGCAGTGTGTTTCCTAGGGTCAGCACTGTTTGGGCCTCTGTCAGCCAGCAGTGTGTTTCCCAGGGTCAGCACTGTTTGGGCCTATGTCAGCCAGCAGTGTGTTTCCTAGGGTCAGCACTGTTTGGGCCTCTGTCAGCCAGCAGTGTGTTTCCCAGGGTCAGAGCTGTTTGGGCCTCTGTCAGCCAGCAGTGTGTTTCCCAGGGTCAGAGCTGTTTGGGCCTCTGTTAGCCAGCAGTATGTTTTCCAGGTCCAGCACTGTTTGGGCCTATGTCAGCCAGCAGTGTGTTTCCTAGGGTCAGCACTGTTTGGGCCTCTGTCAGCCAGCAGTGTGTTTCCCAGGGTCAGCACTGTTTGGGCCTATGTCAGCCAGCAGTGTGTTTCCTAGGGTCAGCACTGTTTGGGCCTCTGTCAGCCAGCAGTGTGTTTCCCAGGGTCAGAGCTGTTTGGGCCTCTGTCAGCCAGCAGTGTGTTTCCCAGGTCCGGCACTGTTTGGACCTCTGTCAGCCAGCAGTGTGTTTCCCAGGATCAGCGCTGTTTGGGATTCTGTCAGCCAGCAGTGTGTTTCCCAGGGTCAGCGCTGTTTGGGCCTCTGTCAGCCAGCAGTGTGTTTCCCAGGGTCAGCGCTGCTTGGGCCTCTGTCAGCCAGCAGTGTGTTTCCCAGGTCCAGCACTGTTTGGGCTTCTGTCAGCCAGCAGTGTGTTTCCTAGGGTCAGCACTGTTTGGGCCTCTGTCAGCCAGCAGTGTGTTTCCCAGGGTCAGCACTGTTTGGGCCTCTGTCAGCCAGCAGTGTGTTTCCCAGGTCCAGCACTGTTTGGGCCTCTGTCAGCCAGCAGTGTGTTTCCCAGGATCAGCGCTGTTTGGGATTCTGTCAGCCAGCAGTGTGTTTCCCAGGGTCAGCGCTGTTTGGGCCTCTGTCAGCCAGCAGTGTGTTTCCCAGGGTCAGCGCTGCTTAGGCCTCTGTCAGCCAGCAGTGTGTTTCCCAGGGTCAGCGCTGCTTAGGCCTCTGTCAGCCAGCAGTGTGTTTCCCAGGGTCAGCGCTGTTTGGGCTTCTGTCAGCCAGCAGTGTGTTTCCCAGGGTCAGCGCTGTTTGGGCCTCTGTCAGCCAGCAGTGTGTTTTCCAGGTCCAGCACTGTTGGGGCCTCTGTCAGCCAGCAGTGTGTTTCCCAGGGTCAGCGCTGTTTGGGCTTCTGTCAGCCAGCAGTGTGTTTCCTAGGGTCAGCACTGTTTGGGCCTCTGTCAGCCAGCAGTGTGTTTCCCAGGGTCAGCACTGTTTGGGCCTATGTCAGCCAGCAGTGTGTTTCCTAGGGTCAGCACTGTTTGGGCCTCTGTCAGCCAGCAGTGTGTTTCCCAGGGTCAGAGCTGTTTGGGCCTCTGTCAGCCAGCAGTGTGTTTCCCAGGTCCGGCACTGTTTGGACCTCTGTCAGCCAGCAGTGTGTTTCCCAGGATCAGCGCTGTTTGGGATTCTGTCAGCCAGCAGTTTGTTTCCCAGGGTCAGCGCTGTTTGGGCCTCTGTCAGCCAGCAGTGTGTTTCCCAGGGTCAGCGCTGCTTAGGCCTCTGTCAGCCAGCAGTGTGTTTCCCAGGTCCAGCACTGTTTGGGCTTCTGTCAGCCAGCAGTGTGTTTCCTAGGGTCAGCACTGTTTGGGCCTCTGTCAGCCATCAGTGTGTTTCCCAGGGTCAGCACTGTTTGGGCCTCTGTCAGCCAGCAGTGTGTTTCCCAGGTCCAGCACTGTTTGGGCCTCTGTCAGCCAGCAGTGTGTTTCCCAGGGTCAGCACTGTTTGGGCCTCTGTCAGCCAGCAGTGTGTTTCCCAGGGTCAGCGCTGCTTAGGCCTCTGTCAGCCAGCAGTGTGTTTCCCAGGGTCAGCGCTGTTTGGGCTTCTATCAGCCAGCAGTGTGTTTCCCAGGGTCAGCGCTGTTTGGGCCTCTGTCAGCCAGCAGTGTGTTTCCCAGGGTCAGCGCTGCTTAGGCCTCTGTCAGCCAGCAGTGTGTTTCCCAGGGTCAGCGCTGCTTAGGCCTCTGTCAGCCAGCAGTGTGTTTCCCAGGGTCAGCGCTGTTTGGGCTTCTGTCAGCCAGCAGTGTGTTTCCCAGGGTCAGCGCTGTTTGGGCCTCTGTCAGCCAGCAGTGTGTTTTCCAGGTCCAGCACTGTTGGGGCCTCTGTCAGCCAGCAGTGTGTTTCCCAGGGTCAGCGCTGTTTGGGCTTCTGTCAGCCAGCAGTGTGTTTCCTAGGGTCAGCACTGTTTGGGCCTCTGTCAGCCAGCAGTGTGTTTTCCAGGTCCAGCACTGTTGGGGCCTCTGTCAGCCAGCAGTGTGTTTCCCAGGGTCAGCACTGTTTGGGCCTCTGTCAGCCAGCAGTGTGTTTCCCAGGGTCAGAGCTGTTTGGGCTTCTGTCAGCCAGTAGTGTGTTTCCCAGGGTCAGCACTGCTTAGACCTCTGTCACCCAGCAGTGTGTTTCCCAGGGTCAGCACTGTTTGGGCCTCTGTCAGCCAGCAGTGTGTTTCCCAGGGTCAGCGCTGTTTGGGCATCTGTCAGCCAGCAGTGTGTTTCCCAGGGTCAGAGCTGTTGGGGCCTCTGTCAGCCAGCAGTGTGTTTCCTAGGGTCAGCGCTGTTTGGGCTTCTGTCAGCCAGCAGTGTGTTTCCTAGGGTCAGCACTGTTTGGGCCTCTGTCAGCCAGCAGTGTGTTTCCTAGGGTCAGCACTGTTTGGGCCTCTGTCAGCCAGCAGTGTGTTTTCCAGGTCCAGCACTGTTGGGGCCTCTGTCAGCCAGCAGTGTGTTTCCCAGGGTCAGCACTGCTTAGGCCTCTGTCAGCCAGCAGTGTGTGTCCCAGGTCCAGCACTGTTTGGGCCTCTTTCAGCCAGCAGTGTGTTTCCTAGGGTCAGCACTGTTTGGGCCTCTGTCAGCCAGCAGTGTGTTTTCCAGGGTCAGCGCTGTTTGGGCCTCTGTCAGCCAGCAGTGTGTTTTCCAGGTCAAGCACTGTGCGGGCCTCTTTCAGCCAGCAGTGTGTTTCCCATGGTCAGCACTGTTTGGGCCTCTGTCAGCCAGTAGTGTGTTTCCCAGGTCCAGCGCTGTGTGGGCCTATGTCAGCCAGCAGTGTGTTTCCCAGGTCCAGCACTGTTTGGGCCTCTGTCAGCCAGCAGTGTGTTTCCCAGGTCCAACACTGTTTGGGCCTCTTTTAGGCAGCAGTGTGTTTCAGAGGTCCAGCACTGTGGGCCTCTGTCCCAGGTCCAGCACTGTTTGGGCCTCTGACAGTCAGCAGTGTGTTTCCCAGGTCCAGCGCTGTGTGGGCCTCTTTCAGCCAGCAGTGTGTTTCCCAGGTCCAACACTGTTTGGGCCTCTTTCGGCCAGCAGTGTGTTTCCCAGGGTCAGCACTGTTTGGGCCTCTTTCAGCCAGCAGTGTGTTTCCCAGGGTCAGCACTGTTTGGGCCTCTGTCAGCCAGCAGTGTGTTTCCTAGGGTCAGCACTGTTTGGGCCTCTGTCAGCCAGCAGTGTGTTTCCCAGGGTCAGAGTTGTTTGGGCCTCTGTCAGCCAGCAGTGTGTTTCCCAGGTCCAGTACTGTTTGGACCTCTGTCAGCCAGCAGTGTGTTTCCCAGGGTCAGAGCTGTTTGGGCCTCTGTCAGCCAGCAGTGTGTTTTCCAGGTCCAGCACTTTTTGGGCCTATGTCAACCAGCAGTGTGTTTCCTAGGGTCAGCACTGTTTGGGCCTCTGTCAGCCAGCAGTGTGTTTCCCAGGGTCAGCACTGTTTGGGCCTATGTCAGCCAGCAGTGTGTTTCCTAGGGTCAGCACTGTTTGGGCCTCTGTCAGCCAGCAGTGTGTTTCCCAGGGTCAGAGCTGTTTGGGCCTCTGTCAGCCAGCAGTGTGTTTCCCAGGGTCAGAGCTGTTTGGGCCTCTGTTAGCCAGCAGTATGTTTTCCAGGTCCAGCACTGTTTGGGCCTATGTCAGCCAGCAGTGTGTTTCCTAGGGTCAGCACTGTTTGGGCCTCTGTCAGCCAGCAGTGTGTTTCCCAGGGTCAGCACTGTTTGGGCCTATGTCAGCCAGCAGTGTGTTTCCTAGGGTCAGCACTGTTTGGGCCTCTGTCAGCCAGCAGTGTGTTTCCCAGGGTCAGAGCTGTTTGGGCCTCTGTCAGCCAGCAGTGTGTTTCCCAGGTCCGGCACTGTTTGGACCTCTGTCAGCCAGCAGTGTGTTTCCCAGGATCAGCGCTGTTTGGGATTCTGTCAGCCAGCAGTGTGTTTCCCAGGGTCAGCGCTGTTTGGGCCTCTGTCAGCCAGCAGTGTGTTTCCCAGGGTCAGCGCTGCTTGGGCCTCTGTCAGCCAGCAGTGTGTTTCCCAGGTCCAGCACTGTTTGGGCTTCTGTCAGCCAGCAGTGTGTTTCCTAGGGTCAGCACTGTTTGGGCCTCTGTCAGCCAGCAGTGTGTTTCCCAGGGTCAGCACTGTTTGGGCCTCTGTCAGCCAGCAGTGTGTTTCCCAGGTCCAGCACTGTTTGGGCCTCTGTCAGCCAGCAGTGTGTTTCCCAGGATCAGCGCTGTTTGGGATTCTGTCAGCCAGCAGTGTGTTTCCCAGGGTCAGCGCTGTTTGGGCCTCTGTCAGCCAGCAGTGTGTTTCCCAGGGTCAGCGCTGCTTAGGCCTCTGTCAGCCAGCAGTGTGTTTCCCAGGGTCAGCGCTGCTTAGGCCTCTGTCAGCCAGCAGTGTGTTTCCCAGGGTCAGCGCTGTTTGGGCTTCTGTCAGCCAGCAGTGTGTTTCCCAGGGTCAGCGCTGTTTGGGCCTCTGTCAGCCAGCAGTGTGTTTTCCAGGTCCAGCACTGTTGGGGCCTCTGTCAGCCAGCAGTGTGTTTCCCAGGGTCAGCGCTGTTTGGGCTTCTGTCAGCCAGCAGTGTGTTTCCTAGGGTCAGCACTGTTTGGGCCTCTGTCAGCCAGCAGTGTGTTTTCCAGGTCCAGCACTGTTGGGGCCTCTGTCAGCCAGCAGTGTGTTTCCCAGGGTCAGCACTGTTTGGGCCTCTGTCAGCCAGCAGTGTGTTTCCCAGGGTCAGAGCTGTTTGGGCTTCTGTCAGCCAGCAGTGTGTTTCCCAGGGTCAGCACTGCTTAGACCTCTGTCACCCAGCAGTGTGTTTCCCAGGGTCAGCACTGTTTGGGCCTCTGTCAGCCAGCAGTGTGTTTCCCAGGGTCAGCGCTGTTTGGGCATCTGTCAGCCAGCAGTGTGTTTCTCAGGGTCAGAGCTGTTGGGGCCTCTGTCAGCCAGCAGTGTGTTTCCCAGGGTCAGCGCTGTTTGGGCTTCTGCCAGCCAGCATTGTGTTTCCCAGGGTCAGCACTGTTTGGGCCTCTGTCAGCCAGCAGCGTGTTTCCTAGGGTCAGCACTGTTTGGGCCTCTGTCAGCCAGCAGTGTGTTTCCTAGGGTCAGCACTGTTTGGGCCTCTGTCAGCCAGCAGTGTGTTTTCCAGGTCCAGCACTGTTGGGGCCTCTGTCAGCCAGCAGTGTGTTTCCCAGGGTCAGCGCTGTTTGGGCTTCTGCCAGCCAGCATTGTGTTTCCCAGGGTCAGCACTGTTTGGGCCTCTGTCAGCCAGCAGCGTGTTTCCTAGGGTCAGCACTGTTTGGGCCTCTGTCAGCCAGCAGTGTGTTTCCCAGGGTCAGCGCTGTTTGGGCTTCTGTCAGCCAGCAGTGTGTTTCCTAGGGTCAGCACTGTTTGGGCCTCTGTCAGCCAGCAGTGTGTTTCCCAGGGTCAGCGCTGTTTGGGCTTCTGTCAGCCAGCAGTGTGTTTCCTAGGGTCAGCACTGTTTGGGCCTCTGTCAGCCAGCAGTGTGTTTCCCAGGGTCAGAGCTGTTTGGGCCTCTGTCAGCCAGCAGTGTGTTTTCCAGGTCCAGCACTGCTTAGGCCTCTGTCAGCCAGCAGTGTGTTTCCCAGGTCCAGCGCTGTGTGTGCCTATGTCAGCCAGCAGTGTGTTTCCCAGCTCCAGCACTGTTTGGGCCTCTGTCAGCCAGCAGTGTGTTTCCCAGGTCCAGCACTGTTTGGGCCTCTGTCAGCCAGCAGTGTGTTTCCCAGTGTCAGCACTGTTTGGGCCTATGTCAGCCAGCATTGTGTTTCCCAGGGTTAGCGCTGTTTGGGCTTCTGTCAGCCAGCAGTGTGTTTCCCAGGTCCAGCACTGTTGGGGCCTCTGTCAGCCAGCAGTGTGTTTCCCAGGGTCAGCGCTGTTTGGGCTTCTGTCAGCCAGCAGTGTGTTTCCGAGGGTCAGCGCTGCTTAGGCCTCTGTCAGCCAGCAGTGTGTTTCCCAGGGTCAGCGCTGTTTGGACTTCTGTCAGCCAGCAGTGTGTTTCCCAGGGTCAGCGCTGCTTAGGCCTCTGTCAGCCAGCAGTGTGTTTCCCAGGGTCAGCGCTGTTTGGGCCTCTGTCAGCCAGCAGTGTGTTCCCTAGGGTCAGCACTGTTTGGGCCTCTGTCAGCCAGCAGTGTGTTTCCCAGGGTCAGCACTGTTTGGGCCTCTGTCAGCCAGCAGTGTGTTTTCCAGGTCCAGCACTGTTGGGGCCTCTGTCAGCCAGCAGTGTGTTTCCTAGGGTCAGCACTGTTTGGGCCTCTGTCAGCCAGCAGTGTGTTTCCCAGGGTCAGCACTGTGTGGGCCTCTGTCAGCCAGCAGTGTGTTTCCCAGGGTCAGCGCTGTTTGGGCTTCTGTCAGCCAGCAGTGTGTTTCCCAGGGTCAGCACTGTTTGGGCCTCTGTCAGCCAGCAGTGTGTTTCCTAGGGTCAGCACTGTTTGGGCCTCTGTCAGCCAGCAGTGTGTTTCCCAGGGTCAGCACTGTTTGGGCCTCTGTCAGCCAGCAGCGTGTTTCCTAGGGTCAGCACCGTTTGGGCCTCTGTCAGCCAGCAGTGTGTTTTCCAGGTCCAGCACTGTTGGGGCCTCTGTCAGCCAGCAGTGTGTTTCCTAGGGTCAGCACTGTTTGGGCCTCTGTCAGCCAGCAGTGTGTTTCCCAGGGTCAGAGCTGTTTGGGCCTCTGTCAGCCAGCAGTGTGTTCCCTAGGGTCAGCACTGTTTGGGCCTCTGTCAGCCAGCAGTGTGTTTCCCAGGGTCAGCACTGTTTGGGCCTCTGTCAGCCAGCAGTGTGTTTTCCAGGTCCAGCACTGTTGGGGCCTCTGTCAGCCAGCAGCGTGTTTCCTAGGGTCAGCACTGTTTGGGCCTCTGTCAGCCAGCAGTGTGTTTCCCAGGGTCAGAGCTGTTTGGGCCTCTGTCAGCCAGCAGTGTGTTTTCCAGGTCCAGCACTGCTTAGGCCTCTGTCAGCCAGCAGTGTGTTTCCCAGGTCCAGCGCTGTGTGGGCCTATGTCAGCCAGCAGTGTGTTTCCCAGGTCCAGCACTGTTTGGGCCTCTGTCAGCCAGCAGTGTGTTTCCCAGGTCCAGCACTGTTTGGGCCTCTGTCAGCCAGCAGTGTGTTTCCCAGGGTCAGCACTGTTTGGGCCTATGTCAGCCAGCATTGTGTTTCCCAGGGTTAGCGCTGTTTGGGCCTCTGTCAGCCAGCAGTGTGTTTCCCAGGTCCAGCACTGTTGGGGCCTCTGTCAGCCAGCAGTGTGTTTCCCAGGGTCAGCGCTGTTTGGGCTTCTGTCAGCCAGCAGTGTGTTTCCCAGGGTCAGCGCTGCTTAGGCCTCTGTCAGCCAGCAGTGTGTTTCCCAGGTCCAGCGCTGTGTGGGCCTATGTCAGCCAGCAGTGTGTTTCCCAGGTCCAGCACTGTTTGGGCCTCTGTCAGCCAGCAGTGTGTTTCCCAGGTCCAGCACTGTTTGGGCCTCTGTCAGCCAGCAGTGTGTTTCCCAGGGTCAGCACTGTTTGGGCCTATGTCAGCCAGCATTGTGTTTCCCAGGGTTAGCGCTGTTTGGGCCTCTGTCAGCCAGCAGTGTGTTTCCCAGGTCCAGCACTGTTGGGGCCTCTGTCAGCCAGCAGTGTGTTTCCCAGGGTCAGCGCTGTTTGGGCTTCTGTCAGCCAGCAGTGTGTTTCCCAGGGTCAGCGCTGCTTAGGCCTCTGTCAGCCAGCAGTGTGTTTCCCAGGGTCAGCGCAGTTTGGGCTTCTGTCAGCCAGCAGTGTGTTTCCCAGGGTCAGCACTGTTTGGGCCTCTTTCAGCCAGCAGTGTGTTTTCCAGGTCCAGCACTGTTTGGGCCTCTGTCAGCCAGCAGTGTGTTTCCCAGGGTCAGCACTGTGTGGGCCTCTGTCAGCCAGCAGTGTGTTTCCCAGGGTCAGCGCTGTTTGGGCTTCTGTCAGCCAGCAGTGTGTTTCCCAGGGTCAGCACTGTTTGGGCCTCTGTCAGCCAGCAGTGTGTTTCCTAGGGTCAGCACTGTTTGGGCTTCTGTCAGCCAGCAGTGTGTTTCCCAGGGTCAGCACTGTTTGGGCCTCTGTCAGCCAGCAGTGTGTTTCCTAGGGTCAGCACTGTTTGGGCCTCTGTCAGCCAGCAGTGTGTTTTCCAGGTCCAGCACTGTTGGGGCCTCTGTCAGCCAGCAGTGTGTTTCCCAGGGTCAGCGCTGTTTGGGCCTCTGTCAGCCAGCAGTGTGTTCCCTAGGGTCAGCACTGTTTGGGCCTCTGTCAGCCAGCAGTGTGTTTCCCAGGGTCAGCGCTGTTTGGGCCTCTGTCAGCCAGCAGTGTGTTTTCCAGGTCCAGCACTGTTGGGGCCTCTGTCAGCCAGCAGCGTGTTTCCTAGGGTCAGCACTGTTTGGGCCTCTGTCAGCCAGCAGTGTGTTTCCCAGGGTCAGCGCTGTTTGGGCTTCTGTCAGCCAGCAGTGTGTTTCCTAGGGTCAGCACTGTTTGGGCCTCTGTCAGCCAGCAGTGTGTTTCCTAGGGTCAGCGCTGTTTGGGCCTCTGTCAGCCAGCAGTGTGTTTCCTAGGGTCAGCACTGTTTGGGCCTCTGTCAGCCAGCAGTGTGTTTTCCAGGTCCAGCACTTTTTGGGCCTCTGTCAGCCAGCAGTGTGTTTTCCTAGGGTCAGCACTGTTTGGGCCTCTGTCAGCCAGCAGTGTGTTTCCCAGGGTCAGCACTGCTTAGGCCTCTGTCAGCCAGCAGTGTGTTTCCCAGGTCCAGCACTGTTTGGGCCTCTTTCAGCCAGCAGTGTGTTTCCTAGGGTCAGCACTGTTTGGGCCTCTGTCAGCCAGCAGTGTGTTTTCCAGGGTCAGCGCTGTTTGGGCCTCTGTCAGCCAGCAGTGTGTTTTCCAGGTCAAGCACTGTGTGGGCCTCTTTCAGCCAGCAGTGTGTTTCCCATGGTCAGCACTGTTTGGGCCTCTGTCAGCCAGTAGTGTGTTTCCCAGGTCCAGCGCTGTGTGGGCCTATGTCAGCCAGCAGTGTGTTTCCCAGGTCCAGCACTGTTTGGGCCTCTGTCAGCCAGCAGTGTGTTTCCCAGGTCCAACACTGTTTGGGCCTCTTTTAGGCAGCAGTGTGTTTCAGAGGTCCAGCACTGTGGGCCTCTGTCCCAGGTCCAGCACTGTTTGGGCCTCTGACAGTCAGCAGTGTGTTTCCCAGGTCCAGCGCTGTGTGGGCCTCTTTCAGCCAGCAGTGTGTTTCCCAGGTCCAACACTGTTTGGGCCTCTTTCGGCCAGCAGTGTGTTTCCCAGGGTCAGCACTGTTTGGGCCTCTTTCAGCCAGCAGTGTGTTTCCCAGGGTCAGCACTGTTTGGGCCTCTGTCAGCCAGCAGTGTGTTTCCTAGGGTCAGCACTGTTTGGGCCTCTGTCAGCCAGCAGTGTGTTTCCCAGGGTCAGAGTTGTTTGGGCCTCTGTCAGCCAGCAGTGTGTTTCCCAGGTCCAGCACTGTTTGGACCTCTGTCAGCCAGCAGTGTGTTTCCCAGGGTCAGCGCTGTTTGGGATTCTGTCAGCCAGCAGTGTGTTTCCCAGGGTCAGAGCTGTTTGGGCCTCTGTCAGCCAGCAGTGTGTTTTCCAGGTCCAGCACTTTTTGGGCCTATGTCAACCAGCAGTGTGTTTCCTAGGGTCAGCACTGTTTGGGCCTCTGTCAGCCAGCAGTGTGTTTCCCAGGGTCAGCACTGTTTGGGCCTATGTCAGCCAGCAGTGTGTTTCCTAGGGTCAGCACTGTTTGGGCCTCTGTCAGCCAGCAGTGTGTTTCCCAGGGTCAGAGCTGTTTCGGCCTCTGTCAGCCAGCAGTGTGTTTCCCAGGGTCAGAGCTGTTTGGGCCTCTGTTAGCCAGCAGTGTGTTTTCCAGGTCCAGCACTGTTTGGGCCTATGTCAGCCAGCAGTGTGTTTCCTAGGGTCAGCACTGTTTGGGCCTCTGTCAGCCAGCAGTGTGTTTCCCAGGGTCAGCACTGTTTGGGCCTATGTCAGCCAGCAGTGTGTTTCCTAGGATCAGCACTGTTTGGGCCTCTATCAGCCAGCAGTGTGTTTCCCAGGGTCAGAGCTGTTTGGGCCTCTGTCAGCCAGCAGTGTGTTTCCCAGGTCCGGCACTGTTTGGACCTCTGTCAGCCAGCAGTGTGTTTCCCAGGATCAGCGCTGTTTGGGATTCTGTCAGCCAGCAGTGTGTTTCCCAGGGTCAGCGCTGTTTGGGCCTCTGTCAGCCAGCAGTGTGTTTCCCAGGGTCAGCGCTGCTTGGGCCTCTGTCAGCCAGCAGTGTGTTTCCCAGGTCCAGCACTGTTTGGGCTTCTGTCAGCCAGCAGTGTGTTTCCTAGGGTCAGCACTGTTTGGGCCTCTGTCAGCCAGCAGTGTGTTTCCCAGGGTCAGCACTGTTTGGGCCTCTGTCAGCCAGCAGTGTGTTTCCCAGGTCCAGCACTGTTTGGGCCTCTGTCAGCCAGCAGTGTGTTTCCCAGGATCAGCGCTGTTTGGGATTCTGTCAGCCAGCAGTGTGTTTCCCAGGGTCAGCGCTGTTTGGGCCTCTGTCAGCCAGCAGTGTGTTTCCCAGGGTCAGCGCTGCTTAGGCCTCTGTCAGCCAGCAGTGTGTTTCCCAGGGTCAGCGCTGCTTAGGCCTCTGTCAGCCAGCAGTGTGTTTCCCAGGGTCAGCGCTGTTTGGGCTTCTGTCAGCCAGCAGTGTGTTTCCCAGGGTCAGCGCTGTTTGGGCCTCTGTCAGCCAGCAGTGTGTTTTCCAGGTCCAGCACTGTTGGGGCCTCTGTCAGCCAGCAGTGTGTTTCCCAGGGTCAGCACTGTTTGGGCCTCTGTCAGCCAGCAGTGTGTTTCCCAGGGTCAGAGCTGTTTGGGCTTCTGTCAGCCAGCAGTGTGTTTCCCAGGGTCAGCACTGCTTAGACCTCTGTCACCCAGCAGTGTGTTTCCCAGGGTCAGCACTGTTTGGGCCTCTGTCAGCCAGCAGTGTGTTTCCCAGGGTCAGCGCTGTTTGGGCATCTGTCAGCCAGCAGTGTGTTTCTCAGGGTCAGAGCTGTTGGGGCCTCTGTCAGCCAGCAGTGTGTTTCCTAGGGTCAGCGCTGTTTGGGCTTCTGTCAGCCAGCAGTGTGTTTCCTAGGGTCAGCACTGTTTGGGCCTCTGTCAGCCAGCAGTGTGTTTCCTAGGGTCAGCACTGTTTGGGCCTCTGTCAGCCAGCAGTGTGTTTTCCAGGTCCAGCACTGTTGGGGCCTATGTCAGCCAGCAGTGTGTTTCCCAGGGTCAGCGCTGTTTGGGCTTCTGTCAGCCAGCATTGTGTTTCCCAGGGTCAGCACTGTTTGGGCCTCTGTCAGCCAGCAGCGTGTTTCCTAGGGTCAGCACTGTTTGGGCCTCTGTCAGCCAGCAGTGTGTTTCCCAGTGTCAGCGCTGTTTGGGCTTCTGTCAGCCAGCAGTGTGTTTCCTAGGGTCAGCACTGTTTGGGCCTCTGTCAGCGAGCAGTGTGTTTCCCAGGGTCAGCGCTGTTTGGGCTTCTGTCAGCCAGCAGTGTGTTTCCTAGGGTCAGCACTGTTTGGGCCTCTGTCAGCCAGCAGTGTGTTTCCCAGGGTCAGAGCTGTTTGGGCCTCTGTCAGCCAGCAGTGTGTTTTCCAGGTCCAGCACTGCTTAGGCCTCTGTCAGCCAGCAGTGTGTTTCCCAGGTCCAGCGCTGTGTGTGCCTATGTCAGCCAGCAGTGTGTTTCCCAGCTCCAGCACTGTTTGGGCCTCTGTCAGCCAGCAGTGTGTTTCCCAGGTCCAGCACTGTTTGGGCCTCTGTCAGCCAGCAGTGTGTTTCCCAGTGTCAGCACTGTTTGGGCCTATGTCAGCCAGCATTGTGTTTCCCAGGGTTAGCGCTGTTTGGGCTTCTGTCAGCCAGCAGTGTGTTTCCCAGGTCCAGCACTGTTGGGGCCTCTGTCAGCCAGCAGTGTGTTTCCCAGGGTCAGCGCTGTTTGGGCTTCTGTCAGCCAGCAGTGTGTTTCCGAGGGTCAGCGCTGCTTAGGCCTCTGTCAGCCAGCAGTGTGTTTCCCAGGGTCAGCGCTGTTTGGACTTCTGTCAGCCAGCAGTGTGTTTCCCAGGGTCAGCGCTGCTTAGGCCTCTGTCAGCCAGCAGTGTGTTTCCCAGGGTCAGCGCTGTTTGGGCCTCTGTCAGCCAGCAGTGTGTTCCCTAGGGTCAGCACTGTTTGGGCCTCTGTCAGCCAGCAGTGTGTTTCCCAGGGTCAGCACTGTTTGGGCCTCTGTCAGCCAGCAGTGTGTTTTCCAGGTCCAGCACTGTTGGGGCCTCTGTCAGCCAGCAGTGTGTTTCCTAGGGTCAGCACTGTTTGGGCCTCTGTCAGCCAGCAGTGTGTTTCCCAGGGTCAGCACTGTGTGGGCCTCTGTCAGCCAGCAGTGTGTTTCCCAGGGTCAGCGCTGTTTGGGCTTCTGTCAGCCAGCAGTGTGTTTCCCAGGGTCAGCACTGTTTGGGCCTCTGTCAGCCAGCAGTGTGTTTCCTAGGGTCAGCACTGTTTGGGCCTCTGTCAGCCAGCAGTGTGTTTCCCAGGGTCAGCACTGTTTGGGCCTCTGTCAGCCAGCAGTGTGTTTCCTAGGGTCAGCACTGTTTGGGCCTCTGTCAGCCAGCAGTGTGTTTTCCAGGTCCAGCACTGTTGGGGCCTCTGTCAGCCAGCAGTGTGTTTCCTAGGGTCAGCACTGTTTGGGCCTCTGTCAGCCAGCAGTGTGTTTCCCAGGGTCAGCGCTGTTTGGGCCTCTGTCAGCCAGCAGTGTGTTCCCTAGGGTCAGCACTGTTTGGGCCTCTGTCAGCCAGCAGTGTGTTTCCCAGGGTCAGCACTGTTTGGGCCTCTGTCAGCCAGCAGTGTGTTTTCCAGGTCCAGCACTGTTGGGGCCTCTGTCAGCCAGCAGCGTGTTTCCTAGGGTCAGCACTGTTTGGGCCTCTGTCAGCCAGCAGTGTGTTTCCCAGGGTCAGCGCTGTTTTGGCTTCTGTCAGCCAGCAGTGTGTTTCCTAGGGTCAGCACTGTTTGTGCCTCTGTCAGCCAGCAGTGTGTTTCCTAGGGTCAGCGCTGTTTGGGCCTCTGTCAGCCAGCAGTGTGTTTCCTAGGGTCAGCGCTGTTTGGGCTTCTGTCAGCCAGCAGTGTGTTTCCCAGGGTCAGCGCTGCTTAGGCCTCTGTCAGCCAGCAGTGTGTTTCCCAGGGTCAGCGCTGTTTGGACTTCTGTCAGCCAGCAGTGTGTTTCCCAGGGTCAGCGCTGCTTAGGCCTCTGTCAGCCAGCAGTGTGTTTCCCAGGGTCAGCGCTGTTTGGGCCTCTGTCAGCCAGCAGTGTGTTCCCTAGGGTCAGCACTGTTCGGGCCTCTGTCAGCCAGCAGTGTGTTTCCCAGGGTCAGTGCTGTTTGGGCTTCTGTCAGCCAGCAGTGTGTTTCCCAGGGTCAGCACTGTGTGGGCCTCTGTCAGCCAGCAGTGTGTTTCCCAGAGTCAGCGCTGTTTGGGCTTCTGTCAGCCAGCAGTGTGTTTCCCAGGGTCAGCACTGTTTGGGCCTCTGTCAGCCAGCAGTGTGTTTCCTAGGGTCAGCACTGTTTGGGCTTCTGTCAGCCAGCAAGGTGTTTCCCAGGGTCAGCACTGTTTGGGCCTCTGTCAGCCAGCAGTGTGTTTCCTAGGGTCAGCACTGTTTGGGCCTCTGTCAGCCAGCAGTGTGTTTTCCAGGTCCAGCACTGTTGGGGCCTCTGTCAGCCAGCAGTGTGTTTCCTAGGGTCAGCACTGTTTGGGCCTCTGTCAGCCAGCAGTGTGTTTCCCAGGGTCAGCGCTGTTTGGGCCTCTGTCAGCCAGCAGTGTGTTTCCCAGGTCCAGCACTGTTTGGGCCTCTGTCAGCCAGCAGTGTGTTTCCCAGGGTCAGCACTGTTTGGGCCTATGTCAGCCAGCATTGTGTTTCCCAGGGTTAGCGCTGTTTGGGCTTCTGTCAGCCAGCAGTGTGTTTCCCAGGTCCAGCACTGTTGGGGCCTCTGTCAGCCAGCAGTGTGTTTCCCAGGGTCAGCGCTGTTTGGGCTTCTGTCAGCCAGCAGTGTGCTTCCCAGGGTCAGCGCTGCTTAGGCCTCTGTCAGCCAGCAGTGTGTTTCCCAGGGTCTGCGCTGTTTGGACTTCTGTCAGCCAGCAGTGTGTTTCCCAGGGTCAGCGCTGCTTAGGCCTCTGTCAGCCAGCAGTTTGTTTCCCAGGGTCAGCGCTGTTTGGGCCTCTGTCAGCCAGCAGTGTGTTCCCTAGGGTCAGCACTGTTTGGGCCTCTGTCAGCCAGCAGTGTGTTTCCCAGGGTCAGCGCTGTTTGGGCTTCTGTCAGCCAGCAGTGTGTTTCCCAGGGTCAGCGCTGTTTGGGATTCTGTCAGCCAGCAGTGTGTTTCCCAGGGTCAGAGCTGTTTGGGCCTCTGTCAGCCAGCAGTGTGTTTTCCAGGTCCAGCACTTTTTGGGCCTATGTCAACCAGCAGTGTGTTTCCTAGGGTCAGCACTGTTTGGGCCTCTGTCAGCCAGCAGTGTGTTTCCCAGGGCCAGCACTGTTTGGGCCTATGTCAGCCAGCAGTGTGTTTCCTAGGGTCAGCACTGTTTGGGCCTCTGTCAGCCAGCAGTGTGTTTCCCAGGGTCAGAGCTGTTTGGGCCTCTGTCAGCCAGCAGTGTGTTTCCCAGGTCCAGCACTGTTTGGACCTCTGTCAGCCAGCAGTGTGTTTCCCAGGGTCAGCGCTGTTTGGGATTCTGTCAGCCAGCAGTGTGTTTCCCAGGGTCAGAGCTGTTTGGGCCTCTGTTAGCCAGCAGTGTGTTTTCCAGGTCCAGCACTGTTTGGGCCTATGTCAGCCAGCAGTGTGTTTCCTAGGGTCAGCACTGTTTGGGCCTCTGTCAGCCAGCAGTGTGTTTCCCAGGGTCAGCACTGTTTGGGCCTATGTCAGCCAGCAGTGTGTTTCCTAGGGTCAGCACTGTTTGGGCCTCTGTCAGCCAGCAGTGTGTTTCCCAGGGTCAGAGCTGTTTGGGCCTCTGTCAGCCAGCAGTGTGTTTCCCAGGTCCGGCACTGTTTGGACCTCTGTCAGCCAGCAGTGTGTTTCCCAGGATCAGCGCTGTTTGGGATTCTGTCAGCCAGCAGTTTGTTTCCCAGGGTCAGCGCTGTTTGGGCCTCTGTCAGCCAGCAGTGTGTTTCCCAGGGTCAGCGCTGCTTAGGCCTCTGTCAGCCAGCAGTGTGTTTCCCAGGTCCAGCACTGTTTGGGCTTCTGTCAGCCAGCAGTGTGTTTCCTAGGGTCAGCACTGTTTGGGCCTCTGTCAGCCAGCAGTGTGTTTCCCAGGGTCAGCACTGTTTGGGCCTCTGTCAGCCAGCAGTGTGTTTCCCAGGTCCAGCACTGTTTGGGCCTCTGTCAGCCAGCAGTGTGTTTCCCAGGGTCAGCACTGTTTGGGCCTCTGTCAGCCAGCAGTGTGTTTCCCAGGGTCAGCGCTGCTTAGGCCTCTGTCAGCCAGCAGTGTGTTTCCCAGGGTCAGCGCTGTTTGGGCTTCTATCAGCCAGCAGTGTGTTTCCCAGGGTCAGCGCTGTTTGGGCCTCTGTCAGCCAGCAGTGTGTTTCCCAGGGTCAGCGCTGCTTAGGCCTCTGTCAGCCAGCAGTGTGTTTCCCAGGGTCAGCGCTGCTTAGGCCTCTGTCAGCCAGCAGTGTGTTTCCCAGGGTCAGCGCTGTTTGGGCTTCTGTCAGCCAGCAGTGTGTTTCCCAGGGTCAGCGCTGTTTGGGCCTCTGTCAGCCAGCAGTGTGTTTTCCAGGTCCAGCACTGTTGGGGCCTCTGTCAGCCAGCAGTGTGTTTCCCAGGGTCAGCGCTGTTTGGGCTTCTGTCAGCCAGCAGTGTGTTTCCTAGGGTCAGCACTGTTTGGGCCTCTGTCAGCCAGCAGTGTGTTTTCCAGGTCCAGCACTGTTGGGGCCTCTGTCAGCCAGCAGTGTGTTTCCCAGGGTCAGCACTGTTTGGGCCTCTGTCAGCCAGCAGTGTGTTTCCCAGGGTCAGAGCTGTTTGGGCTTCTGTCAGCCAGTAGTGTGTTTCCCAGGGTCAGCACTGCTTAGACCTCTGTCACCCAGCAGTGTGTTTCCCAGGGTCAGCACTGTTTGGGCCTCTGTCAGCCAGCAGTGTGTTTCCCAGGGTCAGCGCTGTTTGGGCATCTGTCAGCCAGCAGTGTGTTTCCCAGGGTCAGAGCTGTTGGGGCCTCTGTCAGCCAGCAGTGTGTTTCCTAGGGTCAGCGCTGTTTGGGCTTCTGTCAGCCAGCAGTGTGTTTCCTAGGGTCAGCACTGTTTGGGCCTCTGTCAGCCAGCAGTGTGTTTCCTAGGGTCAGCACTGTTTGGGCCTCTGTCAGCCAGCAGTGTGTTTTCCAGGTCCAGCACTGTTGGGGCCTCTGTCAGCCAGCAGTGTGTTTCCCAGGGTCAGCACTGCTTAGGCCTCTGTCAGCCAGCAGTGTGTTTCCCAGGTCCAGCACTGTTTGGGCCTCTTTCAGCCAGCAGTGTGTTTCCTAGGGTCAGCACTGTTTGGGCCTCTGTCAGCCAGCAGTGTGTTTTCCAGGGTCAGCGCTGTTTGGGCCTCTGTCAGCCAGCAGTGTGTTTTCCAGGTCAAGCACTGTGCGGGCCTCTTTCAGCCAGCAGTGTGTTTCCCATGGTCAGCACTGTTTGGGCCTCTGTCAGCCAGTAGTGTGTTTCCCAGGTCCAGCGCTGTGTGGGCCTATGTCAGCCAGCAGTGTGTTTCCCAGGTCCAGCACTGTTTGGGCCTCTGTCAGCCAGCAGTGTGTTTCCCAGGTCCAACACTGTTTGGGCCTCATTTAGGCAGCAGTGTGTTTCAGAGGTCCAGCACTGTGGGCCTCTGTCCCAGGTCCAGCACTGTTTGGGCCTCTGACAGTCAGCAGTGTGTTTCCCAGGTCCAGCGCTGTGTGGGCCTCTTTCAGCCAGCAGTGTGTTTCCCAGGTCCAACACTGTTTGGGCCTCTTTCGGCCAGCAGTGTGTTTCCCAGGGTCAGCACTGTTTGGGCCTCTTTCAGCCAGCAGTGTGTTTCCCAGGGTCAGCACTGTTTGGGCCTCTGTCAGCCAGCAGTGTGTTTCCTAGGGTCAGCACTGTTTGGGCCTCTGTCAGCCAGCAGTGTGTTTCCCAGGGTCAGAGTTGTTTGGGCCTCTGTCAGCCAGCAGTGTGTTTCCCAGGTCCAGCACTGTTTGGACCTCTGTCAGCCAGCAGTGTGTTTCCCAGGGTTAGAGCTGTTTGGGCCTCTGTCAGCCAGCAGTGTGTTTTCCAGGTCCAGCACTTTTTGGGCCTATGTCAACCAGCAGTGTGTTTCCTAGGGTCAGCACTGTTTGGGCCTCTGTCAGCCAGCAGTGTGTTTCCCAGGGTCAGCACTGTTTGGGCCTATGTCAGCCAGCAGTGTGTTTCCTAGGGTCAGCACTGTTTGGGCCTCTGTCAGCCAGCAGTGTGTTTCCCAGGGTCAGAGCTGTTTGGGCCTCTGTCAGCCAGCAGTGTGTTTCCCAGGGTCAGAGCTGTTTGGGCCTCTGTTAGCCAGCAGTATGTTTTCCAGGTCCAGCACTGTTTGGGCCTATGTCAGCCAGCAGTGTGTTTCCTAGGGTCAGCACTGTTTGGACCTCTGTCAGCCAGCAGTGTGTTTCCCAGGGTCAGCACTGTTTGGGCCTATGTCAGCCAGCAGTGTGTTTCCTAGGGTCAGCACTGTTTGGGCCTCTGTCAGCCAGCAGTGTGTTTCCCAGGGTCAGAGCTGTTTGGGCCTCTGTCAGCCAGCAGTGTGTTTCCCAGGTCCGGCACTGTTTGGACCTCTGTCAGCCAGCAGTGTGTTTCCCAGGATCAGCGCTGTTTGGGATTCTGTCAGCCAGCAGTGTGTTTCCCAGGGTCAGCGCTGTTTGGGCCTCTGTCAGCCAGCAGTGTGTTTCCCAGGGTCAGCGCTGCTTGGGCCTCTGTCAGCCAGCAGTGTGTTTCCCAGGTCCAGCACTGTTTGGGCTTCTGTCAGCCAGCAGTGTGTTTCCTAGGGTCAGCACTGTTTGGGCCTCTGTCAGCCAGCAGTGTGTTTCCCAGGGTCAGCACTGTTTGGGCCTCTGTCAGCCAGCAGTGTGTTTCCCAGGTCCAGCACTGTTTGGGCCTCTGTCAGCCAGCAGTGTGTTTCCCAGGATCAGCGCTGTTTGGGATTCTGTCAGCCAGCAGTGTGTTTCCCAGGGTCAGCGCTGTTTGGGCCTCTGTCAGCCAGCAGTGTGTTTCCCAGGGTCAGCGCTGCTTAGGCCTCTGTCAGCCAGCAGTGTGTTTCCCAGGGTCAGCGCTGCTTAGGCCTCTGTCAGCCAGCAGTGTGTTTCCCAGGGTCAGCGCTGTTTGGGCTTCTGTCAGCCAGCAGTGTGTTTCCCAGGGTCAGCGCTGTTTGGGCCTCTGTCAGCCAGCAGTGTGTTTTCCAGGTCCAGCACTGTTGGGGCCTCTGTCAGCCAGCAGTGTGTTTCCCAGGGTCAGCGCTGTTTGGGCTTCTGTCAGCCAGCAGTGTGTTTCCTAGGGTCAGCACTGTTTGGGCCTCTGTCAGCCAGCAGTGTGTTTTCCAGGTCCAGCACTGTTGGGGCCTCTGTCAGCCAGCAGTGTGTTTCCCAGGGTCAGCACTGTTTGGGCCTCTGTCAGCCAGCAGTGTGTTTCCCAGGGTCAGAGCTGTTTGGGCTTCTGTCAGCCAGCAGTGTGTTTCCCAGGGTCAGCACTGCTTATACCTCTGTCACCCAGCAGTGTGTTTCCCAGGGTCAGCACTGTTTGGGCCTCTGTCAGCCAGCAGTGTGTTTCCCAGGGTCAGCGCTGTTTGGGCATCTGTCAGCCAGCAGTGTGTTTCTCAGGGTCAGAGCTGTTGGGGCCTCTGTCAGCCAGCAGTGTGTTTCCCAGGGTCAGCGCTGTTTGGGCTTCTGCCAGCCAGCATTGTGTTTCCCAGGGTCAGCACTGTTTGGGCCTCTGTCAGCCAGCAGCGTGTTTCCTAGGGTCAGCACTGTTTGGGCCTCTGTCAGCCAGCAGTGTGTTTCCTAGGGTCAGCACTGTTTGGGCCTCTGTCAGCCAGCAGTGTGTTTTCCAGGTCCAGCACTGTTGGGGCCTCTGTCAGCCAGCAGTGTGTTTCCCAGGGTCAGCGCTGTTTGGGCTTCTGCCAGCCAGCATTGTGTTTCCCAGGGTCAGCACTGTTTGGGCCTCTGTCAGCCAGCAGCGTGTTTCCTAGGGTCAGCACTGTTTGGGCCTCTGTCAGCCAGCAGTGTGTTTCCCAGGGTCAGCGCTGTTTGGGCTTCTGTCAGCCAGCAGTGTGTTTCCTAGGGTCAGCACTGTTTGGGCCTCTGTCAGCCAGCAGTGTGTTTCCCAGGGTCAGCGCTGTTTGGGCTTCTGTCAGCCAGCAGTGTGTTTCCTAGGGTCAGCACTGTTTGGGCCTCTGTCAGCCAGCAGTGTGTTTCCCAGGGTCAGAGCTGTTTGGGCCTCTGTCAGCCAGCAGTGTGTTTTCCAGGTCCAGCACTGCTTAGGCCTCTGTCAGCCAGCAGTGTGTTTCCCAGGTCCAGCGCTGTGTGTGCCTATGTCAGCCAGCAGTGTGTTTCCCAGCTCCAGCACTGTTTGGGCCTCTGTCAGCCAGCAGTGTGTTTCCCAGGTCCAGCACTGTTTGGGCCTCTGTCAGCCAGCAGTGTGTTTCCCAGTGTCAGCACTGTTTGGGCCTATGTCAGCCAGCATTGTGTTTCCCAGGGTTAGCGCTGTTTGGGCTTCTGTCAGCCAGCAGTGTGTTTCCCAGGTCCAGCACTGTTGGGGCCTCTGTCAGCCAGCAGTGTGTTTCCCAGGGTCAGCGCTGTTTGGGCTTCTGTCAGCCAGCAGTGTGTTTCCGAGGGTCAGCGCTGCTTAGGCCTCTGTCAGCCAGCAGTGTGTTTCCCAGGGTCAGCGCTGTTTGGACTTCTGTCAGCCAGCAGTGTGTTTCCCAGGGTCAGCGCTGCTTAGGCCTCTGTCAGCCAGCAGTGTGTTTCCCAGGGTCAGCGCTGTTTGGGCCTCTGTCAGCCAGCAGTGTGTTCCCTAGGGTCAGCACTGTTTGGGCCTCTGTCAGCCAGCAGTGTGTTTCCCAGGGTCAGCACTGTTTGGGCCTCTGTCAGCCAGCAGTGTGTTTTCCAGGTCCAGCACTGTTGGGGCCTCTGTCAGCCAGCAGTGTGTTTCCTAGGGTCAGCACTGTTTGGGCCTCTGTCAGCCAGCAGTGTGTTTCCCAGGGTCAGCGCTGTTTGGGCTTCTGTCAGCCAGCAGTGTGTTTCCCAGGGTCAGCACTGTTTGGGCCTCTGTCAGCCAGCAGTGTGTTTCCTAGGGTCAGCACTGTTTGGGCCTCTGTCAGCCAGCAGTGTGTTTCCCAGGGTCAGCACTGTTTGGGCCTCTGTCAGCCAGCAGCGTGTTTCCTAGGGTCAGCACCGTTTGGGCCTCTGTCAGCCAGCAGTGTGTTTTCCAGGTCCAGCACTGTTGGGGCCTCTGTCAGCCAGCAGTGTGTTTCCTAGGGTCAGCACTGTTTGGGCCTCTGTCAGCCAGCAGTGTGTTTCCCAGGGTCAGCGCTGTTTGGGCCTCTGTCAGCCAGCAGTGTGTTCCCTAGGGTCAGCACTGTTTGGGCCTCTGTCAGCCAGCAGTGTGTTTCCCAGGGTCAGCACTGTTTGGGCCTCTGTCAGCCAGCAGTGTGTTTTCCAGGTCCAGCACTGTTGGGGCCTCTGTCAGCCAGCAGCGTGTTTCCTAGGGTCAGCACTGTTTGGGCCTCTGTCAGCCAGCAGTGTGTTTCCCAGGGTCAGAGCTGTTTGGGCCTCTGTCAGCCAGCAGTGTGTTTTCCAGGTCCAGCACTGCTTAGGCCTCTGTCAGCCAGCAGTGTGTTTCCCAGGTCCAGCGCTGTGTGGGCCTATGTCAGCCAGCAGTGTGTTTCCCAGGTCCAGCACTGTTTGGGCCTCTGTCAGCCAGCAGTGTGTTTCCCAGGTCCAGCACTGTTTGGGCCTCTGTCAGCCAGCAGTGTGTTTCCCAGGGTCAGCACTGTTTGGGCCTATGTCAGCCAGCATTGTGTTTCCCAGGGTTAGCGCTGTTTGGGCCTCTGTCAGCCAGCAGTGTGTTTCCCAGGTCCAGCACTGTTGGGGCCTCTGTCAGCCAGCAGTGTGTTTCCCAGGGTCAGCGCTGTTTGGGCTTCTGTCAGCCAGCAGTGTGTTTCCCAGGGTCAGCGCTGCTTAGGCCTCTGTCAGCCAGCAGTGTGTTTCCCAGGTCCAGCGCTGTGTGGGCCTATGTCAGCCAGCAGTGTGTTTCCCAGGTCCAGCACTGTTTGGGCCTCTGTCAGCCAGCAGTGTGTTTCCCAGGTCCAGCACTGTTTGGGCCTCTGTCAGCCAGCAGTGTGTTTCCCAGGGTCAGCACTGTTTGGGCCTATGTCAGCCAGCATTGTGTTTCCCAGGGTTAGCGCTGTTTGGGCCTCTGTCAGCCAGCAGTGTGTTTCCCAGGTCCAGCACTGTTGGGGCCTCTGTCAGCCAGCAGTGTGTTTCCCAGGGTCAGCGCTGTTTGGGCTTCTGTCAGCCAGCAGTGTGTTTCCCAGGGTCAGCGCTGCTTAGGCCTCTGTCAGCCAGCAGTGTGTTTCCCAGGGTCAGCGCAGTTTGGGCTTCTGTCAGCCAGCAGTGTGTTTCCCAGGGTCAGCACTGTTTGGGCCTCTTTCAGCCAGCAGTGTGTTTTCCAGGTCCAGCACTGTTTGGGCCTCTGTCAGCCAGCAGTGTGTTTCCCAGGGTCAGCACTGTGTGGGCCTCTGTCAGCCAGCAGTGTGTTTCCCAGGGTCAGCGCTGTTTGGGCTTCTGTCAGCCAGCAGTGTGTTTCCCAGGGTCAGCACTGTTTGGGCCTCTGTCAGCCAGCAGTGTGTTTCCTAGGGTCAGCACTGTTTGGGCTTCTGTCAGCCAGCAGTGTGTTTCCCAGGGTCAGCACTGTTTGGGCCTCTGTCAGCCAGCAGTGTGTTTCCTAGGGTCAGCACTGTTTGGGCCTCTGTCAGCCAGCAGTGTGTTTTCCAGGTCCAGCACTGTTGGGGCCTCTGTCAGCCAGCAGTGTGTTTCCCAGGGTCAGCGCTGTTTGGGCCTCTGTCAGCCAGCAGTGTGTTCCCTAGGGTCAGCACTGTTTGGGCCTCTGTCAGCCAGCAGTGTGTTTCCCAGGGTCCGCGCTGTTTGGGCCTCTGTCAGCCAGCAGTGTGTTTTCCAGGTCCAGCACTGTTGGGGCCTCTGTCAGCCAGCAGCGTGTTTCCTAGGGTCAGCACTGTTTGGGCCTCTGTCAGCCAGCAGTGTGTTTCCCAGGGTCAGCGCTGTTTGGGCTTCTGTCAGCCAGCAGTGTGTTTCCTAGGGTCAGCACTGTTTGGGCCTCTGTCAGCCAGCAGTGTGTTTCCTAGGGTCAGCGCTGTTTGGGCCTCTGTCAGCCAGCAGTGTGTTTCCTAGGGTCAGCACTGTTTGGGCCTCTGTCAGCCAGCAGTGTGTTTTCCAGGTCCAGCACTTTTTGGGCCTCTGTCAGCCAGCAGTGTGTTTTCCTAGGGTCAGCACTGTTTGGGCCTCTGTCAGCCAGCAGTGTGTTTCCCAGGGTCAGCACTGCTTAGGCCTCTGTCAGCCAGCAGTGTGTTTCCCAGGTCCAGCACTGTTTGGGCCTCTTTCAGCCAGCAGTGTGTTTCCTAGGGTCAGCACTGTTTGGGCCTCTGTCAGCCAGCAGTGTGTTTTCCAGGGTCAGCGCTGTTTGGGCCTCTGTCAGCCAGCAGTGTGTTTTCCAGGTCAAGCACTGTGTGGGCCTCTTTCAGCCAGCAGTGTGTTTCCCATGGTCAGCACTGTTTGGGCCTCTGTCAGCCAGTAGTGTGTTTCCCAGGTCCAGCGCTGTGTGGGCCTATGTCAGCCAGCAGTGTGTTTCCCAGGTCCAGCACTGTTTGGGCCTCTGTCAGCCAGCAGTGTGTTTCCCAGGTCCAACACTGTTTGGGCCTCTTTTAGGCAGCAGTGTGTTTCAGAGGTCCAGCACTGTGGGCCTCTGTCCCAGGTCCAGCACTGTTTGGGCCTCTGACAGTCAGCAGTGTGTTTCCCAGGTCCAGCGCTGTGTGGGCCTCTTTCAGCCAGCAGTGTGTTTCCCAGGTCCAACACTGTTTGGGCCTCTTTCGGCCAGCAGTGTGTTTCCCAGGGTCAGCACTGTTTGGGCCTCTTTCAGCCAGCAGTGTGTTTCCCAGGGTCAGCACTGTTTGGGCCTCTGTCAGCCAGCAGTGTGTTTCCTAGGGTCAGCACTGTTTGGGCCTCTGTCAGCCAGCAGTGTGTTTCCCAGGGTCAGAGTTGTTTGGGCCTCTGTCAGCCAGCAGTGTGTTTCCCAGGTCCAGCACTGTTTGGACCTCTGTCAGCCAGCAGTGTGTTTCCCAGGGTCAGCGCTGTTTGGGATTCTGTCAGCCAGCAGTGTGTTTCCCAGGGTCAGAGCTGTTTGGGCCTCTGTCAGCCAGCAGTGTGTTTTCCAGGTCCAGCACTTTTTGGGCCTATGTCAACCAGCAGTGTGTTTCCTAGGGTCAGCACTGTTTGGGCCTCTGTCAGCCAGCAGTGTGTTTCCCAGGGTCAGCACTGTTTGGGCCTATGTCAGCCAGCAGTGTGTTTCCTAGGGTCAGCACTGTTTGGGCCTCTGTCAGCCAGCAGTGTGTTTCCCAGGGTCAGAGCTGTTTCGGCCTCTGTCAGCCAGCAGTGTGTTTCCCAGGGTCAGAGCTGTTTGGGCCTCTGTTAGCCAGCAGTGTGTTTTCCAGGTCCAGCACTGTTTGGGCCTATGTCAGCCAGCAGTGTGTTTCCTAGGGTCAGCACTGTTTGGGCCTCTGTCAGCCAGCAGTGTGTTTCCCAGGGTCAGCACTGTTTGGGCCTATGTCAGCCAGCAGTGTGTTTCCTAGGATCAGCACTGTTTGGGCCTCTGTCAGCCAGCAGTGTGTTTCCCAGGGTCAGAGCTGTTTGGGCCTCTGTCAGCCAGCAGTGTGTTTCCCAGGTCCGGCACTGTTTGGACCTCTGTCAGCCAGCAGTGTGTTTCCCAGGATCAGCGCTGTTTGGGATTCTGTCAGCCAGCAGTGTGTTTCCCAGGGTCAGCGCTGTTTGGGCCTCTGTCAGCCAGCAGTGTGTTTCCCAGGGTCAGCGCTGCTTGGGCCTCTGTCAGCCAGCAGTGTGTTTCCCAGGTCCAGCACTGTTTGGGCTTCTGTCAGCCAGCAGTGTGTTTCCTAGGGTCAGCACTGTTTGGGCCTCTGTCAGCCAGCAGTGTGTTTCCCAGGGTCAGCACTGTTTGGGCCTCTGTCAGCCAGCAGTGTGTTTCCCAGGTCCAGCACTGTTTGGGCCTCTGTCAGCCAGCAGTGTGTTTCCCAGGATCAGCGCTGTTTGGGATTCTGTCAGCCAGCAGTGTGTTTCCCAGGGTCAGCGCTGTTTGGGCCTCTGTCAGCCAGCAGTGTGTTTCCCAGGGTCAGCGCTGCTTAGGCCTCTGTCAGCCAGCAGTGTGTTTCCCAGGGTCAGCGCTGCTTAGGCCTCTGTCAGCCAGCAGTGTGTTTCCCAGGGTCAGCGCTGTTTGGGCTTCTGTCAGCCAGCAGTGTGTTTCCCAGGGTCAGCGCTGTTTGGGCCTCTGTCAGCCAGCAGTGTGTTTTCCAGGTCCAGCACTGTTGGGGCCTCTGTCAGCCAGCAGTGTGTTTCCCAGGGTCAGCACTGTTTGGGCCTCTGTCAGCCAGCAGTGTGTTTCCCAGGGTCAGAGCTGTTTGGGCTTCTGTCAGCCAGCAGTGTGTTTCCCAGGGTCAGCACTGCTTAGACCTCTGTCACCCAGCAGTGTGTTTCCCAGGGTCAGCACTGTTTGGGCCTCTGTCAGCCAGCAGTGTGTTTCCCAGGGTCAGCGCTGTTTGGGCATCTGTCAGCCAGCAGTGTGTTTCTCAGGGTCAGAGCTGTTGGGGCCTCTGTCAGCCAGCAGTGTGTTTCCCAGGGTCAGCGCTGTTTGGGCTTCTGTCAGCCAGCAGTGTGTTTCCTAGGGTCAGCACTGTTTGGGCCTCTGTCAGCCAGCAGTGTGTTTCCTAGGGTCAGCACTGTTTGGGCCTCTGTCAGCCAGCAGTGTGTTTTCCAGGTCCAGCACTGTTGGGGCCTATGTCAGCCAGCAGTGTGTTTCCCAGGGTCAGCGCTGTTTGGGCTTCTGTCAGCCAGCATTGTGTTTCCCAGGGTCAGCACTGTTTGGGCCTCTGTCAGCCAGCAGCGTGTTTCCTAGGGTCAGCACTGTTTGGGCCTCTGTCAGCCAGCAGTGTGTTTCCCAGTGTCAGCGCTGTTTGGGCTTCTGTCAGCCAGCAGTGTGTTTCCTAGGGTCAGCACTGTTTGGGCCTCTGTCAGCCAGCAGTGTGTTTCCCAGGGTCAGCGCTGTTTGGGCTTCTGTCAGCCAGCAGTGTGTTTCCTAGGGTCAGCACTGTTTGGGCCTCTGTCAGCCAGCAGTGTGTTTCCCAGGGTCAGAGCTGTTTGGGCCTCTGTCAGCCAGCAGTGTGTTTTCCAGGTCCAGCACTGCTTAGGCCTCTGTCAGCCAGCAGTGTGTTTCCCAGGTCCAGCGCTGTGTGTGCCTATGTCAGCCAGCAGTGTGTTTCCCAGCTCCAGCACTGTTTGGGCCTCTGTCAGCCAGCAGTGTGTTTCCCAGGTCCAGCACTGTTTGGGCCTCTGTCAGCCAGCAGTGTGTTTCCCAGTGTCAGCACTGTTTGGGCCTATGTCAGCCAGCATTGTGTTTCCCAGGGTTAGAGCTGTTTGGGCTTCTGTCAGCCAGCAGTGTGTTTCCCAGGTCCAGCACTGTTGGGGCCTCTGTCAGCCAGCAGTGTGTTTCCCAGGGTCAGCGCTGTTTGGGCTTCTGTCAGCCAGCAGTGTGTTTCCGAGGGTCAGCGCTGCTTAGGCCTCTGTCAGCCAGCAGTGTGTTTCCCAGGGTCAGCGCTGTTTGGACTTCTGTCAGCCAGCAGTGTGTTTCCCAGGGTCAGCGCTGCTTAGGCCTCTGTCAGCCAGCAGTGTGTTTCCCAGGGTCAGCGCTGTTTGGGCCTCTGTCAGCCAGCAGTGTGTTCCCTAGGGTCAGCACTGTTTGGGCCTCTGTCAGCCAGCAGTGTGTTTCCCAGGGTCAGCACTGTTTGGGCCTCTGTCAGCCAGCAGTGTGTTTTCCAGGTCCAGCACTGTTGGGGCCTCTGTCAGCCAGCAGTGTGTTTCCTAGGGTCAGCACTGTTTGGGCCTCCGTCAGCCAGCAGTGTGTTTCCCAGGGTCAGCACTGTGTGGGCCTCTGTCAGCCAGCAGTGTGTTTCCCAGGGTCAGCGCTGTTTGGGCTTCTGTCAGCCAGCAGTGTGTTTCCCAGGGTCAGCACTGTTTGGGCCTCTGTCAGCCAGCAGTGTGTTTCCTAGGGTCAGCACTGTTTGGGCCTCTGTCAGCCAGCAGTGTGTTTCCCAGGGTCAGCACTGTTTGGGCCTCTGTCAGCCAGCAGTGTGTTTCCTAGGGTCAGCACTGTTTGGGCCTCTGTCAGCCAGCAGTGTGTTTTCCAGGTCCAGCACTGTTGGGGCCTCTGTCAGCCAGCAGTGTGTTTCCTAGGGTCAGCACTGTTTGGGCCTCTGTCAGCCAGCAGTGTGTTTCCCAGGGTCAGCGCTGTTTGGGCCTCTGTCAGCCAGCAGTGTGTTCCCTAGGGTCAGCACTGTTTGGGCCTCTGTCAGCCAGCAGTGTGTTTCCCAGGGTCAGCACTGTTTGGGCCTCTGTCAGCCAGCAGTGTGTTTTCCAGGTCCAGCACTGTTGGGGCCTCTGTCAGCCAGCAGCGTGTTTCCTAGGGTCAGCACTGTTTGGGCCTCTGTCAGCCAGCAGTGTGTTTCCCAGGGTCAGCGCTGTTTTGGCTTCTGTCAGCCAGCAGTGTGTTTCCTAGGGTCAGCACTGTTTGTGCCTCTGTCAGCCAGCAGTGTGTTTCCTAGGGTCAGCGCTGTTTGGGCCTCTGTCAGCCAGCAGTGTGTTTCCTAGGGTCAGCGCTGTTTGGGCTTCTGTCAGCCAGCAGTGTGTTTCCCAGGGTCAGCGCTGCTTAGGCCTCTGTCAGCCAGCAGTGTGTTTCCCAGGGTCAGCGCTGTTTGGACTTCTGTCAGCCAGCAGTGTGTTTCCCAGGGTCAGCGCTGCTTAGGCCTCTGTCAGCCAGCAGTGTGTTTCCCAGGGTCAGCGCTGTTTGGGCCTCTGTCAGCCAGCAGTGTGTTCCCTAGGGTCAGCACTGTTCGGGCCTCTGTCAGCCAGCAGTGTGTTTCCCAGGGTCAGTGCTGTTTGGGCTTCTGTCAGCCAGCAGTGTGTTTCCCAGGGTCAGCACTGTGTGGGCCTCTGTCAGCCAGCAGTGTGTTTCCCAGAGTCAGCGCTGTTTGGGCTTCTGTCAGCCAGCAGTGTGTTTCCCAGGGTCAGCACTGTTTGGGCCTCTGTCAGCCAGCAGTGTGTTTCCTAGGGTCAGCACTGTTTGGGCTTCTGTCAGCCAGCAAGGTGTTTCCCAGGGTCAGCACTGTTTGGGCCTCTGTCAGCCAGCAGTGTGTTTCCTAGGGTCAGCACTGTTTGGGCCTCTGTCAGCCAGCAGTGTGTTTTCCAGGTCCAGCACTGTTGGGGCCTCTGTCAGCCAGCAGTGTGTTTCCTAGGGTCAGCACTGTTTGGGCCTCTGTCAGCCAGCAGTGTGTTTCCCAGGGTCAGCGCTGTTTGGGCCTCTGTCAGCCAGCAGTGTGTTTCCCAGGTCCAGCACTGTTTGGGCCTCTGTCAGCCAGCAGTGTGTTTCCCAGGGTCAGCACTGTTTGGGCCTATGTCAGCCAGCATTGTGTTTCCCAGGGTTAGCGCTGTTTGGGCTTCTGTCAGCCAGCAGTGTGTTTCCCAGGTCCAGCACTGTTGGGGCCTCTGTCAGCCAGCAGTGTGTTTCCCAGGGTCAGCGCTGTTTGGGCTTCTGTCAGCCAGCAGTGTGCTTCCCAGGGTCAGCGCTGCTTAGGCCTCTGTCAGCCAGCAGTGTGTTTCCCAGGGTCTGCGCTGTTTGGACTTCTGTCAGCCAGCAGTGTGTTTCCCAGGGTCAGCGCTGCTTAGGCCTCTGTCAGCCAGCAGTTTGTTTCCCAGGGTCAGCGCTGTTTGGGCCTCTGTCAGCCAGCAGTGTGTTCCCTAGGGTCAGCACTGTTTGGGCCTCTGTCAGCCAGCAGTGTGTTTCCCAGGGTCAGCGCTGTTTGGGCTTCTGTCAGCCAGCAGTGTGTTTCCCAGGGTCAGCGCTGTTTGGGATTCTGTCAGCCAGCAGTGTGTTTCCCAGGGTCAGAGCTGTTTGGGCCTCTGTCAGCCAGCAGTGTGTTTTCCAGGTCCAGCACTTTTTGGGCCTATGTCAACCAGCAGTGTGTTTCCTAGGGTCAGCACTGTTTGGGCCTCTGTCAGCCAGCAGTGTGTTTCCCAGGGCCAGCACTGTTTGGGCCTATGTCAGCCAGCAGTGTGTTTCCTAGGGTCAGCACTGTTTGGGCCTCTGTCAGCCAGCAGTGTGTTTCCCAGGGTCAGAGCTGTTTGGGCCTCTGTCAGCCAGCAGTGTGTTTCCCAGGTCCAGCACTGTTTGGACCTCTGTCAGCCAGCAGTGTGTTTCCCAGGGTCAGCGCTGTTTGGGATTCTGTCAGCCAGCAGTGTGTTTCCCAGGGTCAGAGCTGTTTGGGCCTCTGTTAGCCAGCAGTGTGTTTTCCAGGTCCAGCACTGTTTGGGCCTATGTCAGCCAGCAGTGTGTTTCCTAGGGTCAGCACTGTTTGGGCCTCTGTCAGCCAGCAGTGTGTTTCCCAGGGTCAGCACTGTTTGGGCCTATGTCAGCCAGCAGTGTGTTTCCTAGGGTCAGCACTGTTTGGGCCTCTGTCAGCCAGCAGTGTGTTTCCCAGGGTCAGAGCTGTTTGGGCCTCTGTCAGCCAGCAGTGTGTTTCCCAGGTCCGGCACTGTTTGGACCTCTGTCAGCCAGCAGTGTGTTTCCCAGGATCAGCGCTGTTTGGGATTCTGTCAGCCAGCAGTTTGTTTCCCAGGGTCAGCGCTGTTTGGGCCTCTGTCAGCCAGCAGTGTGTTTCCCAGGGTCAGCGCTGCTTAGGCCTCTGTCAGCCAGCAGTGTGTTTCCCAGGTCCAGCACTGTTTGGGCTTCTGTCAGCCAGCAGTGTGTTTCCTAGGGTCAGCACTGTTTGGGCCTCTGTCAGCCAGCAGTGTGTTTCCCAGGGTCAGCACTGTTTGGGCCTCTGTCAGCCAGCAGTGTGTTTCCCAGGTCCAGCACTGTTTGGGCCTCTGTCAGCCAGCAGTGTGTTTCCCAGGGTCAGCACTGTTTGGGCCTCTGTCAGCCAGCAGTGTGTTTCCCAGGGTCAGCGCTGCTTAGGCCTCTGTCAGCCAGCAGTGTGTTTCCCAGGGTCAGCGCTGTTTGGGCTTCTATCAGCCAGCAGTGTGTTTCCCAGGGTCAGCGCTGTTTGGGCCTCTGTCAGCTAGCAGTGTGTTTCCCAGGGTCAGCGCTGCTTAGGCCTCTGTCAGCCAGCAGTGTGTTTCCCAGGGTCAGCGCTGCTTAGGCCTCTGTCAGCCAGCAGTGTGTTTCCCAGGGTCAGCGCTGTTTGGGCTTCTGTCAGCCAGCAGTGTGTTTCCCAGGGTCAGCGCTGTTTGGGCCTCTGTCAGCCAGCAGTGTGTTTTCCAGGTCCAGCACTGTTGGGGCCTCTGTCAGCCAGCAGTGTGTTTCCCAGGGTCAGCGCTGTTTGGGCTTCTGTCAGCCAGCAGTGTGTTTCCTAGGGTCAGCACTGTTTGGGCCTCTGTCAGCCAGCAGTGTGTTTTCCAGGTCCAGCACTGTTGGGGCCTCTGTCAGCCAGCAGTGTGTTTCCCAGGGTCAGCACTGTTTGGGCCTCTGTCAGCCAGCAGTGTGTTTCCCAGGGTCAGAGCTGTTTGGGCTTCTGTCAGCCAGTAGTGTGTTTCCCAGGGTCAGCACTGCTTAGACCTCTGTCACCCAGCAGTGTGTTTCCCAGGGTCAGCACTGTTTGGGCCTCTGTCAGCCAGCAGTGTGTTTCCCAGGGTCAGCGCTGTTTGGGCATCTGTCAGCCAGCAGTGTGTTTCCCAGGGTCAGAGCTGTTGGGGCCTCTGTCAGCCAGCAGTGTGTTTCCTAGGGTCAGCGCTGTTTGGGCTTCTGTCAGCCAGCAGTGTGTTTCCTAGGGTCAGCACTGTTTGGGCCTCTGTCAGCCAGCAGTGTGTTTCCTAGGGTCAGCACTGTTTGGGCCTCTGTCAGCCAGCAGTGTGTTTTCCAGGTCCAGCACTGTTGGGGCCTCTGTCAGCCAGCAGTGTGTTTCCCAGGGTCAGCACTGCTTAGGCCTCTGTCAGCCAGCAGTGTGTTTCCCAGGTCCAGCACTGTTTGGGCCTCTTTCAGCCAGCAGTGTGTTTCCTAGGGTCAGCACTGTTTGGGCCTCTGTCAGCCAGCAGTGTGTTTTCCAGGGTCAGCGCTGTTTGGGCCTCTGTCAGCCAGCAGTGTGTTTTCCAGGTCAAGCACTGTGCGGGCCTCTTTCAGCCAGCAGTGTGTTTCCCATGGTCAGCACTGTTTGGGCCTCTGTCAGCCAGTAGTGTGTTTCCCAGGTCCAGCGCTGTGTGGGCCTATGTCAGCCAGCAGTGTGTTTCCCAGGTCCAGCACTGTTTGGGCCTCTGTCAGCCAGCAGTGTGTTTCCCAGGTCCAACACTGTTTGGGCCTCTTTTAGGCAGCAGTGTGTTTCAGAGGTCCAGCACTGTGGGCCTCTGTCCCAGGTCCAGCACTGTTTGGGCCTCTGACAGTCAGCAGTGTGTTTCCCAGGTCCAGCGCTGTGTGGGCCTCTTTCAGCCAGCAGTGTGTTTCCCAGGTCCAACACTGTTTGGGCCTCTTTCGGCCAGCAGTGTGTTTCCCAGGGTCAGCACTGTTTGGGCCTCTTTCAGCCAGCAGTGTGTTTCCCAGGGTCAGCACTGTTTGGGCCTCTGTCAGCCAGCAGTGTGTTTCCTAGGGTCAGCACTGTTTGGGCCTCTGTCAGCCAGCAGTGTGTTTCCCAGGGTCAGAGTTGTTTGGGCCTCTGTCAGCCAGCAGTGTGTTTCCCAGGTCCAGCACTGTTTGGACCTCTGTCAGCCAGCAGTGTGTTTCCCAGGGTCAGAGCTGTTTGGGCCTCTGTCAGCCAGCAGTGTGTTTTCCAGGTCCAGCACTTTTTGGGCCTATGTCAACCAGCAGTGTGTTTCCTAGGGTCAGCACTGTTTGGGCCTCTGTCAGCCAGCAGTGTGTTTCCCAGGGTCAGCACTGTTTGGGCCTATGTCAGCCAGCAGTGTGTTTCCTAGGGTCAGCACTGTTTGGGCCTCTGTCAGCCAGCAGTGTGTTTCCCAGGGTCAGAGCTGTTTGGGCCTCTGTCAGCCAGCAGTGTGTTTCCCAGGGTCAGAGCTGTTTGGGCCTCTGTTAGCCAGCAGTATGTTTTCCAGGTCCAGCACTGTTTGGGCCTATGTCAGCCAGCAGTGTGTTTCCTAGGGTCAGCACTGTTTGGGCCTCTGTCAGCCAGCAGTGTGTTTCCCAGGGTCAGCACTGTTTGGGCCTATGTCAGCCAGCAGTGTGTTTCCTAGGGTCAGCACTGTTTGGGCCTCTGTCAGCCAGCAGTGTGTTTCCCAGGGTCAGAGCTGTTTGGGCCTCTGTCAGCCAGCAGTGTGTTTCCCAGGTCCGGCACTGTTTGGACCTCTGTCAGCCAGCAGTGTGTTTCCCAGGATCAGCGCTGTTTGGGATTCTGTCAGCCAGCAGTGTGTTTCCCAGGGTCAGCGCTGTTTGGGCCTCTGTCAGCCAGCAGTGTGTTTCCCAGGGTCAGCGCTGCTTGGGCCTCTGTCAGCCAGCAGTGTGTTTCCCAGGTCCAGCACTGTTTGGGCTTCTGTCAGCCAGCAGTGTGTTTCCTAGGGTCAGCACTGTTTGGGCCTCTGTCAGCCAGCAGTGTGTTTCCCAGGGTCAGCACTGTTTGGGCCTCTGTCAGCCAGCAGTGTGTTTCCCAGGTCCAGCACTGTTTGGGCCTCTGTCAGCCAGCAGTGTGTTTCCCAGGATCAGCGCTGTTTGGGATTCTGTCAGCCAGCAGTGTGTTTCCCAGGGTCAGCGCTGTTTGGGCCTCTGTCAGCCAGCAGTGTGTTTCCCAGGGTCAGCGCTGCTTAGGCCTCTGTCAGCCAGCAGTGTGTTTCCCAGGGTCAGCGCTGCTTAGGCCTCTGTCAGCCAGCAGTGTGTTTCCCAGGGTCAGCGCTGTTTGGGCTTCTGTCAGCCAGCAGTGTGTTTCCCAGGGTCAGCGCTGTTTGGGCCTCTGTCAGCCAGCAGTGTGTTTTCCAGGTCCAGCACTGTTGGGGCCTCTGTCAGCCAGCAGTGTGTTTCCCAGGGTCAGCGCTGTTTGGGCTTCTGTCAGCCAGCAGTGTGTTTCCTAGGGTCAGCACTGTTTGGGCCTCTGTCAGCCAGCAGTGTGTTTTCCAGGTCCAGCACTGTTGGGGCCTCTGTCAGCCAGCAGTGTGTTTCCCAGGGTCAGCACTGTTTGGGCCTCTGTCAGCCAGCAGTGTGTTTCCCAGGGTCAGAGCTGTTTGGGCTTCTGTCAGCCAGCAGTGTGTTTCCCAGGGTCAGCACTGCTTAGACCTCTGTCACCCAGCAGTGTGTTTCCCAGGGTCAGCACTGTTTGGGCCTCTGTCAGCCAGCAGTGTGTTTCCCAGGGTCAGCGCTGTTTGGGCATCTGTCAGCCAGCAGTGTGTTTCTCAGGGTCAGAGCTGTTGGGGCCTCTGTCAGCCAGCAGTGTGTTTCCCAGGGTCAGCGCTGTTTGGGCTTCTGCCAGCCAGCATTGTGTTTCCCAGGGTCAGCACTGTTTGGGCCTCTGTCAGCCAGCAGCGTGTTTCCTAGGGTCAGCACTGTTTGGGCCTCTGTCAGCCAGCAGTGTGTTTCCTAGGGTCAGCACTGTTTGGGCCTCTGTCAGCCAGCAGTGTGTTTTCCAGGTCCAGCACTGTTGGGGCCTCTGTCAGCCAGCAGTGTGTTTCCCAGGGTCAGCGCTGTTTGGGCTTCTGCCAGCCAGCATTGTGTTTCCCAGGGTCAGCACTGTTTGGGCCTCTGTCAGCCAGCAGCGTGTTTCCTAGGGTCAGCACTGTTTGGGCCTCTGTCAGCCAGCAGTGTGTTTCCCAGGGTCAGCGCTGTTTGGGCTTCTGTCAGCCAGCAGTGTGTTTCCTAGGGTCAGCACTGTTTGGGCCTCTGTCAGCCAGCAGTGTGTTTCCCAGGGTCAGCGCTGTTTGGGCTTCTGTCAGCCAGCAGTGTGTTTCCTAGGGTCAGCACTGTTTGGGCCTCTGTCAGCCAGCAGTGTGTTTCCCAGGGTCAGAGCTGTTTGGGCCTCTGTCAGCCAGCAGTGTGTTTTCCAGGTCCAGCACTGCTTAGGCCTCTGTCAGCCAGCAGTGTGTTTCCCAGGTCCAGCGCTGTGTGTGCCTATGTCAGCCAGCAGTGTGTTTCCCAGCTCCAGCACTGTTTGGGCCTCTGTCAGCCAGCAGTGTGTTTCCCAGGTCCAGCACTGTTTGGGCCTCTGTCAGCCAGCAGTGTGTTTCCCAGTGTCAGCACTGTTTGGGCCTATGTCAGCCAGCATTGTGTTTCCCAGGGTTAGCGCTGTTTGGGCTTCTGTCAGCCAGCAGTGTGTTTCCCAGGTCCAGCACTGTTGGGGCCTCTGTCAGCCAGCAGTGTGTTTCCCAGGGTCAGCGCTGTTTGGGCTTCTGTCAGCCAGCAGTGTGTTTCCGAGGGTCAGCGCTGCTTAGGCCTCTGTCAGCCAGCAGTGTGTTTCCCAGGGTCAGCGCTGTTTGGACTTCTGTCAGCCAGCAGTGTGTTTCCCAGGGTCAGCGCTGCTTAGGCCTCTGTCAGCCAGCAGTGTGTTTCCCAGGGTCAGCGCTGTTTGGGCCTCTGTCAGCCAGCAGTGTGTTCCCTAGGGTCAGCACTGTTTGGGCCTCTGTCAGCCAGCAGTGTGTTTCCCAGGGTCAGCACTGTTTGGGCCTCTGTCAGCCAGCAGTGTGTTTTCCAGGTCCAGCACTGTTGGGGCCTCTGTCAGCCAGCAGTGTGTTTCCTAGGGTCAGCACTGTTTGGGCCTCTGTCAGCCAGCAGTGTGTTTCCCAGGGTCAGCACTGTGTGGGCCTCTGTCAGCCAGCAGTGTGTTTCCCAGGGTCAGCGCTGTTTGGGCTTCTGTCAGCCAGCAGTGTGTTTCCCAGGGTCAGCACTGTTTGGGCCTCTGTCAGCCAGCAGTGTGTTTCCTAGGGTCAGCACTGTTTGGGCCTCTGTCAGCCAGCAGTGTGTTTCCCAGGGTCAGCACTGTTTGGGCCTCTGTCAGCCAGCAGCGTGTTTCCTAGGGTCAGCACCGTTTGGGCCTCTGTCAGCCAGCAGTGTGTTTTCCAGGTCCAGCACTGTTGGGGCCTCTGTCAGCCAGCAGTGTGTTTCCTAGGGTCAGCACTGTTTGGGCCTCTGTCAGCCAGCAGTGTGTTTCCCAGGGTCAGCGCTGTTTGGGCCTCTGTCAGCCAGCAGTGTGTTCCCTAGGGTCAGCACTGTTTGGGCCTCTGTCAGCCAGCAGTGTGTTTCCCAGGGTCAGCACTGTTTGGGCCTCTGTCAGCCAGCAGTGTGTTTTCCAGGTCCAGCACTGTTGGGGCCTCTGTCAGCCAGCAGCGTGTTTCCTAGGGTCAGCACTGTTTGGGCCTCTGTCAGCCAGCAGTGTGTTTCCCAGGGTCAGCGCTGTTTTGGCTTCTGTCAGCCAGCAGTGTGTTTCCTAGGGTCAGCACTGTTTGTGCCTCTGTCAGCCAGCAGTGTGTTTCCTAGGGTCAGCGCTGTTTGGGCCTCTGTCAGCCAGCAGTGTGTTTCCTAGGGTCAGCGCTGTTTGGGCTTCTGTCAGCCAGCAGTGTGTTTCCCAAGGTCAGCGCTGCTTAGGCCTCTGTCAGCCAGCAGTGTGTTTCCCAGGGTCAGCGCTGTTTGGACTTCTGTCAGCCAGCAGTGTGTTTCCCAGGGTCAGCGCTGCTTAGGCCTCTGTCAGCCAGCAGTGTGTTTCCCAGGGTCAGCGCTGTTTGGGCCTCTGTCAGCCAGCAGTGTGTTCCCTAGGGTCAGCACTGTTCGGGCCTCTGTCAGCCAGCAGTGTGTTTCCCAGGGTCAGTGCTGTTTGGGCTTCTGTCAGCCAGCAGTGTGTTTCCCAGGGTCAGCACTGTGTGGGCCTCTGTCAGCCAGCAGTGTGTTTCCCAGAGTCAGCGCTGTTTGGGCTTCTGTCAGCCAGCAGTGTGTTTCCCAGGGTCAGCACTGTTTGGGCCTCTGTCAGCCAGCAGTGTGTTTCCTAGGGTCAGCACTGTTTGGGGTTCTGTCAGCCAGCAAGGTGTTTCCCAGGGTCAGCACTGTTTGGGCCTCTGTCAGCCAGCAGTGTGTTTCCTAGGGTCAGCACTGTTTGGGCCTCTGTCAGCCAGCAGTGTGTTTTCCAGGTCCAGCACTGTTGGGGCCTCTGTCAGCCAGCAGTGTGTTTCCTAGGGTCAGCACTGTTTGGGCCTCTGTCAGCCAGCAGTGTGTTTCCCAGGGTCAGCGCTGTTTGGGCCTCTGTCAGCCAGCAGTGTGTTTCCCAGGACCAGCACTGTTTGGGCCTCTGTCAGCCAGCAGTGTGTTTCCCAGGGTCAGCACTGTTTGGGCCTATGTCAGCCAGCATTGTGTTTCCCAGGGTTAGCGCTGTTTGGGCTTCTGTCAGCCAGCAGTGTGTTTCCCAGGTCCAGCACTGTTGGGGCCTCTGTCAGCCAGCAGTGTGTTTCCCAGGGTCAGCGCTGTTTGGGCTTCTGTCAGCCAGCAGTGTGCTTCCCAGGGTCAGCGCTGCTTAGGCCTCTGTCAGCCAGCAGTGTGTTTCCCAGGGTCAGCGCTGTTTGGACTTCTGTCAGCCAGCAGTGTGTTTCCCAGGGTCAGCGCTGCTTAGGCCTCTCTCAGCCAGCAGTGTGTTTCCCAGGGTCAGCGCTGTTTGGGCCTCTGTCAGCCAGCAGTGTGTTCCCTAGGGTCAGCACTGTTTGGGCCTCTGTCAGCCAGCAGTGTGTTTCCCAGGGTCAGCGCTGTTTGGGCTTCTGTCAGCCAGCAGTGTGTTTCCCAGGGTCAGCGCTGTTTGGGATTCTGTCAGCCAGCAGTGTGTTTCCCCGGGTCAGAGCTGTTTGGGCCTCTGTCAGCCAGCAGTGTGTTTTCCAGGTCCAGCGTTTTTTGGGCCTATGTCAACCAGCAGTGTGTTTCCTAGGGTCAGCACTGTTTGGGCCTCTGTCAGCCAGCAGTGTGTTTCCCAGGGTCAGCACTGTTTGGGCCTATGTCAGCCAGCAGTGTGTTTCCTAGGGTCAGCACTGTTTGGGCCTCTGTCAGCCAGCAGTGTGTTTCCCAGGGTCAGAGCTGTTTGGGCCTCTGTCAGCCAGCAGTGTGTTTCCCAGGTCCAGCACTGTTTGGACCTCTGTCAGCCAGCAGTGTGTTTCCCAGGGTCAGCGCTGTTTGGGATTCTGTCAGCCAGCAGTGTGTTTCCCAGGGACAGAGCTGTTTGGGCCTCTGTTAGCCAGCAGTGTGTTTTCCAGGTCCAGCACTGTTTGGGCCTATGTCAGCCAGCAGTGTGTTTCCTAGGGTCAGCACTGTTTGGGCCTCTGTCAGCCAGCAGTGTGTTTCCCAGGGTCAGCACTGTTTGGGCCTATGTCAGCCAGCAGTGTGTTTCCTAGGGTCAGCACTGTTTGGGCCTCTGTCAGCCAGCAGTGTGTTTCCCAGGGTCAGAGCTGTTTGGGCCTCTGTCAGCCAGCAGTGTGTTTCCCAGGTCCGGCACTGTTTGGACCTCTGTCAGCCAGCAGTGTGTTTCCCAGGATCAGCGCTGTTTGGGATTCTGTCAGCCAGCAGTTTGTTTCCCAGGGTCAGCGCTGTTTGGGCCTCTGTCAGCCAGCAGTGTGTTTCCCAGGGTCAGCGCTGCTTAGGCCTCTGTCAGCCAGCAGTGTGTTTCCCAGGTCCAGCACTGTTTGGGCTTCTGTCAGCCAGCAGTGTGTTTCCTAGGGTCAGCACTGTTTGGGCCTCTGTCAGCCAGCAGTGTGTTTCCCAGGGTCAGCACTGTTTGGGCCTCTGTCAGCCAGCAGTGTGTTTCCCAGGTCCAGCACTGTTTGGGCCTCTGTCAGCCAGCAGTGTGTTTCCCAGGGTCAGCACTGTTTGGGCCTCTGTCAGCCAGCAGTGTGTTTCCCAGGGTCAGCGCTGCTTAGGCCTCTGTCAGCCAGCAGTGTGTTTCCCAGGGTCAGCGCTGTTTGGGCTTCTATCAGCCAGCAGTGTGTTTCCCAGGGTCAGCGCTGTTTGGGCCTCTGTCAGCCAGCAGTGTGTTTCCCAGGGTCAGCGCTGCTTAGGCCTCTGTCAGCCAGCAGTGTGTTTCCCAGGGTCAGCGCTGCTTAGGCCTCTGTCAGCCAGCAGTGTGTTTCCCAGGGTCAGCGCTGTTTGGGCTTCTGTCAGCCAGCAGTGTGTTTCCCAGGGTCAGCGCTGTTTGGGCCTCTGTCAGCCAGCAGTGTGTTTTCCAGGTCCAGCACTGTTGGGGCCTCTGTCAGCCAGCAGTGTGTTTCCCAGGGTCAGCGCTGTTTGGGCTTCTGTCAGCCAGCAGTGTGTTTCCTAGGGTCAGCACTGTTTGGGCCTCTGTCAGCCAGCAGTGTGTTTTCCAGGTCCAGCACTGTTGGGGCCTCTGTCAGCCAGCAGTGTGTTTCCCAGGGTCAGCACTGTTTGGGCCTCTGTCAGCCAGCAGTGTGTTTCCCAGGGTCAGAGCTGTTTGGGCTTCTGTCAGCCAGTAGTGTGTTTCCCAGGGTCAGCACTGCTTAGACCTCTGTCACCCAGCAGTGTGTTTCCCAGGGTCAGCACTGTTTGGGCCTCTGTCAGCCAGCAGTGTGTTTCCCAGGGTCAGCGCTGTTTGGGCATCTGTCAGCCAGCAGTGTGTTTCCCAGGGTCAGAGCTGTTGGGGCCTCTGTCAGCCAGCAGTGTGTTTCCTAGGGTCAGCGCTGTTTGGGCTTCTGTCAGCCAGCAGTGTGTTTCCTAGGGTCAGCACTGTTTGGGCCTCTGTCAGCCAGCAGTGTGTTTCCTAGGGTCAGCACTGTTTGGGCCTCTGTCAGCCAGCAGTGTGTTTTCCAGGTCCAGCACTGTTGGGGCCTCTGTCAGCCAGCAGTGTGTTTCCCAGGGTCAGCGCTGTTTGGGCTTCTGTCAGCCAGCATTGTGTTTCCCAGGGTCAGCACTGTTCGGGCTTCTGTCAGCCAGCAGTGTGTTTCCCAGGGTCAGCGCTGTTTGGGCTTCTGTCAGCCAGCAGTGTGTTTCCTAGGGTCAGCACTGTTTGGGCCTCTGTCAGCCAGCAGTGTGTTTCCCAGGGTCAGCGCTATTTGGGCTTCTGTCAGCCAGCAGTGTGTTTCCTAGGGTCAGCACTGTTTGGGCCTCTGTCAGCCAGCAGTGTGTTTCCCAGGGTCAGAGCTGTTTGGGCCTCTGTCAGCCAGCAGTGTGTTTCCCAGGTCCAGCGCTGTGTGTGCCTATGTCAGCCAGCAGTGTGTTTCCCAGCTCCAGCACTGTTTGGGCCTCTGTCAGCCAGCAGTGTGTTTCCCAGGTCCAGCACTGTTTGGGCCTCTGTCAGCCAGCAGTGTGTTTCCCAGGGTCAGCACTGTTTGGGCCTATGTCAGCCAGCATTGTGTTTCCCAGGGTTAGCGCTGTTTGGGCTTCTGTCAGCCAGCAGTGTGTTTCCCAGGTCCAGCACTGTTGGGGCCTCTGTCAGCCAGCAGTGTGTTTCCCAGGGTCAGCGCTGTTTGGGCTTCTGTCAGCCAGCAGTGTGTTTCCGAGGGTCAGCGCTGTTTAGGCCTCTGTCAGCCAGCAGTGTGTTTCCCAGGGTCAGCGCTGTTTGGACTTCTGTCAGCCAGCAGTGTGTTTCCCAGGGTCAGCGCTGCTTAGGCCTCTGTCAGCCAGCAGTGTGTTTCCCAGGGTCAGCGCTGTTTGGGCCTCTGTCAGCCAGCAGTGTGTTCCCTAGGGTCAGCACTGTTTGGGCCTCTGTCAGCCAGCAGTGTGTTTCCCAGGGTCAGCGCTGTTTGGGCTTCTGTCAGCCAGCAGTGTGTTTCCCAGGGTCAGCACTTTGTGGGCCTCTGTCAGCCAGCAGTGTGTTTCCCAGGGTCAGCGCTGTTTGGGCTTCTGTCAGCCAGCAGTGTGTTTCCCAGGGTCAGCACTGTTTGGGCCTCTGTCAGCCAGCAGTGTGTTTCCTAGGGTCAGCACTGTTTGGGCCTCTGTCAGCCAGCAGTGTGTTTCCCAGGGTCAGCACTGTTTGGGCCTCTGTCAGCCAGCAGTGTGTTTCCTAGGGTCAGCACTGTTTGGGCCTCTGTCAGCCAGCAGTGTGTTTTCCAGGTCCAGCACTGTTGGGGCCTCTGTCAGCCAGAAGTGTGTTTCCTAGGGTCAGCACTGTTTGGGCCTCTGTCAGCCAGCAGTGTGTTTCCCAGGGTCAGCGCTGTTTGGGCCTCTGTCAGCCAGCAGTGTGTTCCCTAGGGTCAGCACTGTTTGGGCCTCTGTCAGCCAGCAGTGTGTTTCCCAGGGTCAGCGCTGTTTGGGCCTCTGTCAGCCAGCAGTGTGTTTCCTAGGGTCAGCGCTGTTTGGGCCTCTGTCAGCCAGCAGTGTGTTTCCCAGGGTCAGCACTGTTTGGGCCTCTGTCAGCCAGCAGTGTGTTTTCCAGGTCCTGCACTGTTGGGGCCTCTGTCAGCCAGCAGCGTGTTTCCTAGGGTCAGCACTGTTTGGGCCTCTGTCAGCCAGCAGTGTGTTTCCCAGGGTCAGTGCTGTTTGGGCTTCTGTCAGCCAGCAGTGTGTTTCCTAGGGTCAGCACTGTTTGGGCCTCTGTCAGCCAGCAGTGTGTTTCCTAGGGTCAGCGCTGTTTGGGCCTCTGTCAGCCAGCAGTGTGTTTCCCAGGGTCAGCGCTGCTTAGGCCTCTGTCAGCCAGCAGTGTGTTTCCCAGGGTCAGCGCTGTTTGGACTTCTGTCAGCCAGCAGTGTGTTTCCCAGGGTCAGCGCTGCTTAGGCCTCTGTCAGCCAGCAGTGTGTTTCCCAGGGTCAGCGCTGTTTGGGCCTCTGTCAGCCAGCAGTGTGTTCCCTAGGGTCCAGCACTGTTTGGGCCTCTGTCAGCCAGCAGTGTGTTTCCAAGGGTCAGCGCTGTTTGGGCTTCTGTCAGCCAGCAGTGTGTTTCCCAGGGTCAGCACTGTGTGGGCCTCTGTCAGCCAGCAGTGTGTTTCCCAGGGTCAGCACTGTTTGGGCCTCTGTCAGCCAGCAGTGTGTTTCCTAGGGTCAGCACTGTTTGGGCTTCTGTCAGCCAGCAGTGTGTTTCCCAGGGTCAGCACTGTTTGGGCCTCTGTCAGCCAGCAGTGTGTTTCCTAGGGTCAGCACTGTTTGGGCCTCTGTCAGCCAGCAGTGTGTTTTCCAGGTCCAGCACTGTTGGGGCCTCTGTCAGCCAGCAGTGTGTTTCCTAGGGTCAGCACTGTTTGGGCCTCTGTCAGCCAGCAGTGTGTTTCCCAGGGTCAGCGCTGTTTGGGCCTCTGTCAGCCAGCAGTGTATTTCCCCGGTCCAGCACTGTTTGGGCCTCTGTCAGCCAGCAGTGTGTTTCCCAGGGTCAGCACTGTTTGGGCCTATGTCAGCCAGCATTGTGTTTCCCAGGGTTAGCGCTGTTTGGGCTTCTGTCAGCCAGCAGTGTGTTTCCCACGTCCAGCACTGTTGGGGCCTCTGTCAGCCAGCAGTGTGTTTCCCAGGGTCAGCGCTGTTTGGGCTTCTGTCAGCCAGCAGTGTGTTTCCCAGGGTCAGCGCTGCTTAGGCCTCTGTCAGCCAGCAGTGTGTTTCCCAGGGTCAGCGCTGTTTGGACTTCTGTCAGCCAGCAGTGTGTTTCCCAGGGTCAGCGCTGCTTAGGCCTCTGTCAGCCAGCAGTGTGTTTCCCAGGGTCAGCGCTGTTTGGGCCTCTGTCAGCCAGCAGTGTGTTCCCTAGGGTCAGCACTGTTTGGGCCTCTGTCAGCCAGCAGTGTGTTTCCCAGGGTCAGCGCTGTTTGGGCTTCTGTCAGCCAGCAGTGTGTTTCCCAGGGTCAGCACTGTGTGGGCCTCTGTCAGCCAGCAGTGTGTTTCCCAGGGTCAGCGCTGTTTGGGCTTCTGTCAGCTAGCAGTGTGTTTCCCAGGGTCAGCACTGTTTGGGCCTCTGTCAGCCAGCAGTGTGTTTCCTAGGGTCAGCACTGTTTGGGCTTCTGTCAGCCAGCAGTGTGTTTCCCAGGGTCAGCACTGTTTGGGCCTCTGTCAGCCAGCAGTGTGTTTCCTAGGGTCAGCACTGTTTGGGCCTCTGTCAGCCAGCAGTGTGTTTTCCAGGTCCAGCACTGTTGGTGCCTCTGTCAGCCAGCAGTGTGTTTCCTAGGGTCAGCACTGTTTGGGCCTCTGTCAGCCAGCAGTGTGTTTCCCAGGGTCAGCGCTGTTTGGGCCTCTGTCAGCCAGCAGTGTGTTCCCTAGGGTCAGCACTGTTTGGGCCTCTGTCAGCCAGAAGTGTGTTTCCCAGGGTCAGCGCTGTTTGGGCCTCTGTCAGCCAGCAGTGTGTTTTCCAGGTCCAGCACTGTTGGGGCCTCTGTCAGCCAGCAGCGTGTTTCCTAGGGTCAGCACTGTTTGGGCCTCTGTCAGCCAGCAGTGTGTTTCCCAGGGTCAGCGCTGTTTGGGCTTCTGTCAGCCAGCAATGTGTTTCCTAGGGTCAGCACTGTTTGGGCCTCTGTCAGCCAGCAGTGTGTTTCCTAGGGTCAGCGCTGTTTGGGCCTCTGTCAGCCAGCAGTGTGTTTCCTAGGGTCAGCGCTGTTTGGGCTTCTGTCAGCCAGCAGTGTGTTTCCCAGGGTCAGCGCTGCTTAGGCCTCTGTCAGCCAGCAGTGTGTTTCCCAGGGTCAGCGCTGTTTGGACTTCTGTCAGCCAGCAGTGTGTTTCCCAGGGTCAGCGCTGCTTAGGCCTCTGTCAGCCAGCAGTGTGTTTCCCAGGGTCAGCGCTGTTTGGGCCTCTGTCAGCCAGCAGTGTGTTCCCTAGGGTCAGCACTGTTTGGGCCTCTGTCAGCCAGCAGTGTGTTTCCCAGGGTCAGCGCTGTTTGGGCTTCTGTCAGCCAGCAGTGTGTTTCCCAGGGTCAGCACTGTGTGGGCCTCTGTCAGCCAGCAGTGTGTTTCCCAGGGTCAGCGCTGTTTGGGCTTCTGTCAGCCAGCAGTGTGTTTCCCAGGGTCAGCACTGTTTGGGCCTCTGTCAGCCAGCAGTGTGTTTCCTAGGGTCAGCACTGTTTGGGCTTCTGTCTGCCAACAGTGTGTTTCCCAGGGTCAGCACTGTTTGAGCCTCTGTCAACCAGCAGTGTGTTTCCTAGGGTCAGCACTGTTTGGGCCTCTGTCAGCCAGCAGTGTGTTTTCCAGGTCCAGCACTGTTGGGGCCTCTGTCAGCCAGCAGTGTGTTTCCTAGGGTCAGCACTGTTTGGGCCTCTGTCAGCCAGCAGTGTGCTTCCCAGGGTCAGCGCTGTTTGGGCCTCTGTCAGCCAGCAGTGTGTTCCCTAGGGTCAGCACTGTTTGGGCCTCTGTCAGCCAGCAGTGTGTTTCCCAGGGTCAGCGCTGTTTGGGCCTCTGTCAGCCAGCAGTGTGTTTTCCAGGTCCAGCACTGTTGGGGCCTCTGTCAGCCAGCAGCGTGTTTCCGAGGGTCAGCACTGTTTGGGCCTCTGTCAGCCAGCAGTGTGTTTCCCAGGGTCAGCGCTGTATGGGCTTCTGTCAGCCAGCAGTGTGTTTCCTAGGGTCAGCACTGTTTGGGCCTCTGTCAGCCAGCAGTGTGTTTCCTAGGGTCAGCGCTGTTTGGGCCTCTGTCAGCCAGCAGTGTGTTTTCCAGGTCCAGCACTGTTTGGGCCTCTGTCAGCCAGCAGTGTGTTTTCCTAGGGTCAGCACTGTTTGGGCCTCTGTCAGCCAGCAGTGTGTTTCCCAGGGTCAGCACTGCTTAGGCCTCTGTCAGCCAGCAGTGTGTTTCCTAGGTCCAGCACTGTTTGGGCCTCTTTCAGCCAGCAGTGTGTTTCCCAGGGTCAGCACTGCTTAGGCCTCTGTCAGCCAGCAGTGTGTTTCCCAGGTCCAGCACTGTTTGGGCCTCTTTCAGCCAGCAGTGTGTTTCCCAGGGTCAGCACTGTTTGGGCCTGTCAAGATCTCTGAACTTAAGGGAGAGTGGGTTTCAATCCTCTCTCCCGAACCACAGAAGCCGAATGGATCGACCCCTCCCACCGTGGTTGGCACGGGCGCCTGACTTTAGAATTACAGGTAGCCACGTGGCAGCCAATGGGGGGAAGACGGAGTTAGGGAAAGGGGATGGATAAATAAAGGAAAGGAAGGGAGAACAAGACATATACAAAATAAGAACACCTAGTTTAATTGAAGGAATTCTTCAATTATTACTCCTGCAACCTGACCTGACTCCTGAATTCACGTAACCTTACAAAACCTTGTGCGTATACAAAGAAAACCATTTGCATTAGAGAACATGCCTTGTCAATATTGTGTGCATAACCTTGTCCCACCCAGATACTTCATAATTCATGAAACAATGCACTGGGAAGGCACCTAGTATCCATGTAACAGGCTTACTAACAAAATATCTCTCTTGCATTCAGCAAAATTAGCTTCACAAAAATGGGGGCATCATTTGTATTTTACAAATCACTGTCACAGACCAGCGTAAACATAACTGCATAGAAAGTCAGAGATTCCCAAAATCCCCGCCGTATCTCTGCAAGTCACTAAACTTAACACAACTTAACTTTATGGCCCGGGGAGTCATCCGTGACTGACCCGGACCTGAAGAGAATGAGGCAATAAACAAGTTTTCACCGCCGCAGCCCAGCAAGTAAAATAAACATAGGCACCACTTAGCTTTATGGCCCGGGGAGTCATCCGTGACAGACCCGGACCTGCAGAGAATAAGGCAGTAATCAAGTCTTCATCGCCGTAGCCCAGGAATCAAGATTTCACACGGCATAGCAAGCGTGATTCCTTCACGCCTTCTCAGCCTTCTGCTTTGCTCCTGCCTGCTGCCGTCGCCGCCGCCGCCCGTGCTCTCCATTCATTAATCAACAGCACTGAAGCATGGGCGAGCGGCCGTTATGAAGACCCGCACTAATTGCAGATCACTAGCAGCTGTGACCTAACGGCCCCCTGAAACTACAATGCCTACTGGGAAGTGTAGTTTCTCCGTACCTGCTTTCGTTTACTCCACAATCCTTTATTTCTGACATTACCTCCCCTTCCAGGGCTCTTCCCAGGACCTGCCTTTTCTGGATACTTTGCATGAAACATTCTTACCAGACGAGGTGCATGTACTGCACTAGCAGGTTCCCAGGAACAATCTTCCAATCCATATCCAGTCCACTGGATGAGGTACCATAACACTTGTCTTCTTCTTTTTGAATCCAAAATCTTCTTTACTTCATATTCAACATGATCCTTTTTGTGAATGGCAGGTGGTCTCCTCATGCGTGTTCCAGGTGCTGCAGGTTTAAGGAGACACACATGGAATACCGGGTGAATTTTCAGAGACTTAGGTAAGTCTAATTTCACTGCAACCTCAGACACAATCTTTACTATTTCATAAGGTCCAATGTATTTAGGAGCAAATTTTCGAGATCCTACCAGCGACAAGTTGCGTGTGGATAGCCACACCTTATTTCCCACCTTGTACTGAGGAGCCCCCCTTCTCTTTTTGTCTGCATACATTTTATATTGCTGTTTTGCATATTCAAGATTATCCTGCGCCTTTTGTCTGATGTTTAGAATTAATTGCCTTCTGTCTTGCAGTACTGGAAGGTTTTCAATCTCTGGTAACTGTTCTGGCAACATTTCCTGTATCTGCCCATATAAGCACTCATTGGGGGACATTCCCAAGGATGCATGTTCAGCATTGTTATATGTGAATTCAGCTAACCATAATGCCCGAACCCACGACTCCATACCATCATGTAAATAACAACGCAGGTATTGTTCAAGCGTCTGATTAACTCTTTCAGTTTGTCCATCCGTCTGAGGATGATAACTAGTGGACAAAGCACAATCAATTCCCAACATCTGACAGAAAGCGCGCCAAAACTTGGATGTGAATTGTGGTCCTCTATCAGAAACAATAGTACGTGGTAGCCCATGCAGGCGGACCACATGCTGTAAGAACAATTCCGCCAATTTCCCTGCTCCTGGAATTCCTTTACAGGGCACAAAGTGAGCTTGTTTAGACAAATAATCCACTATCACCCATATTGTGTCGTACTGATCATCTGGTGGTAAGTCTGTAATAAAGTCCATTGATATGTGTGTCCAGATTTTAGTGGGAGTGGGCAATGGTTTAAGTAACCCTGCCTTTTTTGTATGATCAGATTTACTTCGTACACATGTTTCACATTCCTGCACATATTTGATCACCTGTTGTCTCAAATTCGGCCACCAAAAGTATTTTTCCACTAGAGTCTGTGTCTTTTTACTCCCTGAATGACCAGCCAAAGGGGAGTTGTGGCACCAATGCAAAGCCTTCTTTTGGAGTTCCAAAGTGGGCAAATACAATCTTCCATCATAGTAAGGAAGATTCCCTTTAAATGTTTCCAAAGGGTTACTCATTCCCCAACTTAGATTCTTTTGATTCTGCATTGCTTGTTTCACTTGTGTCATCAATTTAGAAATTACTGCCCCTACCACTTTCTCTGCAGGGATTATGGACTTTGTTTCCGATACCGGGTTGTCCAGGTTTTGTTGACGGGATAAGGCATCTGCCTTACCATTTCTTTTTCCTGGCCGAAAAGTCACCACGAAATCAAACTCATTGAAAAATTGAGACCACCGTAATTGTCTTGGGCTCAATGTGTGGGCAGTTTTAAAGTACTGTAGATTCTTATGATCTGTCACAACCAACACCTGATGTTTAGCTCCCAGTAGATAATGTCTCCATTCCAGGAAAGCAGCTCTGATAGCTAATAGTTCTTTATCTGTAATGGAATAATTTTGTTCGCATGGAGTAAGTTTTCGTGAATAATACGCTACTGGGTGCCAACTTCCTTCTGAATCTTTCTGCGATAACACCGCCCCTATAGCCACATTGGACGCATCGGTTTCCACTTGAAACATCTTATCCGTGTCTGGGTGTCGCAACACTGGAGCTGATGTAAATGCCGTCTTTAATTCCTGAAAAGCCTTTTCTGCATCCTCATTCCAACAAAAACTGGTTGCCTTTCTTAATAGTCGTGTTATAGGGGCTACGACCTGAGAGAAATTAGAAATAAATCGTCTGTAAAAATTGGCGAAACCCAAAAAAGACTGAATATCTTTGACACACTGGGGTTTGGGCCAATCCAAAACTGCCTGTACTTTGTTTTTGTCCATAATTATACCCTCTGGGGTCAATATGAAGCCCAAAAACTCCACTCTTTTCACATGAAAGGCACATTTTTCCAATTTCACATATAACTGATGTTCTTGTAATTTCTTTAACACTGCCCGTACATGACTCACATGTTGCTCTTGTGAATTTGAGTAAATTAGAATGTCATCAATGTATACAATAACAAAAATGTCCAAAAACTCACTCAAAACTTCCTGCATAAAAAATTGAAATGCTGCAGGAGCGTTACACAAACCAAAAGGCATCACCAAATACTCAAACAATCCAAACTTAGTTCGAAATGCAGTTTTCCACTCATCCCCTGCTTTGACCCGAATCAAATGATATGCCCCACGTAAATCAAGCTTGGTGTAAATCACCGCTGTCTTCACTTGGTCCAACAATCCAGAAATTAAAGGGAGTGGGTATCTGTTTTTAACTGTCACCTTATTTAATGCACGATAATCAATGCATGTTCTCAAGGTACCCTCTTTTTTAGGCACAAAAAACAATGGGGATGAAACGGGTGATGTGGAATGTCTAATAAACCCTTTCTTTAACATATCATCCAGATACTCTCTCAAATGTTGATTTTCAGTTTCCGTTAATGCATATATTCTACTACATGGTAGCTTAGCCCCAGGTTCCAACTCTATGACACAGTCGTATGGTCTATGGGGGGGTAGTTGTTCCGCTCCTCCTTTATCAAACACATTCACATACTCTTGATATTGCCCTGGAACCTGTGCTCCCACCGCCCCCACTACTTGTGCTGCTGGTGGTTGATCTGCCAAAAACAATGCAGGGCTCACTTCTTCTTCAATGTGACCCATACATTCCGTACTTTCAAAAAATATCTCTCTAGCTACCCAATCAATTCTTGGATTATGCTGAGTTAACCAAGGAATTCCCAAAATAAGACCGAACTGGGGAGCTGCTATGAGATCTAGTATGATATCCTCCACATGGCCAGACTGACACCTCATTTCTAGGGTTTGAGTTTGCTGACAAATGGGTCCCGAAATTAAAGGTGACCCATCCACCGACTGTACCCCTTCCACTTGAGTCTTTTCTCTCAAAGGCAACCCTAGTCTTTTGGCCAAATCAATGTCAATAAAATTTCCAGTAGCCCCTGAATCTATCATGGCTGACACCATCTGTTTATTACAGGCAAAAATCAAAGTTACTAGTATATACAAGTGAGAATTACCTTTTCTTGAAGTATTTGCTACCCACGTGGGGAACTTTTCTACCACTGAGCCTGACACCTTTGTTCCCCCTAAGGCCGGCCCACTCCTTTTCCCGACTCGACCTTGCTCTTATCTCCATTCCCTACCTTCTTAGGAGTATTTGGACAAGTACGGATATAGTGTCCTGGCTGGCCACAATACAAGCATAAATTATTAGCCTTTCTCTGTTCCTTTTCTGTGGTCGATAATGGTCCCCTAACTCCTCCAATCTGCATAGGTTCCCCTTCACTGTTTCTGTTCACCCTACCTCTATCCAATCGTACAAAAGGTACCACCTCGGATTTTTTCCTATCTCCCTTTCGCTCATTCATTCTATGATCCAACCTTAATGCTAAATCAATCATAGCTGTACATGTGTTGGGTTGAGGCTCCACCTGTGCCATGGCGTCCTTTAGTTCTTCCTTCAATCCTTGATAGAATAGAACAGTTCGTTTATTCTCTGGCCAATCTGTTTCGATTATCAGTCTATTAAAGTGGGTCACATACGAAACTAGATCTCTGGTACCCTGTTTTAAAGCCAATAACTCCTTGTCTTGCGCCAATGACACTTCCCTTCGATCAAATAATCTACCGAATTCAGCCTGGAAATTATCCCAATTATACAATAATTGATCATCTTTTTGTACCAAAGGCATCGCCCAAGCAGCTGCATCTCCTGTTAGGTATGAAATCACAAAGGCAGTTCTTGCTTGAGTAGTCTCAAAGGCTGATGGTTTACACAAAAAATGTAATCTACACTGGGTCAAGAACGTCATGTATTTTTTTGGATCCCCAGAAAATCTTTCCGGTGGTGCTAACGGCACACTACTGGGTGCTTGAACCACCACAGTGGGCGTTCTACTTGTAGACGACCCTGCTTCCTCCAATGGTGTCCCTTGTGCTACTAATCCTTGCACTTGATTCTTCAACGTACTAGATTCCTGCCTTACATGTATCAATTCCACCTGAATATCTTGTAGTACCTTTAACACTTCTGCTAAAGAAGGAGGGTTATCCATTTGGCCTGGGTGGTTCAGTACTCCCGAATACGGGGGCTGTTGATTCTGTCAAGATCTCTGAACTTAAGGGAGAGTGGGTTTCAATCCTCTCTCCCGAACCACAGAAGCCGAATGGATCGACCCCTCCCACCGTGGTTGGCACGGGCGCCTGACTTTAGAATTACAGGTAGCCACGTGGCAGCCAATGGGGGGAAGACGGAGTTAGGGAAAGGGGATGGATAAATAAAGGAAAGGAAGGGAGAACAAGACATATACAAAATAAGAACACCTAGTTTAATTGAAGGAATTCTTCAATTATTACTCCTGCAACCTGACCTGACTCCTGAATTCACGTAACCTTACAAAACCTTGTGCGTATACAAAGAAAACCATTTGCATTAGAGAACATGCCTTGTCAATATTGTGTGCATAACCTTGTCCCACCCAGATACTTCATAATTCATGAAACAATGCACTGGGAAGGCACCTAGTATCCATGTAACAGGCTTACTAACAAAATATCTCTCTTGCATTCAGCAAAATTAGCTTCACAAAAATGGGGGCATCATTTGTATTTTACAAATCACTGTCACAGACCAGCGTAAACATAACTGCATAGAAAGTCAGAGATTCCCAAAATCCCCGCCGTATCTCTGCAAGTCACTAAACTTAACACAACTTAACTTTATGGCCCGGGGAGTCATCCGTGACTGACCCGGACCTGAAGAGAATGAGGCAATAAACAAGTTTTCACCGCCGCAGCCCAGCAAGTAAAATAAACATAGGCACCACTTAGCTTTATGGCCCGGGGAGTCATCCGTGACAGACCCGGACCTGCAGAGAATAAGGCAGTAATCAAGTCTTCATCGCCGTAGCCCAGGAATCAAGATTTCACACGGCATAGCAAGCGTGATTCCTTCACGCCTTCTCAGCCTTCTGCTTTGCTCCTGCCTGCTGCCGTCGCCGCCGCCGCCCGTGCTCTCCATTCATTAATCAACAGCACTGAAGCATGGGCGAGCGGCCGTTATGAAGACCCGCACTAATTGCAGATCACTAGCAGCTGTGACCTAACGGCCCCCTGAAACTACAATGCCTACTGGGAAGTGTAGTTTCTCCGTACCTGCTTTCGTTTACTCCACAATCCTTTATTTCTGACAGGGCCTCTGTCAGCCAGCAGTGTGTTTCCTAGGGTCAGCACTGTTTGGGCCTATGTCAGCCAGCAGTGTGTTTTCCAGGGTCAGCACTGTTTGGGCCGCTGTCAGCCAGCAGTGTGTTTTCCAGGTCCAGCACTGTGTGGGCCTCTTTCAGCCAGCAGTGTGTTTCCCATGGTCAGCACTGTTTGGGCCTCTGTCAGCCAGTAGTGTGTTTCCCAGGTCCAGCGCTGTGTGGGCCTATGTCAGCCAGCAGTGTGTTTCCCAGGTCCAGCACTGTTTGGGCCTCTGTCAGCCAGCAGTGTGTTTCCCAGGTCCAACACTGTTTGGGCCTCTTTCAGCCAGCAGTGTGTTTCAGAGGTCCAGCACTGTGGGCCTCTGTCCCAGGTCCAGCACTGTTTGGGCCTCTGACAGCCAGCAGTGTGTTTCCCAGGTCCAGCGCTGTGTGGGCCTCTTTCAGCCAGCAGTGTGTTTCCCAGGTCCAACACTGTTTGGGCCTCTTTCAGCCAGCAGTGTGTTTCCCAGGTCCAGCACTGTTTGGGCCTCTGTCAGCCAGCAGTGTGTTTCCCAGGGTCAGCGCTGTTTGGGCCTATGTCAGCCAGCAGTGTGTTTCCTAGGGTCAGCACTGTTTGGGCCTCTGTCAGCCAGCAGTGTGTTTCCCAGGGTCAGAGCTGTTTGGGCCTCTGTCAGCCAGCAGTGTGTTTCCCAGGTCCAGCACTGTTTGGACCTCTGTCAGCCAGCAGTGTGTTTCCCAGGGTCAGCGCTGTTTGGGATTCTGTCAGCCAGCAGTGTGTTTCCCAGGGTCAGAGCTGTTTGGGCCTCTGTCAGCCAGCAGTTTGTTTTCCAGGTTCAGCACTGTTTGGGCCTATGTCAGCCAGCAGTGTGTTTCCTAGGGTCAGCACTGTTTGGGCCTCTGTCAGCCAGCAGTGTGTTTCCCAGGGTCAGCGCTGTTTGGGCCTATGTCAGCCAGCAGTGTGTTTCCTAGGGTCAGCACTGTTTGGGCCTCTGTCAGCCAGCAGTGTGTTTCCCAGGGTCAGAGCTGTTTGGGCCTCTGTCAGCCAGCAGTGTCTTTCCCAGGTCCAGCGCTGTTTGGACCTCTGTCAGCCAGCAGTGTGTTTCCCAGGGTCAGCGCTGTTTGGGATTCTGTCAGCCAGCAGTGTCTTTCCCAGGGTCAGCGCTGTTAGGGCCTCTGTCAGCCAGCAGTGTGTTTCCCAGGGTCAGCGCTGCTTAGGCCTCTGTCAGCCAGCAGTGTGTTTCCCAGGGTCAGCGCTGTTTGGGCCTCTGTCAGCCAGCAGTGTGTTTCCCAGGGTCAGCACTGCTTAGGCCTCTGTCAGCCAGCAGTGTGTTTCCCAGGGTCAGCACTGCTTGGGCCTCTGTCAGCCAGCAGTGTGTTTCCCAGGTCCAGCACTGTTTGGGCCTCTGTCAGCCAGCAGTGTGTTTCCCAGGGTCAGCACTGTTTGGGCCTCTGTCAGCCAGCAGTGTGTTTCCCAGGGTCAGCGCTGCTTAGGCCTCTGTCAGCCAGCAGCGTGTTTCCCAGGTCAGCACTGCTTAGGCCTCTGTCAGCCAGCAGCGTGTTTCCCAGGTCCAGCACTGTTTGGGCCTCTGTCAGCCAGCAGTGTGTTTCCCAGGGTCAGCGCTGTTTGGGCCTCTGTCAGCCAGCAGTGTGTTTCCCAGGGTCAGCACTGCTTAGGCCTCTGTCAGCCAGCAGTGTGTTTCCCAGGGTCAGCACTGCTTAGGCCTCTGTCAGCCAGCAGTGTGTTTCCCAGGTCCAGCACTGTTTGGACCTCTGTCAGCCAGCAGTGTGTTTCCCAGGGTCAGCTCTGTTTGGGATTCTGTCAGCCAGCAGTGTCTTTCCCAGTGTCAGCGCTGTTTGGGCCTCTGTCAGCCAGCAGTGTGTTTCCCAGGGTCAGCGCTGCTTAGGCCTCTGTCAGCCAGCAGTGTGTTTCCCAGGTCCAGCACTGTTTGGGATTCTGTCAGCCAGCAGTGTGTTTCCTAGGGTCAGCACTGTTTGGGCCTCTGTAAGCCAGCAGTGTGTTTCCCAGGTCCAGCACTGTTTGGGCCTCTGTCAGCCAGCAGTGTGTTTCCCAGGGTCAGCGCTGTTTGGGCCTCTGTCAGCCAGCAGTGTGTTTCCCAGGGTCAGCACTGTTTGGGCCTCTGTCAGCCAGCAGTGTGTTTCCCAGGTCCAGCACTGTTTGGGCCACTGTCAGCCAGCAGTGTGTTTCCCAGGGTCAGCACTGCTTAGGCCTCTGTCAGCCAGCAGTGTGTTTCCCAGGTCCAGCACTGTTTGGGCTTCTGTCAGCCAGCAGTGTGTTTCCTAGGGTCAGCACTGTTTGGGCCTCTGTCAGCCAGCAGTGTGTTTCCCAGGGCCAGCACTGTTTGGGCCTCTGTCAGCCAGCAGTGTGTTTCCCAGGTCCAGCACTGTTTGGGCCTCTGTCAGCCAGCAGTGTGTTTCCCAGGGTCAGCGCTGTTTGGGCCTCTGTCAGCCAACAGTGTGTTTCCCAGGGTCAGCACTGCTTAGGTCTCTGTCAGCCAGCAGTGTGTTTCCCAGGGTCAGCGCTGTTTGGGCCTCTGTCAGCCAGCAGTGTGTTTCCCAGGGTCAGCGCTGTTTGGGCCTCTGTCAGCCAGCAGTGTGTTTTCCAGGTCCAGCACTGTTGGGGCCTCTGTCAGCCAGCAGTGTGTTTCCCAGGGTCAGCGCTGTTTGGGCTTCTGTCAGCCAGCAGTGTGTTTCCTAGGGTCAGCACTGTTTGGGCCTCTGTCAGCCAGCAGTGTGTTTCCCAGGGTCAGCACTGTTTGGGCCTCTGTCAGCCAGCAGTGTGTTTCCCAGGGTCAGCGCTGTTTGGGCTTCTGTCAGCCAGCAGTGTGTTTCCCAGGGTCAGCACTGTTTGGGCCTCTGTCAGCCAGCAGTGTGTTTCCTAGGGTCAGCACTGTTTGGGCCTCTGTCAGCCAGCAGTGTGTTTCCCAGGGTCAGCGCTGTTTGGGCCTCTGTCAGCCAGCAGTGTGTTTCCCAGGGTCAGCGCTGTTTGGGCCTCTGTCAGCCAGCAGTGTGTTTTCCAGGTCCAGCACTGTTGGGGCCTCTGTCAGCCAGCAGTGTGTTTCCCAGGGTCAGCGCTGTTTGGGCTTCTGTCAGCCAGCAGTGTGTTTCCTAGGGTCAGCACTGTTTGGGCCTCTGTCATCCAGCAGTGTGTTTCCCAGGGTCAGCACTGTTTGGGCCTCTGTCAGCCAGCAGTGTGTTTCCCAGGGTCAGCGCTGTTTGGGCCTCTGTCAGCCAGCAGTGTGTTTTCCAGGTCCAGCACTGTTGGGGCCTCTGTCAGCCAGCAGTGTGTTTCCCAGGGTCAGCGCTGTTTGGGCTTCTGTCAGCCAGCAGTGTGTTTCCTAGGGTCAGCACTGTTTGGGCCTCTGTCAGTCAGCAGTGTGTTTCCCAGGGTCAGCACTGTTTGGGCCTCTGTCAGCCAGCAGTGTGTTTCCCAGGTCCAGCACTGTTCGGGCTTCTGTCAGCCAGCAGTGTGTTTCCTAGGGTCAGCGCTGTTTGGGCCTCTGTCAGCCAGCAGTGTGTTTCCCAGGGTCAGCACTGTTTGGGCCTCTGTCAGCCAGCAGTGTGTTTCCCAGGTCCAGCACTGTTTGGGCCTCTGTCAGCCAGCAGTGTGTTTCCCAGGGTCAGCACTGTTTGGGCCTCTGTCAGCCAGCAGTGTGTTTCCCAGGTCCAGCACTGTTTGGGCCTCTGTCAGCCAGCAGTGAGTTTCCCAGGTCCAGCACTGTTTGGGCCTCTGTCAGCCAGCAGTGTGTTTCCTAGGGTCAGCACTGTTTGGGCCTCTGTCAGCCAGCAGTGTGTTTCCCAGGGTCAGCACTGTTTGGGCCTCTGTCAGCCAGCAGTGTGTTTCCCAGGTCCAGCACTGTTTGGGCCTCTTTCAGCCAGCAGTGTGTTTCCCAGGGTCAGCGCTGTTTGGGCCTCTGTCAGCCAGCAGTGTGTTTCCCAGGGTCAGCACTGTTTGGGCCTCTGTCAGCCAGCAGTGTGTTTCCCAGGTCCAGCACTGCTTAGGCCCAACATGGCTCAATGCATTTCCCTTTGTCTTGGTCAAAAGGTATCCCACAAGCGGTGGCTTATGGCAAATGCCACCTGCCAAGGCTAAGACTAGGAGAGGATGAGGGTGAGGATATCACCTATAAAAGATCTGAAGTAGATCACTCACAACCTTCCCCCAGCAGCTGTCCATCTGGTGGAGGTAACGGTGGGGGTTAGACCCGCTAACCCTAACGCTATTGAGACAACACATTCTTTAATTAATAAACCTTCTCACTGGCTGAATGCGGACTGCTTGGGTTGCCCACACAGCAAATACATGAGTGGGGACTGTGTCACTATAACCTTTTCTGATAATCAGTTCTTAAACTCACATTCGTCTTTCCGGTCCTCTGGCAGGAAATATTTCCATTGAATTACTGTTATAGTACAGATCCCTTTTTGCACAAGCAGAGACCCAATCCCAAATTGCCTTACTCTAGGCTCATGCCCATACATAGACTTCAAATTGGAGACAATGGCCCCAAAGGGAACTAGGGAAAGTACTGACCCCGTCGCACATTCTTAAAGCACCTAACTCGGGGATAACACTACATGTGCGGTCTTGTCGGAAAATCGATTTCAAGAGTTAGCATTTTTACAAGAAATGTACTGAATATCCTTGAAATATCAGAATATGCTCATATATATTTAGGAATAACCAATTGCAGGGTACTGCAAGGATACAAGGAGAGGCGATCTGATCCTTTTCCATCAGATCTGGTAAGACAGCAAGCTAGGTTGTCGAGTCCCGAGGAGCTGTCACCACACCAACTCCTCTATGTGATCCTCCTGCTGGAAACTTGTGCCATGGACTCACTGGTGCTCCATGTCTGCACTACTTTCCACATTAGTGCACCAAAAATCTAGCAACCTTACAACCTTAATGAAAGTCTCTTGGGAGGCCATTCCCATTTCATTACAGCATACTTCATCAAATATCCAACTTACCGCAGTAAGATTAAGTAACAATGGCCTCTGCTTTACATTGGCAATTTTTACCCCCAGATTGGCAATGATGCAGGGGAATCTGCCCTCTCTGATTTAAAACTAAATATGGAGCACCTGTTGGCGACTCCGTCGGCAAAAAAAACCTTGCTATATACTTGGGGGTGATTTCAATCTGAAAATGCCCCCCACCCACTGAAGATTAGATGTCTGACATTCCTCTGCCACGCATGTTAGAGTCTCGTACATGTGCAAATGGCCTCAAGTGTAATTATTGGTTACAGGAGTGGGTAACTACGAACCGTTCATGGGCATCATGGGAAATGGCATTCTGGGCAATCACATGTTTACAAGCTGTAAGGGTTAAACAACATTAGATTCCCCTTGTATTTCACAAAAGAACTGGAACATCCTTAAGAATTTCAAAGTCTTGATGGACCTATTAACAGACCATTATGCACTCCCCTAACCCTGGAGATAGGCCATGGAAGTTCTAATGGTGACATTCTAGAGCCCATGATCAATAACGCTGTAATTGAGAACAAAAAGAGAATTCGATGGGATGCTATAATTAGTGAAGCCACCCAAAAGGAAATCATAGGAGGCAATAGTAACCTATTGTCTTCTATTTTACCCTCAGGGACGTCGAACCTTTACCAGCATTTAATGCCCAGCATTTCTTCAAATTTGCTTACACCGGCATGGGTCTTCCATGGCATGAGGGGGACAGTGTGGTTCAATGAGGACTGTAAACTGGGCAAAGCAGAGCTGATGATGGCGCTATGGTCGGTAGATCAAGATAAGCAATGGGTTGTGCAAGCTGGAGCAGCTTACAAGAAAGCTTGACAAGCTGGAACATTGCAATTAGAGGAATAAGAATGGGAAGGCTTGATACTGGCTGCCTCACTGGGCATTCTGGGAGATGGTAAATAACGGCGCAAAACATAGTAGACATAGTAATACAGTTAATACAAATGTACAGGACAACATGTGATTAAAACGTGTTGCTGCGTTATATGCAAAGTCTACTATTGTGCCCAACTTGTGCGATTCTATTGTGGAGTCAGGTAGTGATTTAGCCCCCAGGAGGAGTTGAGTTGGAAACGGTACTGAGCATCCCGGCTCTCCCACTGAATTTTTAGCTGCAAACGTGAACAGGAGCCGATTGGCAGAGGTTATGGATCAAAGTGCTCGGAGGAAGCAAAGGCTCCAGGCGAGGAGGCTACAATCTGCTGAAGACGCTTTTGAACCGGGACCATTGGATCTAATGAGGAACATTTCTACAACATGCATGGAGTTGGGGAACGATTTACTACCCCTTCCCTGCAATTTCTAGTGAAGGAACCTTTGGACAAATCAGAGAATATGCTGCCGGAGAACCAAACCAGCAACATTAGCAGTGTAGCTTCATTACTGGGTGTGACTATGCAGTCTCCAACTAAAAGGATGGAGGGTGCTACACTAGAAGCATCAATGCCATCCTCTCTGACTGTAGTGGGGGTGCTGCTGAAGTTATTACTGCTGACAGATGGCCATTTATAAAAGAGCGAATGATTCACAATCTCGATATATGTACAACTGCTGAAGATTTGTGTTTCTGGGTTGAATCTTTGAATATGAGGGTACCACGCTGAGATAGTGAAAGAGTGGATAACTGCTCTCAAACAGACCAACACACTGTCAAGGCTAATCAATATAGCCAGATAAGTACAACAAACCTTCTCTCTCAGGAGTTGAGTCTTGGGTCACCACTGGGCCTTGTCCCTCGGGAGCTGGGACCACAGTGGGTGCTGATGAAACAGCTGGAAGAGAAGAGCCCCCTTCAGAGAGGTGGTCTTCTTCCTCTTCCTCTTAGCCTTCGGTCTCCCCTTTGGCTTGGGTAACTGACTGTCAGTCAGACCCTATGTGACCTGTGACCTAGTGACTGCAGGGGTAACGCATCTGAGATCAACCCCATTTCTACTAAGTCATTCCCTAACACAATGTTGGCAGGTGCATGGTCCTGAACCAGGACAGGAAGCTTTGCAGTCTTGTCATCAATCTGAATGGTGACCAGGGCTACAGGAGAAAGTGTGGGAGGCCCTCCAGCTAACCTGGTGGTTCTCAGAGGAGCACCTACACAGTCCTTTGACCTGAGCAGGGTTCTGTCCACCACTGTCATGCTACCTCCAGTATCTTTCAAACCAGTGGAACGCTGGCCATTTATGAGGACACTTCTTAAAAATCTTCTAGTGTTCTATGGGATAGTAGTCAGTACTGAGTACTGGTCCCAGACCCCAAGGGACACTAGGGAAATCTCCACAGGAGCACCAAAGGTGATTCTTGGAGAGGAGAGGACAGTGGTCTGCCTCCACCTCAGGCATAGAGTAAGGGTAGGTCAGGTTGTCCGTCTGGACACCAAGTGCTTTAGCTTTACACTTGGGGTAACCCTTTCTGTGGTCCAAGGCCCCACAGTACCAACAGGTGCCAGGAATGCAAGGGATTGAACTGGATCCACTGGGATCCTGCTCTGCAGCAGGAACACCACTGCTCTTACTCCCACCCCATGAGACTTACCCCACTAGATATTTGAACCTTACGAATGTTTAGATTTATTCGGATGTTGCTGCTACTTGGACTCCTCAACCTTCGGAGGGGTCCCTTTTTTTGTCCTTGTCCTTCCCACTGGGATCCTTAGAGGACACCCTGTGGGATACCCACCTATCGGCCAGCCTGGGCAATTTAAAGGGGTCTAAGATATTCTGGTCAGCAATGTACTGACACAGCTCTGGTGAACAAGCCTCCGAAAAGATTTAAAATACAGGAGGTGAAACAATTCAACAAAGGACTTGGCTTTGTAACCATTAACTCATCCCATCAGATTCATGTGTGCACCCAATCAACCCAAGACATATTCTCTCTCCTCTTATAATTCCTGAACCTTCTTAAGGTACTGGGCAGGCGTTTTGCCAAACTTGGCAACCAAAGCAGCTTTCATACACTCATACAGGCTTCTTTAGTCCACACTCAGTTTCTGAATATAGTCATAACCAGTCTGCTTAACAAACACTTATTCCAATCTATATGGTCAACATTATGGATTCCACAAGCCATCTCAAATGCTTCTATCCATTGGAGGATATCAGAACCCTCCACATACATACCAACCAAATCTTTCATGAACTTGGTTGCAGGAGACCGGACACTCTCAACTGGTTTGGCTGAGGTTTCCACCTTACATTTCTCCAGCTGGATTCTCTGACATTCAGTGTCTCTGTCTTTGAGTTCCAGATCTCTGTTTATGAGTGCAACTTGTGCCAACTCCTCCTTTTTCAACTCAGCTTCAGTCTCTAATGTTTGTAGTCAAAGGGTAACTTCATCCTTAATAAATCAAGTTCCTGGGCACTCCCATGGGAAACAATGCTGGTTTTTGGAATAGAAGTGACAGGAGAGATGGCAATCCCAGTGGCAAGATCCGTGACTTTGAAACGTGTCTATGCAAAATGTAGAGGACGAACACCTTGTCGTTCACTAAGTATTGTGTATTCTCTAATAACAATCTTGATAGTTCAAAGGTGCAGGGGAGAACAAGCGATTCTTACATAATAAATCACCCAATAATGCAATAGGAAAAGAGTGCCCTTGATTGTTGGACACTCCCGTCCCCTGCACACCCTCTAGGGTGGAGCTAAATCCAGTCAATATTTGTCTGAGCAGTGTCAGATCTTACGAAAACAATTAATTAAGTTATGAGATGTCTTTGATGAAGCACAATTATGGATGGTACATTCAGAAAGGTGTAAATATGTAATAAACAATATTTTTGCACATACAAAAATATGTATAGCAATCTTATGAAATTATAACAATCACAAAAACGAGTACTATCGGGGAGGATCAAGGGCTCTGAGAGGGTTCGATGATATCGTCTCTCAGCATGTTCTCCACCTCTTCTATGATAATGTTGTTTTTAGACTCAGGTGTCCGGTAAGGCTTTAAATGGACCACATTTTCTGGTGGTTTACGGATGTAATGAAACACCCCCTAGAACTCGTCCTGGCTCAGTTATAAAAACATCAGACAACTTTTCTAGGCGGTCCAACAGTTCTTCTTTTCTATTTTGAGGCAGATCGGATGGAAGCAAACAGTTTTTATTTGATTCATCAGACAACAGACTAGTCAATACTACAGTGGTATTTTTTAACAGGGTTTTTCCTCCATTCCTTCATGAGATTTATATGAAAGATGTGGGTTTTACTTCTTCAGTCAGCTGTGATACTCAATAATCATATGGTCTTGTCTGTTCTATTACTTCATAGGGACCATGCCATTTGACCAACATCTTGTTCTCAGATCAAGGAAGGAGAACAAGGACTTTCTGTCCAATGGAGAAGGATTGAAGCAAATCTTTCCTATCATGTTAACCTTTCTGATGTTGTTGGGTCTTAACCAAATGGTTTGAACTATCGTCCTGACTGTAGCAATGTATTCCATTAGCCGGTAAGATAGCTCAGCAGTTTGAGCACTTGCTGCTACGATCTGTGTGTCATCTGCAGGTTGCAGGTACGAATCCTGGCAAGGCCAACTCAGCGCTTCATCCTTCCGAGGTCGATAAATGAGTACCAACTTTGGTTGGGTGAAATTGTATGTGAATATGCTCTCTGTATAGTGCTTTGGCAAACACGCTATACATCATTATTCCTTTAATCATTGGGCTGTTTGGGAAAGGGTCAAAACAGCCTTTTCCTCACTCTTCCCAAGTCTCCCACAACATAACACGTGGCTCTCTGCCGTCTTTCAGACAGCAGAAAGGTCCCAGATTGTCATTATGTCCCAGGTTTTGCTCTCAGCTTCAACTAGCTTTTTTCAAAATGTATTTTAAGGTTTTATTAAACGCTCTACTAATCCATCAGTCTGTGGGTGATAAATGGATATTCTTAATGGTTTGATATGTAGAATTTCCTTTACTTCTGACATTTAACTGCTCATAAAGGTAGTCCTCTGGTCTGCTAGGATCTCCTTCGGGGCCCCAACTCTTGAAAAATATGGGATCAAATGTTTGAGAATGGGTTGGGTTATACTATTGCGTAAAGAGAATGCCTAAGGAAAGAGAGTTGCATAATCCATTTTCACCTATTAATATCAGTTCCCTAGTTTGGATTGGTCAAGGAGCCCAACTATGTGCATGCTTATACGTGAAAAGGGTACATCAATGATTGGTAAAGTTTGTAACAGAGTTGGAGGGGGCATCTGGAAGCTGGTCTATTACATAAGCGCATGTGAGCCCAAAATAGTTCACATCAGCAGAAATCCAGGGCCAAGAAAAATGGTTGAATATTTGTGCTTCAGATTTAGCTGTTCCTAAATGACCGCCTGTGAAATTGGCGTGTGCAATCTCTAAAACAATTTTTGTGGGACTTTTGAGCACCATTATTTGTGATCTAGGAGTACCATCAGGACCAATGTGCCCTCTATATAGTAGCCCAGTTTCTAGGAAAGAAAGTGGACCCCTTTTCTCTCTGCCCTCCTCCTCTGTTTGAAGGAAGGTTTCTGCAAGTAAGGGATCATTCCTTTGTGCAAACACCAAATCAGGGACCATTGTGGCTTCTTCCCCAAAGGAATGTTCTGTAGCTATTGATGGATTGGAAGCTCTGTTGCTGAATTTCTCAAATTTGGGGGTCCCCAATTTGTGTCAACTGAGGCCGATCCCATCACAGACACCATATGTGAGGAGTCGGAAATGAAATTCGTATACACGTTTACCATGTTTTTGGTTAAAGGCTTTTATTAAAAATAAAAGGGGTTGGGAAAAGGCCTCTCTGACCCTGATCTAAGAGGAATTTCCCTACCTAGACAAAAACTAAGTATCCGTCCGTGTCAGGATGTCAAAAACAAAACTGTTGTATGCTCAAAGTTGTATTCTGACCCTCAGACTATAAACTTAACTCCAAGGTGAAAAAGGGAAATGTCTTTAACTTTGAGTGGTTTCGAAATGAATTTTATTTATTTATTGTTTGCTTGTTAGGCACTTATACAATAAGAAAATACTTTTTCAAAGTTCCCACAGGGCAAGGAGGGAGCAAAGGTGGGAAATACATTACAACACAATATTTAAGAGCCGAGGGGGGGAAAAGGGAGAGGGTTAAATCTACTATGCCTTGTGAGTATTCAGAACCTGCAAGTGCAGAAAAGGAGGAGGGAAGAGGGGGGTAAGTGCTGGGAAGTCCGATCTTGTGGAAGAGCCTTAGACGAAGTGCTAGGAATGTTGAGTGCTGCACGGCCTGGGCCGCGAGTGGTTTTCGTGTGAAAGGTGTAAGAAAAGTGCCTATAAAGGAAGAATAAATGACTTAAATAAAGTTTGTCAAGGATAATGTTCTTGGTTCCAGAGGGTAGCTCCCTTCCCCTGGATTCTTATTTACTCCTTGAGGTTTTCATGCACATCAGTTCTTTGGGCATCTCTTGCTCAACCTTAACACTTGCACACCAAACCGTCTCTTCACAATTCTGGTTTCTTTCAAGACACCTGGTATTTCTCTCTATCATATGGTGTTGCTTGTTCTTTCATATCCATGGAAACAGCAGAAAGGTAGGCACCCACAATGTATCTCAGAGCCATACCCAACGATCAACTGTAACATTCCCTGTGCGTACATAAAAAGAAATCACTTTGTTCCAAATACTGTGCCCGCCGAATTTATGGATGTTGCCTTGTCCGTTGAGCCAACACCAACGTCTGCGCACATTGGTATGCATGACAATGAACAGACCCCACTATTCCGTTTATGCCCATCCTCATCCCAACAAAGAGCAACCACCCGTGTGGGTCTCGCTAAGGGGGGAAATGAAATACAAAACTTCACTAACGGACTCTAGATCATTTGTGTAGGAACCAAACTCCATTGTTTTAATCAACCTAGCAGAATATCTAATAATTATATCGGGTGCCAACAACAAATCATCAGATTATGCCATGAATAGAAAACAGGATTAGGTTTTGAGTGCATCAACAAAACAGAAAGCCTTGTCAGTCGAGTTAAGACATAAGTGAAATAGGTTTTGTCCCGGTGTATCAGTTTCAATGTGGAGGGGAACAGTCGGCTCTTGATATCAATGAAGGTCTTTCTAGCTGCTTGTACTGAAGTAGTAACGTCTGAAAAGATAGATACTTCTGTTTTCAAATTTCAATTCACCTTTCTCTCTTGCCACTTCAATATCTTATCTCTGTCTCTGTAATGAGGTATCAATGCAATGACAGACCCATGAGGCATGCACTCAGGTGGTCTAGGCCCAAAGGAGCAATGATCTCTTTCCACAATTAAATGGTTAGAGAATACCGATGAGCCAGCACGTCTTGGATGTGTTTCTCCAGAATAAATTCTAGTGGGCCTCTAACCGCTGATTCCAGAAGTACAATGAAATAGATGTTGTTGCAGCGCGATCTGGATTCCAAATCTATTATTTTTGACTTCCTTTCGTTATTAGTTCCTGCACAGAGTCCTCAGTTGTACGTATATGGGTCTCTGCTTCAGCTGGGAAGCTTCCAGTCGGAGGGCGAGGAATCGATAATCAAGTCCAATGTGTGCTCTCAAGCAATAAGGAATGCAAGTCACCTGTTTGCTGGCCATCCAGTGCTTGCTCCACTACTGGTGATTCCATATTGTCGGGTACACCCTTTGAATTACTCATGTTGCCAGGAAACACATCCAGTTTACTCTGAATTTTAGGTTTAGTGGTGGGCATTCCACACCCTTTCCCTAATCACTCCCTTCACAGCGGAAAAGACAGAGTGCTGTAGCAAGTGCTTTGCTTCACAACCAATACGGTGACTCCAAGTGAATGCAAATGTAACCTCATGCACAGCATTGCCATTCTTCTTTCACAGCATGGTATATGAAGCAAGAAGTACCAACATATTGGTGCAATAATAGATTGCAATGTTGATATAGGCGTTATGGTATATTAAACTTTGCAACTCCTGGTGTAACCATTAGACAGTGTGCTCAGTAAGGTAAGATGACTGCCAGAGCCACCAGCATTGTGCCATGCACTGAGCAGTCACTGGTGTACAGAAGAGGTGTGCTGCACAGTTTACCAGAAATATCAGCCGCCATTAGTTGGACAAATGACAAAGACCAATTTTCTGTGGCTGCAGCAAATGTTTCAATCAAAATACAGAGGCAACAAAAAAAAAGAGAAATATATAAGAATAAGCCAAGAAGCAACAGTCCCAGGTCCATATAAGAAATCACCAGAAAGTAAGTTAAACTGCAGTGACTACATTAATCCTAGTCCATAGTCGTCTTCCTTCTGAACTGGAATTATCAGTTTCAGGGGGACGGGAGCAGTCATTTTCCAGCAGAAAACAAATCACTTAAATTTAGCGCATAGTTGTGCAGTGTGCAAACGCATGCAACCATGCCCCTGCTAGTGGTGTCACATCCTCCTCCTACCAATCCCTTTACATCCACCCAGGCTGTACCTAAAGGATGTCTGCTTCTAGCTGAGAAGGTGGGAGGAAGTGGGACTATTGACTAAGAGTAACAGTCCTTACTCCTAAATCCTGTCCTCCTTCCGTCATAATCTAGACTACCAAGTAAGATTCCCTGGAGGGGTAGAGGACCTATCTTGAGCAAGCCAACCAAGTCCTGAAGCACAACTTGGCCAAGCCAGGCATAGCACAAGCGCTGGTATCCATGCAGTAGTGGCTCCAGAGGACAAGGTCTTGGGCATGTATCTATGTCATTTTATCGAGCCCAAAATAGCGAACAAAATACCTCCCCACCAGATTTAACCCTTTAGCCCACCCCCACATAGCTTTTATTTTGTATTTGTTGTTTTTCTTTGGTATTTTCTATTTGTTAAAATTGTATTCTCTATTTAGTATTAGGTAAAATCACTAGCTACCCTTGAACATTATATCTCAAAGGATGTGCCTCTGGAAGATTACAGAAACCGTCTTTCCCCAGCCCTCGCTGCATGTGTGTGCAAGCCGCTTGGAGAAGAAAGTATCAAAAGTTTGTAGCTCACTGCATTGCAGACTATCTAGCTAGCAATATTCGCCTTGGAGGCCAACTGACCACGGGAAGTGCTGCCATACAACACAAAAGGCCCTCTGAAGAGCGCAAGTCTCTAATCCTGTTCAGATAGAACCTGAGTGCCCATCTCACCTTCAAGAAATGAAGTGTACTTTTCACCTTCAAGGAAGGGTAAGGAAAGAAGGTAGGAAGGGAGAACTACTGATTAGGTGCAACTCTTAGATGACTTTCAGGAGAAAGCAGTGTGTCTGCAGGACAAATGTGCCCTTGTGGAACACAGTATACAGCTCAGAGGCAAAAAGAGACTGTAGTTCCCCCACATGATGAGGCAAAGTGACAGCCTCTTAGAAGGTATTCTTTCGCGAGACCAAGATAATGTCAGCCGATGACATTGGTTCAAAGGGCTTCCACCCTAAGTCTATGAGAACAATGTTTAGTGCCCAAACAGGGTTGGGAGCTGTCACAGGGTAAAACAACTGAATGTGTCCCTCAAAACACCTCTTAACTAAAGGGTTTGATAATGAGAACGAGGAGTCACCTACGCTCCGGCAGGCACCCACCACCAAACGATATGTTGGACATGTGTCCAGAGAGACCTTGTGTAATGAGAGCAGTGGGTCCAGGCCATAGGGTTAACACGTCTAGCCACACATTAGTCTCAGAAGCGGGCCCATTTCCTTCTATATTGGCTCTTGTGAAACTTGCAGCCATGAGCACTTGCATGTTCTCACTTGAAAGCCCCAAATGGCGGAACCTTAGCACATGCACCAGGTCAATAAATTCACTGACTCAGGAAGGGGTCAATAATCTTCCCTCCTTCATGTAGCAGGACAGCACTCAATTGAGGAATACAGAGAGTGCTCTGAGGCCAGAAAACTAGAACCTCGCCAGCCAGTAAGGGACCGCCTGGATAATTAACATCCAACTGCATTCCTGCCAATTCATGAGAACCGTGGGGAAGAGTAGGCAATGCATACATCACTAGGCCCTCCCACAATATCATAAGGGCATTTGCAAGGGAATTCAGCCCAACTACCTGCCTGGAGGCATAAAAGGGGCATTTTGTGTTCTTGTAAGTCGCAAACAGTTTACGGAGGGACAGCTCCACTCCCGAAGAAGAGGCCCACCACCAGGGGGTTGAGCACCCACGCATGGTTGTTGTAGGCTCTCATGCTGAGGGGATCTACCTTGTTGTGGCCATTCCCTGGGAGGTGCAATGTCTGGAGGGTAATCTTGTTCAACAGCACCCACAGCCACATTTCAACTGCAGCCACTTAGTGGCCCCCTTTTTGTTTAAATGAAACATATAGGTCATGTTGTCAGTTAAGACCTGAACCAGCTAGTCCACACCGTTCGGGAGGAAGGCTTTTAAGGTGTAGAACATAACCTGAAGCCCCAGGTGATTGATGTGCCACAATGATTGTTTCCAAGACCTCAACCAGTGAACTTACATTCCGTTCCGGGTTCTCCTCCCCAACCCAGCAGCAATGAATCCATCGAAATCATCAAGGACGGAAGGGGGTCCGCAAATGGCAATTCCACTGTGAGATTGCTGTGCAAAGAGGGGTCTGATAGCCAGCAAAATAATTCACAGATTATAGGGCAGCCAACATTCCTAAACTGGAACCACCAAACATTTCACTGCTGCATTGTTTTAAATTAGACTGGCGTTCTGCTGATTGCATACATTGGTTGGTGATTGAAACGGTAATTGGAGTCGAGAGAGGTGTTTTGAATGTAAAATTGTCTCATCAGGAGAAGTGATGGGAATACAATCTGCAAGCTTAAAACAAAGGGCTAAATGAGCAGCAAGAATGGTATGCACTACTATTCAGAATGTCCACAAAGACACCAGTGATTGCCACCAGTGATTGCTAAGATCCCGTGTGAGATCATCTGCACCTCCAAGATGGCAGCCTCCATAGGACATTACACTCGGCTTTATACAGTCTAGTTGCCATATGCATGTACAGTATTTTTCCAGAGTCTGTTGATTTAGAAGCAGTTTAGAAGCAAGATGACTTTCTCTGTATTTAGCGAGAAAGCACGGCCCCACAAACCAATAGAAAAAAGGTAGCTAGCACTTTTTCCCAAAATAGTCGTTAGGGGGCTGTGCTTTCTCGCTAAACATAGCGAGAAAGTCGCCAAGTTGGCAACACTGCCACAGCCTACCTCGGGTACTGTAGTAAAGTTGTCACGTTGCTCACTCTGTGATGTGTCTCCGAGGAAGCAACGTGACAGCTTTACTATAGTACGCAAGAGTGGCCGTTAAGGTGGGGGAGGGGAGATCACCTCCGCGTGCCTCCACATCGCGAGCAGCTCCACTAACCCGATCCCGAGCAGCTCCACCAACCCGTTCCAGATCCCGAGCAGCGCCACCAACCCGACACCGATCCCGAGCAGCGCCACCAACCCGACCCCGATCCCGAGCAGCTCCATCAGCCGGGCATGACTCCACACCCCGAGCAGCCCCGTCAGCCGGGCATGACTCCACACCCCGAGCAGCTCCATCAGCCGGGCGTGACATCACGTACCACAGCGCCACTATCAGAACCAAGCAGCTCTTGCGGAAAAGCCGGGCTGATCTTCGAAGGGCCTTAGCCCTATACTGCATCAAAAAAGGAAATTGGACCGCTGCAGAAAAAAACGAGCATTACAACAACTCATGAAAGAAAAACAAACTGATGAAAGACGGATATGGAACAAAGGCATTCTACTTCCTATTGGACTCACACTGATCACCTTTCTTGTGAACATCTTTTTGCAGCGCCACAGATAATGGTAATAAGGCCTGATATCCTTTATGCATTGACAAGCTACAATGAATGTGACAGTGTCCAAATGTAATGGTGCTGCGTAGAGTGTATCTCTCACTGTCTTGGGAAGTATATGACAAACTGCCTCTATTTTCCTAAGTCACACTGCAGGCACATTTCGCGGATTGCTGGTTTAATTTCCCGCAGCGGTCACTGTGTATGGGGGTGAAACTCCATTCTCCCTTCCACCATCTCTATGCCCTGCCCCCGCCTACCTTAACACCCTATCTGTCTCCCCACCCCCCTTTCCTTCTCTCCTCTCGCAACTCTTTCCCCACATATTCCCTCCATTTAGGCCGCCTTTTTACTAACCCATTCCCTCCTTCTCTCCCACCTCTGTCTCCCCCCAATCTATTGCATCTTCTCTCTTACTCCACTATCTACACCACATCCTCATCCCAGTCCCCCCTTCAATCCCTAGTCGCTGCGTGCCCCCCTTTTCCCCCTCTTAGCCCATCGTGGTCGTTCCCATAAACACAGCCCATCCCCCACCCCACAAACACTGTGTCAAGTAAAATACAACACTTCAATTCCTGTCACAATTAATTACGTATTGCCAAGCGTATTACTTGGTGTATGACCAATAAACTCGCACAACTACGTTATCACCCCCCTGCCTGGCAACTTCTGCAAATACAGGTCTTCTCATGTACATAGACCCACGCCCCCTATATGCATGGGCACAGTCTCCAACGACCACATTCATGGACATAGTTTCCACCAAGAAAGAAACACGCCCTACCAATCACAAACACACAATCTCCCAGCAACAAAAAAACCCTCGCACACAGACATAGACACACAAGTATATACAGTCCACACACAAATAAGCACACTCTCTTCCAGATATACGCACACCCAGTGCAAAACAAGGGGCGTGGCCAAACAGCAGGTGGTCGCCTGCTAGCTTATTAGGCCACACCCCTTGAAGAGCCCCAGATCAGTGGACTACAGGCACCCCCGCCAGGAAGCCTTTTGTAAAGATCAGCACCCTCTCATATTGAGGAAGAGGGTGCCAATCTCTGCATTTATATTCTATAGGCTTGCCTGCAAGGGATAGCACCTCGCCTATTCAGCCTTAATGGTGGCGCTGCCCATCGCCAGCTGGGGAGGGGCAGTGTCCCCATTAAAGCGGAAAAGGTGATGCCCTGGAAGCTGAGGCCTTTTTCCTAAAGACTGAAACTGCTGCGAATGCTCGGGAGCTTCAGGATTTAGAAAGCAAGGCCTCTGCTTAAAGCAGCCACAGGTTTCTCTCCATAATGGTGGCGCCGGCCCACGGGCATCTCTTGCTTGAAGGGATGCCTCGCAGGTGCGGCGCCACCATTATGGATGAAAGGCATTTTTTTCAGAAGCATGAAGCTTTCGCACAGGAGTGAGAACTTCAGGCTTTAGAAACAATACTTGTCATGTAGTTGGCGGGACTGCTCGGGGAGATTAGTAAACCCCGGGAGGGCCCCGCCTCAAAACGAGATTTCAGAGCCTGCTGAGGCTCGGTCCTGTTGGCCCTGGCCCACTTAAAGCCTTAGGTGCAACCTTTAGCAGACATACACTCCCATGGTCAGACATACAATACCACATACATGCACTACTGCAGACATAGACACACACTTCCAAGGACATGCAATCTCACAGACCTAGACTCACTGTTCCACGGACATAAGCACACGCTCTCCCAGATACATAGAGCACACTCAGGCACACTTTCCCACAGACAAAACTCCCACAGACATATACAATCCCACATTTTTCCCCGTAATTTTTAAAATTTGCAAAATGTTTATTTTTGGCTAAAAATCAGTATAATTTGAGCGCTACAACATCACACCACCTGGCAGTGTGTTTTTACCATCCTGATGCCTGTTTCATGGACAGATTGTGTCTTTTTCAGATTTTTCGCCTGCCTATTTAGCAGACATGAAGTGCTTTCATCATGGCCACTCTGCTTTTCTTCTCTGCTCAGGCTGGGAGCCTGAAGTACTTTTTTTGATCGTGTGCTGGCACTGGCTGTTGAACTTCCATGTGAAGCCAGTCGTGGACCGGCAGGCTTAGCCGGCCCCATTACCAAGGTCCACTCCTAAGGCCCCTGTCTGCTCGCTGTCTGGCCGGGTCTTGCTGGCCTTTGGGGGTCCTCTCCTACACACCATCAATATACATATGGAGGCCAAGGAAAACACCATGTTCTCTGGACACATGGTGACAAATGCACTTCCAAGCACTCTTCTGAAGGTCAGATCCGTGTACTAGCTCTCAAATCCTTCCCGCTGCACCGGGTCTGACGACCTCTCACTTTACTGCATCTGTTCTTCATCTTATCTAGCCCTGACATTAACTAATTGTGTCACCTGCCCTGTCTTAAAGTCGCATTTAGCCTGTCGAGTGTACTGCATTTCATCTTCCATGCTGGACAACCAATTTTGATTGTGCTTTGCGGCTGTTTGTGCCCCCACAAGGCGCACCTCCCTCTGCCTCCCCCTCTGCCTCCTCCAAGTGCATTAGGGCTTCAGTCTGGCAAGTGTTTTCCTCCCCCCTTCTTCTGCCTATCATGTTGCTATCTATCTCTCCTATCCGCTCCAACTGCTTCACGCTCATATAACCTTCTCCTATCACTAAATCTGGCTGGAAGAAACTTAAGAAGGACACCCTGAGCTCCAACCGAGGTCTTCCTATTGCAGACACCTGTGTCAAGGCTTCCGCCAGAGAGACTGTCACTGACATCCACTTCTTCGTAAACTCCCCTGACCTTTGGACTTGCTACATGGTCATTTTTCTCTCTCCTATCGCCTCTTCTCCCATTAATGGTGGCACTCGCTGGGAGGTCCTCTTTGACCTCTCCACCATTTCCAGAGTCATCATTAATGTCTATTTCAACAAAACCATCATGGTTCAGGGTCCTCAACCCAACCTTCTTCTCTTTGACAGGCTCCTCTCTCGTCTCTCTAATCTTACGTCCCCCTCCAGGCAGGCTCACTTGCCCACTGTGCCTTCCTCCTCCTCTATGCAGGCCCCCTTGCCCACTACACCTTCCCTATCATCTGTTCAGATGCCTGGGCCTCGCTCTTCTTGTCCGAACCCCCTTTCTGCCTTGACTCCTCCTCCATCCACTACTATCTCTCTGGCCCTGTTCCACCCTCAGGGGGCGGGGTGCACTGTCCCATGCAACCCCCACGGAAGACCTTTAAGGATGGCAAGCTACTCCACATTGCCAACCCTAACACTCGCTCTGCTGTAAAACACGCAACTAATATCTGCAACCTCCTCAAACTCATGGATCTTGCTGTGCTTGCCATCACTGAAACATGGTTAAAAAACTACTCTGTCACAAGCTTTGACACTCTCCTCCCCAAAGGCTACAAAATCTTTTCTGCGCCCAGGTTGAAGAAGGAAGATGGTGAAGTAGCACTGATCTTCCCTGATGGATACCTGTGTCTATTATCCCCATTCAGACCTACTGCTCTTTCGAATGCCTTGTCTGTAGGCTCTCACTATCTACTGAATCTTCTCTCCTCATGGCCACCTTCTATCGGCAACCTGGACAGCTCACTCTCTTCCTCTCGGAATGGGCAGACCTAGCCTCTTGTCTACTCTCCTCCTCCTGGACCTTTCCGTAACTTATGTGACTCTCCCTCTCTATTCTACCCTCTGGTTGTACTCATACCGTGGGCCACACGTTGGATGCTCTCATCTCCACTGGCATCCCACTCTCTATCCCTCTCACTATGCCTCTCTCTTGGACTGACCACTCTCTTCCATCAACTCACCTGAAGCTCTCCTCTCCTCTAGCAGCAACTCACCTGGCACAGCCTCTCGGCTTCAAGATCGCCAGACCCATGACAAAAGTGACTGTGGCTGCCTTTGCCTCCACCTACTCTCCTCCTCCATTTCCTCCCACCCTGACACAGCCCGCTCTGCCCTTAATCTCTCTATCTATAACACTCTTGATATTCTTGCCCCTGTCATGAGGGTCCAACTGAAGCCTTCCAAAAAGTGCAACTCTTGATACGACTCCAACCTGGCTGCCCTTAAATGCAAGTGCAGGGAAGCTGAGCAGAAATGGAATTTGCCTAGTGGACCATCTGATAAACTTGCTTGCAGCTACCTTCAAAGGCAATATCGACTCTGCATCTGCTCCAAGAAAAGAGTCTTTATTCAAGCCTGCATCTCAGCGGCATCAAACAACATGGCCAAACTTTTCAAAGACTGTAAGGAACTGGCCAATCCTGCAGCAGCTCCTCCTCTGTCACTCCCTGACAGCACACATCACCACAAAAAAAACAAGACACCCTCTCCTCCCTTCTCCCTACTGTGGTGTGTGCTGTTGTGCCTCCCTTGACCCCACCTCCACTCTCTTATCTCTCTCTCTCTCCCATCACACATGATGAGGTCCCCAGACAAGTCCACTCTATGAAGGCCTCATCCAAGCGAGTTGAACCTTGCCCATCCAAAACTGTCACGGACAACATTGATTCCCTCGCACCATCCTTAGGTGACCTTTACAACCTCTCCTTTTCCACTGGAGTTTTCCTAACTGCCCTCAAGCACTCCCTTGTGCACCCTCTTCTCAAGAAACCCTCTGCTGACACTTCCATTACATCTCACTACCGCCCGATCTCTATCACTCTTTTTCCGAGCAAACTCTGGGAGAAGCTGGCTATCTCTCAGCTAAACCTCCACATGGAATCAATGTTTCCATGACCATCATTCTGACTTTAGAGCATCCAGATGCACTGAAACTGCTCTTCTGAGCACATGTGAAGACCTGCTCTCAAATCTTGATACTAACACTCCCTCTGTCCTCACTCTTCTTGATCTCTCCTCCACCTTTAACATGGTTAAGCACAACATCCTGGTCTCACGGCTTTGTGACACCTTGGGAATCACAGGTCAGGCTCTGGCTTGGTTAACCTCTTTTCCCTCCGACCGCCCATCCCAGGTCGACCTTGGTACCTTTCTCTCGAATATCACCACTAAACCTGCAGCGTTCCCCAGGGTTCTAACCTATCCCCCTGGTTCTTCAACGTCTACATGGCTGCCCTGGCTCTTTCATCTCTAATTTCCAGTGTTATGTGGATGGCATGCAACTGTCCTTTAGGCTCCCCTCAGCCACCTCCTCCTCCTCACTCATATCTGAGTGTCTGTCCGCTATTCAGTCATGGAGTGCTGCAAACGACCTTTGTCTCAATGCCAGTAAAACTGAGATTGTTCGCATTGGGACACCGGCTCCGGCTACCCCCCCCCGCACTCTGGCCGGCCTCCCTTGGCCCTGTGCCTACCCCCACTTGTGAGGCCAAAAACCTTGGGGTCATTTTCAACTCCACTCGCTCCTTCTCCTCTCACATTTCTGACATTTCAAAAAAAATCTAACTATCAACTACAACTTCTTAGAGGTACACTGCCTTTTCTCACTTTCCCTCAGCGGCTCACTGTCTCCAGAGCCCTAGTTCTCTCCAGGCTGGACTACTGCAACAACCTCTTCCTCAACCTCCCTGCTTCCGCCCTGCATCCTCTGCAACTCATCCAGAACAGAACCGCAAGACTTATCCTTGGCCTCAAGCTTAGGGACCGCATCTCTCCGGCGCTGAAATCCCTTGACTGGCTCCCTTTGGCTGCAAAGATCAAATTTAAGACCCTCTGCATTGTCCACAAGGCTTTCTGGGGCCTGGCACCTACTTAAAATCAACGTTGCCTTCCTAAATACTGTTCCTCTTGACCCCTCCGCTCATCATCCTCCAACCTTCTGCGAGTGAGCTGGTTCACCAAGCAGAGATTTGAAGGGAGATCCCTTTCCTCAGCAGGTGCCTCCCTCTGGAACAGCCTCCCTGTCACCCTCTTTCTTGAGCCTGAAATTCTCAAGTTCCGGAAACTCCTCAAAACCTTCCCCTTCTCCTCTTCCTTCTTGCCCACCCTACCCTGCTAACCTAGCTCCCTGTTCTTCCTTCTCTCACTCCTTCCACACAGCTTATTTACTGGCCGTCTGGTGTACCTCAGAGTCTTACAGGTCCCAGGCACCCCTGCCGGTCCTTCTGCACTTGCTGCAAGGTCCCGCACCCCCCTGCACTTGAAATAAACCAGGAGAGCTTCTCTCCACACTTCACCAGTCTCTACTGACTGGCGCACTTGGTCCCCTGCCCCTCCTTTGCCCTCCCGCACTTTCACGATCTGTATACAGCCAGTGGCTGCAGCTGCTTGGCCTCTCTGTGTCTCTCCCCATTCACACTGGCTGCAGTACCTGGCTTTTCTAGGTATCTTCCATGTCACACTGGCTGCACTGCCTGGCTTCTCTGGATGTCTTCCCTGTGCTGCAGTGGCTGCAGCCGACTGGACTATCTGGGTCTTTCCCCTGATGCACGGCCTGCAGTACCTGGCTTCTCTAGGTATCTTCCCTGTGTTGCAGTGGCTGCAGCCGCACTGGCTGCAGTACCTGGCTTCTCTGGGTATCTTCCCTGTTTTGCAGTAGCTGCAGTCGCCTGGCCTCTCTGGTTCCCATCCCTGTCGCACAGCCTGCAGTTCCTGACCTCTCTGGGTCTCTCCCCCTTCACACTGGCTGCAGTACCTGGCTTTTCTAGGTATCTTCCATGTCACACTGGCTGCACTGCCTGGCTTCTCTGGATGTCTTCCCTGTGCTGCAGTGGCTGCAGCCGCCTGGACTATTTGGGTCTTTCCCCTGATGCACGGCCTGCAGTACCTGGCTTCTCTAGGTATCTTCCCTGTGTTGCAGTGGCTGCAGCCGCACTGGCTGCAGTACCTGGCTTCTCTGGGTATCTTCCCTGTGTTGCAGTGGCTGCAGTCGCCTGGCCTCTCTGGTTCCCATCCCTGTCGCACAGCCTGCAGTTCCTGACCTCTCTGGGTCTCTCCCCCTTCACACTGGCTGCAGTACCTGGCTTCTCTAGGTATCTTTCATGTCACACTGGCTGCACTGCCTGGCTTCTCTGGACATCTTCCCTGTGCTGCAATGGCTGCAGCCGCCTGGCCTCTCTGGGTCTTTCCCTTGACGCACGGCCTGCAGTACCTGGCTTCTCTAGGTATCTCCCCTGTGTTGCAGTGGCTGCAGCCGCACTGGCTGCAGTGCCTGGCTTCTCTGGGTATCTTCTCTGTGTTGCAGTGGCTGCAGTCGCCTGGCCTCTCTGGTTCCCATCCCTGTCGCACAGCCTGCAGTTCCTGACCTCTCTGGGTCTCTCCCCCTTCACACTGGCTGCAGTACCTGGCTTCTCTAGGTATCTTCCACGTCACACTGGCTGCAGTACCTGGCTTCTCTAGGTATCTTCCACGTCACACTGGCAGCAGTGCCTGGCTTCTCTGCGTCTCTCTCCTGGGTCAGACGCTTCTCCAAGCAGAGATTTGGGGGCAGATTTCTTTCCTCGGTTGCGGCCTTCCTCTGGAACAGCCTCCATGCTTCTCTCAAACGTGAGCAGAACCACCTCTGGTTCCGGAAGCAACTCAATACCTTCCTTTTCGCTTCCACTTTCTCACTTCGATCCCCTGCTGATGTACCTGACTGCTCTGCGCAATGGTCACCTGGATACCCTCAGAAGTCGGGCCCAGGATACTGCTTGTCCAGTTGCCCTCGCACTGCCTCCGCGGTCCCCCAGCACTTAAGGGTCTGTTCTGCAACCCTGCAGTCCCTTCTCACTGCACTTATGAGCCACCTGCTGGCGGCACTTCTTGATTTACCTGCACTTCTCCCTTCACCTCCCCCTTCTCTCTTCCCCGCACTTGCATGATCAGATTGACACACGGCCTAGAAAGATCGTCGTTTTGTCCCTACCTTTGTTTCCCCCCTCCTTGTCTTGTTGCGCCTAGAAACACTTGTGTACAGGTGCGTTATAAATGCCTTATCATATCATATCATACAGGCTTGAGTTTCAGAGCTATGATATGGGGGTCCACAGACCTGTGGTTCTGAGTGGGGTCTAGTTGGAGGATCCCACTTTCACAGTGATCTGTTAGTTGAAAGAGGCCTGTGGTCTTGTATTCATTTGGGGGGTCTTCTGGCTGACTCTTAGACATCTGCAGGTCTGGCCCTCACTTTGGCCTTTGTGGGCTCCCCTGGCCTCACAGTGCTTTGTTTTGGGTTTATAGGCCTAGGATATGGCCATGTATATCTGTATTTAGAGTAGTGTCTTTGTGAGTTTGACATTGTATGTGAGTGTGTGTGCAGGCACAACATCACTTCGACGGCAGTGTATAACTGTGATCTGGGAAGTGATCTGTCCAGGGTATCTGGACCTGTGACCATTACAGTGATATATCTGTGGTCCTTGCAGTGGTCTGTTTAGGGTCCATATGCCAATAATGATACTATTGGTCTGTCTGGGGTGTCCTACCCCCACCAAAAGCTGTTTGAGTTCTGCAGGGCCGCTCTGCTTGAGGTCTCTGTGCTCCTGGGCCCTGGAGTGGTCTGTGTGCGGTCTCTGTGGGTCTCTTTAGGGGTATCTCTTGTCTGTTCTTACTAAGATGAATCTAGGAGAAAGTTTTATTTCCTGGATACGCCTTTTGTATACTCTGCCAACAGCTGATGTAAGGACTAATGGGTTACGGTCTACTCCATTTCTTTTGAAAAGAGGTACTAGACAGGGTTGCCCCTTATCACCGTTGCTATTTGTTTTGGCTTTAGAACCTTTGGCTATTGCATTGAGGCAGAGAATGGATATTAAGGGCAATGGCTTTCAAGGGGTGGGAAAAAAATATGTTTCTTTGCGGATGATTTACTGTTAATTCTAAGAGATCTGAAGGAGTCATTACCTAACTTATTGGAATTGCTGGATCATTTTTATAAGGTGGCGGGGTATAAAATGAATTGCTCAAAATCAGAGGTGATGCCGTTGACGCCTACTTGTGTTAAAATATTTATTTCAAATTTGGGATTCCAATGGTGTGAGAGGAGGATGAAGTATCTAGGAATTTGGCTCACCCCATTTGTGGAGAGCATGGTTGAAGAAAACATGGGTGAGGTGTGCAGAGAGTTTAAAGCTAATCTAGAGAGGTGGTCTTTGTTGAGACTTTCATTGTGAAGATGACTGCTGCACCTAAAATTAACTATGTGCTTAGCATGTTACCCTTGGAGATTAAATCCTCAATATGGACGGAAATAGACTTTTTGATACAGTCATTTATATGGGATTTAAAAAAACGGAAGTTGCAATTATGGAAACTTCAGCTTCCTTTGGAAAGGGGGGCGGTAGGGCTTGCCAAATTATCGGCTTTATCATTTGGCTTATTCATGTTAGTTTATTATACCATTTCTAGATGCGGAACCAAATGACTGGACGGTTGCTGAAATGGGAATGGTGGGTCCGCTATTACCAAGAGCAGTTCTGACTACGTCGAGTAAGGTACTTAGAGGAACCCTATAACAGAATGTTTGAGGAAATGTTTGAAACAGTTGTATGAATTAGTAGGTGCTGATGCTTTACGCTCGCCGTAAGCATCGCTTTAGTTAAATTCAGCTATTAAGGAGAAAGGAAGGATGTTGTTCTGGGTGGAATGGTTCTTAGCCGCAGTGAACTGGATTGGTGATATTTTACAGAATGGGAAATGGCTAACGAAAAGAGAGGTGATTGAGAAGTGACATATAGCGAATTTTTCGTAGTGTGACTACAAACGCTTGAAGAGCAGTATAGGGTTGGTGAAATGGGAGGAAGATCTGAATTTAGACCTGTTAACTATGATGAGAAAGCATGGTGAAAGTGGGCTCACTAGCAGGATTCATAAGCATATTGTTTCCATATATAAAGAAAACGTGCATTTGAGAGAAGAATGGAGTCGTAGGCTAGGGTGCGATATCACAGAGTCGGAGTGGATGGAGATGTGTAGTAATGTGAGACTATGTTCAATAAATTTGGGGGAAAGATCTAGACAGATCAAGATATTGAACAGGGTATACTGGAGTCCAGAAAGGATGGTGAGGCGTGGAATGTCTGAGTTTGTTGAATGTTGGAAGTGTTTGAGTGATGTTGGTACATTGGAGCACATGTTATGGCACTGTTCGAGAGTCCGTGGCTTTTGGTCTGATATATGTGGAATGTGTTTATATGTGTGTTAGGAATTGACATTGCACTAGATTTTAAAAAGATGATTTTAGGTGGCAACAATTTGTTGGATGAACTCACACAGTCACAAAAAATACTTCTGTTCAGGGGGGCTTTGGTTGGTAAAAAGTTGATCTTAAGGGTGTGGAAATCAGAAACAATTCCAATGTTGTTTGACATTGTATGTGAGTGTGTGTGCAGGCACAACATCACTTCGACGACAGTGTATAACTGTGAGCTGGGAAGTGATCTGTCCAGGGTATCTGGACCTGTGACCCTTACAGTGATATATCTGTGGTCCTTGCAGTGGTCTGTTTAGGGTCCCTGTGCCAGTAATCATACTATTGGTCTGTCTGGGATGTCCTACTCCCACCAAAAGCTGTTTGGGTTCTGCAGGGCTGCAGGCCCCACAGCGCACAATTTGAGGTCTCTGTGCTCCTGGGCCCTGGAGTGGTCTGTGTGTGGTCTCTGTGGGTCTCTTTAGGGGTATCTCTTGTCTGTTCTTACTAAGATGAATCTAGGAGAACCGCAACGAGACAGGCCTTAGCCAGAAGCCGGGCTGCTGTTAAAAAGGTCTTAGTAGGTTTTATGAAGCATCGCTATGGTTATGACATTAGAACCCTCCTTGACATTCTGAACATGTCAAACACAGAAACAGGAAACTTGCTCTTTATTTTTTTGGATGCAGAGAAAGCGTTTGATAGTGTAAATTGGACCTTCTTAAATTTCACTCTGTTGAGGATGGGTTTTGGCCCTTTGTTCATTAATGCAGTTGGAGCACTACAGTCGGATATCAGTGCCAGGGTTTGGGTAAATAGAGTCTTGTCAGCTTCTTTTAAGCTTTTTAAGGGCACATGTCAGGGGTGTCCTTTGTCACCTTATCTTTTTAATTTGGCTTTGGAGCCTTTTTTAATTTATATTCAACATGCTCTGTGTCTTTCGGGGTTTAGAGTGGGGGAGCTCGAAATTAAAACGCTAGCCTATGCAGATGATGTTACGATTGTTCTTGGCAACCCTGAGGAGGGGGGTGCTGTTTTGAGAAATATGATTGAGGAGGTTGGTAGACTCTCAGGTTACAAAATAAACTGGGAAAAAACTGTGGTATTTCCAGTACGGAATACTCCTGTACGTAACCAGTTGATGGACTGAAACTGCAAATGGGAAAATGAATGTGTGAAATATTTAGGGGTATATCTCATTAGAGACTTAAAAGGCATGGCTGGGTTTAATCTAGATAGAAGCATAGATATTCTTTGGCGGGATATTTGTAAATGGGGAAGGCTTTCATTATCTATTTGGGCTAAGATTAATGCCATCAAAATGGTTCTCTTGCATAAAGTCTTATACGTCATTCAGTCACTTCCATTAAGATTCACGAATATACCAAGGTATCTTATGGTTCGAAGTGTTAATGATGGAGGGTTTGGTTACCCTGTTCTTGATAATTATTATAAAGGTTTTTTGACAAAGAAATCGGCTTTTTATTTTTCTACAATTGTGTTGGGGACTCCACTTTGGGCTCGGATTGAAGAATACAAAATGAGACCGTTTCTCCTTAAAAGTCTGTATTCTTTCAGTAGGGTACTCAAACAAGTTGTGAATTTACAAACGGTATTATCTTCAAAGGATGCTGTCACTTCATTGATTTTGAGTAGTGGTCAAGGGTTGTGCATGTACGGGGAAGCCTCCATCTGGCAGAAGTCAGGCTTACAAATTGATAATAGAATGTTGTGTTGGAGGAGTTGGATCAACAGAGGCATATTGTTGCTAGACGATGTCTGGTGTAATGATGGTGGGGGAATGCAAACCTTTGAGTACCTACAAAGGAAGTATGGCCTACAAAAGCGGGAACAAAGGAGGTATAACTTGTTAAAAAAGTTGTTAATTGAAAGATGAAATATGATGTCCACCTCTCTGGTACAAAGACCTGAGAGATGTGATTTTATTGTGGCTGCTCCCCATAAAGTGTCAAGCTTTTTGAAACTCTTTCCGGTGGAGAGTCATTCAGTTGATTCCTGGGATAACTTGAGGCTTGCATGGTCGAATGACTTAGGAGTAGATTTATCTTTGAAAGAATGGGAAAACATATGGATAGTCCCGATAAAGGCGAAAGTGTACATGAATTTACGCTACATTCAACAGAGAATTTTAGGACAACTTTATTGGACTCCAGATATAATGTATAGATTTGGCCTGGGTGATAGTGATAAGTGTTGGGGTTGTTTGAAGGAAAGGGGCACCATGTTACATATGTTGTGGGATTGCACAAAGGTGAATGGATATTGGAATGATGTTCTAGATAGGATTGACATTGCTTTTCCAAGAACACCTTTGGCTGTACTTTTGAAATCCCCAAATTGTGTTCGACATTTGCATTGTGTGACGTTGGCCGCGCGCCAGTCCTACAAGCTCGAGGACGTGACAGCTTTACTACAGTACACGAGAGTGGCCGTTAAGATGGAGGAAGGGAGATCACCTCCGCGCGCCTCCACATCCCGAGCAGCTCCACTAACCCGATCCCGAGGAGCTCCACCAACCCGATCCAGATCCCGAGCAGCACCACCAACCCGACACCGATCCCGAGCAGAGCCACCAACCCGACCCCGATCCCGAGCAGTTCCATCAGCCGGGCGTGACTCCACACTCAGAGCAGCTCCATCAGCCGGGCATGACTCCACAACCCGAGCAGCTCCATCAGCCGGGCATGACTCCACACCCCGAGCAGCTCCATCAGCCGGGCGTGACGTCATGTACCGCAGCGCCATTATCAGAACCAAGCAGCTCTTGCGGAAAAGCCGGGCTGATCTTCGAAGGGCCTTAGCCCTATACTGCATCAAAAAAGGAAATTGGACCACTTCGGAAAAAAACGAGCATTACAACAAATCCTGAAAGAAAAACAAACTGATGAAAGACGGATATGGAACAAAGGCATTCTACTTCCTATTGGACTCACACTGATCACCTTTCTTGTGAACATATTTTTGCAGCGCTACAGATAATGGTAATAAGGCCTGATATCCTTTATGCATTGACAAGCTACAATGAATGTGACAGTGTCCAAATGTAATGGTGCTGCGTAGAGTGTATCTCTCACTGTCTTGGGAAGTATATGACAAACTGCCTCTATTTTCCTAAGTCACACTGTAGGCACATTTCGCGGATTGCTGGTTTAATTTCCCACAGCGGTCACTATTTCTGTGTATGGGGGTGAAACTCCATTCTCCCTTCCACCATCTCTATGCCCTGCCCCCGCCTACCTTACCGCCCTATCTGTCTCCCCACCCATCCTTTCCTTCTCTCCTCTCGCAAATCTTTCCCCACATCTTCCCTCCATTTAGGCCGCCTTTTTACTAACCCATTCCCTCCTTCTCTCCCACCTCTGTCTCCCCCCAATCTATTGCATCTTCTCTCTTACTCCACTATCTACACCACATCCTCATCCCAGTCCCCCCTTCAATCCCTAGTCGCTGCGTGCCCCCCTTTTCCCCCTCTTAGCCCATCGTGGTCGTTCCTATAAACACAGCCCATCCCCCACCCCACAAACACTGTGTCAAGTAAAATACAACACTTCAATTCCTGTCACAATTAATTACGTATTGCCAAGCGTATTACTTGGCGTATGACCAATAAACTCGCACGACTACGTTATCACCCCCCTGCCTTGAAACTTCTGCAAACACAGGTCTTCTCATGAACATATACCCACGCTCCCCACATACATGGACACACTCTCCAACGACCACATTTATGGACATAGTTCTCAGTTTCCACCAAGAAAGAAACACGCCCTACCAATCACAAACGCACACTCTCCCAGCAACAACAAAAACCCTTGCACACAGACATAGACACACAAGTATATACAGACCACACACAAATAAGCACACTCTCTCCCAGATATACGCACACCCAGTGGCTTAAATGGCACTGCAAAACAAGGGGTGTGGCCAAACGGCAGGTGGTCACCTGCTAGCTTATTAGGCCACGCCCCTTGACGAGCTCCAGATCAGTGGACTACAGGCACGCCCGCCAGGCTGCCTTTTGTAAAGATCAGCACCCTCTCACATTGAGGAAGAGGGTGCCAAACTCTGCATTTATATTCTATAGGCTTGCCTGCAAGGAACAGCACCTTGCCTATTCAGCTTTAATGGTGGCGCTGCCCCTCGCCAGCTAGGGAGGGGCAGTGTCCCCATTAAAGCGGAAAAGGTGAGGCCCTGGAAGCTGAGGCCTTTTTCCTAAAGACTGAAACTCCTGCGAATGCTCGGGAGCTTCAGGATTTAGAAAGCAAGGCATCTGCTTCCAGCGGCCACAGGGTTCTCTCCATAATGGTGGCGCCGGCCCACGGGCATCTCTTGCTTGAATGGATGCCTCGCAGGTGCGCCGCCACCATTATGTATGAAAAGGCATTTTTTTCAGAAGCATGAAGCTTTCGCACAGGAGCGAGAACTTCAGACTTTAGAAACAATCCTTGTCATGTAGTTGGCGGGACTGCTAGGGGAGATTAGTAACCCCGGGAGGGCCCCGCCTCAAAACGAGATTTCAGAGCCTGCTGAGGCTTGGTCCGGTTGGCCCTGGCCCACTTAAAGCCCTAGGTGCACCCTTTGGCAGACATACACTCCCATGGTCAGACATACAATACCACATACATGCACTACCTCAGACATAGACACACACTTCCAAGGACATGCAATCTCACAGACCTAGACACACTGTTCCACGGACATAAGCACAGGCTCTCCCAGATACATAGAGCAAACTCAGGCACACTTTCCCACAGACATAGACGCACAAGGATGTACAATCCCACATTTTTTTCCTGTAATTTTAAAAATTTGCAAAATGTTTATTTTTGGCTAAAAATCAGTATAATTTGAGCGCTACAACATCACACCACCTGGCAGTGTCTTTTTACCATCTTGCTGCCTGTTTCATGGACAGATTGTGTCTTCTTCAGATTTTTCGCCTGCCCATGCAGCAGACATGAAGTGCTTTCATCATGGCCATTCTGCTTAGGCTGGGAGCCTGAAGTACTTTCTTTGATCGTGTGCTGGCACTAGCTGTTGAACTTCCATGTGAAGCCAGTCGGTGACCGGCAGGCTTAGCCAGCCCCATTACCAAGGCCCACTCCTAAGGCCCCTGTCTGCTCGCTGTCTGGCCGGGTCTTGCTGGCCTTTGGGGGTCCTCTCCTACACACCACCAATATACATATGGAAGCCAAGGAAAATACCATGTTCCATGGACACATGGTGACAAATGCACTTCCAAGCACTCTTCTGAAGGTCAGATCCGTGTACTAGCTCTCAAATCCTTCCCTCTGCACTGGGTCTGACGACCTCTCACTTTACTGTGTCTGTTCTTCATTTTATCTAGCCCTCACATTAACTAATTGTGTCAAGTGCCCTGTCTTAAAGTCGCATTTAGCCTGTCGAGTGTACTGCATTTCATCTTCCATGCTGGACAACCAATTTTGATTATGCTTTGCAACTGTTTGTGCCCCAACAAGGCGCACCTCCCTCTGCCTCCCCCTCCGCCTCCTCCAAGTGCATTAGGGCTTCAGTCTGGCAAGTGTCTTCCTCCCCCCTTCTTCTGCCTACCATGTCGCTATCTATCTCTCCTATCCGCTCCAACTGCTTCACGCTCATCTATCCTTCTCCTATCACTAAATCTGGCTGGAAGAAACTTAAGAAGGACCCCCTGAGCTCCAACCCAGGCGTTCCTATTGCAGACACCTGTGTCAAGGCTTCCGCCAGAGAGACTGTCACTGACATCCTCTTCTTCTTAAACTCTCCTGACCTTTGGACTCGCTACATGGTCAGTTTTCTCTATCCTATTGCCTCTTCTCCCATTAATGGTGGCACTCGCTGGGAGGTCCACTTTGACCTCTCCACCATTTCCAGAGTCATCATTAATGTCTATTTCAACAAAACCATCATGGTTCAGGGTCCTCAACCCAACCTTCTTCTCTTTGACAGGCTCCTCTCTCGTCTCTCTAATCTTACGTCCCCCTCCAGCCAGGCTCACTTGCCCACTGTGCCTTCCTCCTCCTCTATGCAGGCCCCCTTGCCCACTACAACTTCTGTATCATCTGTTCAGATGCCTGGGCCTCGCTCTTATGTCCCGAACCCCCTTTCGGCCTTGACTCCTCCTCCATCCACTACTATGTCTCTGGCCCTCTTTCCACCCTCGGGGGCGGGGTGCACTGTCCCATGCAACCCCCCACGGAAGACCTTTAAGGATGGCAAGCTACTCCACATTGCCAACCCTAACACTCGCTCTGCTGTAAAACACTCAACTAATATTTGCAACCTCCTCAAACTCATGGATCTTGCTGTGCTTGCCATCACTGAAACATGGTTAAAAAACTGCTCTGTCACAAGCTTCGACAATCTCCTCCCTAAAGGCTACAAAATCTTTTCTGCGTCCAGGTTGAAGAAGGCAGATGGTGAAGTAGCACTGATCTTCCCTGATGGATACCTGTGTCTATTATCCCCATTCAGACCTACTCCTCTTTCGAATGCCTAGTCTGTAGGCTCTCACTCTCTCTTAAATCTTCTCTCCTCATGGCCACCTTCTATCGGCAACCTGGACAGCTCACTCTCTTCCTCTCGGAATAGGCCGACCTAGCCTCTTCTCTACTCTCCTCCTCCTGGACCTTTCCGTAACTTATGTGACTCTCTCTCCCCCTCTATTCTACCCACTGGTTGTACTCATACCGTGGGCCACACATTGGATGCTCTCATCTCCACTGGCATCCCACTCTCTATCCCTCTCACTATGCCTCTCTCTTGGACTGACCACTCTCTTCTATCAACTCATCTGAAGCTCTCCTCTCCTCTGGCAGCAACTCACGTGGCACAGCCTCTCGGCTTCAAGATCGCCAGACCCATGACAAAAGTGACCGTGGCTGCCTTTGCCTCCACCTACTCTCCTCCTCCATTTCCTCCCACCCTGACACAGCCCTCTCTGCCCTTAATCTCTCTATCTCTAACACTCTTGATATTCTTGCCCCTGTCATGAGGGTCCAACTGAAGCCTTCCAAAAAGTGCAACTCTTGGTGCGACTCCGACGTGGCTGCCCTTAAACGCAAGTGCAGGGAAGCTGAGCAGAAATGGAATTTGTCTAGTGGACCATCTGACAAACTGGCATGCAGCCACCTTCAAAGGCAATATCGACTCTGCATCCGCTCCAAGAAAAGAGTCTTTATTCAAGCCTGCATCTCAGCGGCATCAAACAACATGGCCAAACTTTTCAAAGACTGAAAGGAACTGGCCAATCCTGCAGCAGCCTCCTCCTCTGTCACTCCCTGGCAGCACACTTCACCACAAAAAAACCAAGACATCCTCTCCTCTCTTCCCCCTACTGTGGTGTGTGCTGTGGTGTGCAAGGCACACACCAGCACCTGTGCCTCCCTTGGCCCCAACTCCACTCTCTTCTCTCTCTCTCTCTCTCTCTCTCTCTCTCTCTCTCTCATCACACCTGATGAGGTCCCTAGAAAAGTCCAGTCTATGAAGGCCTCATCCAAGCAAGTTGAACCCTGCCCAATCAAAAATATGTCAAGGACAACATTGATTCCCTTGCACCAGCCTTAGCTGACCTTTACAACCTCTCATTTTCCACTGGAGTTTTCCTACCTGCTCTCAAGCACTCCCTTGTGCACGCTCTTCTCAAGAAACCCTCTACTGACCGTTCCATTACATCTCACTACCTTACGATCTCTATCACTCCTTTCCCGGGCAAACTCTGGGAGAAGCTGGCTATCTCTCAGCTAAACTTCCACACGGAATCAATGTTTCCACGACCATCAGTCCGGCTTTAGAGCATCCAGAGGCACAGAAACTACTCTTCTGAGCACCTGTGAAGACCTGCTCTCAAATCTTGACACTAACACTCCCTCTGTCCTCACTCTTCTTGATCTCTCCTCCACCTTTAACATGGTTAACCACAACATCCTGGTCTCACGGCTTTGTGACACCTTGGGAATCACAGGTCAAGCTCTGGCTTGGTTAACCTCTTTTCCCTCCGACTGCCCATCCCAGGTCGAACTTGGTGCCGTTCTCTCGAATATCACCACTCAACCTATCACCACTCAACCGGTGTTATGTGGATGGCATGCAACTGTCCTTTAGGCTCCCCTCAGCCACCTCCTCCTCCTCACTCATATCTGAGTGTCTGTCCGCTATTCGGTCATGGAGTGCTGCAAACGACCTTTGTCTCAATGGCAGTAAAACTGAGATTGTTCGCATTGGGACACCGGCTCCGTCTACCCCCCCCCGCACTCTGGCCGGCCTCCCTTGGCCCTGTGCCTACCCGCACTTGTGAGGCCAAAAACCTTGGGGTCATTTTCAACTCCACTTGCTCCTTCTCCTCTCACATTGCTGACATTTAAAAAAAAATCTAACTATCAACTACACCTCCTTTGAGTTACACTACCTTTTCCAACTTTCACTCAGCGGCTCACTGTCTCCAGAGTCCTAGTTCTCTCCAGGCTGGACTACTGCAACAACCTCTTCCTCAACCTCCCTGCTTCCGCCCTGCGTCCTCTGCAACTCATCCAGAACAGAACCGCAAGACTTATCCTTGGCCTCAAGCTTAGGGACCGCATCTCTCCGGCGCTGAAATCCCTTGACTGGCTCCCTTTGGCTGCAAAGATCAAATTTAAAACCCTCTGCATTGTCCACAAGGACTTCTGGAGCCTGGGACCTACTTACCATCAACGTTGCCTTCCTAAATACTGTTCCTCTTGAGCCCTCTGTTCATCATCCTCCAACCTTCTGCGAGTGAGCTGGTTCACCAAGCAGAGATTTGAAGGGAGATCCCTTTCCTCAGCAGGTGCCTCCCTCTGGAACAGCCTCCCTGTCACCCTCTGTCTTGAGCCGGAAATTCTCAAGTTCCAGAAACTCCTCAAGACCTTCCCCTTCTCCTCTTCCTTCTTGCCCACCCTACCCTGCTAACCCAGCTCCCTGCTCTTCCTTCTCTCCCTCCTTCCACACAGCTTATTGACTGGCCGCCTGGTGTACCTCAGAGTCTTACAGGTCCCAGGCACCCCTGCCAGTCCTTCTGCACTTGCCGCAAGGTCCCGCACCCCACTGCACTTGAAATAAACCAGGAGAGCTTCTCTCCACACTTCACCAGTCTCTACTGCCTGGAGCACTTGGTCCCCTGCCCCTCCTTTGCCCTCCCGCACTTGCACAATCTGTATACAGCCAGTGGCTGCAGCCGCTTGGCCTCTCTGGGTCCCTCCCCCTTCACACTGGCTGCAGTACCTGGCTTTTCTAGGTATCTTCCATGTCACACTGGCTGCACTGCCTGGCTTCTCTGGGCATCTTCCCTGTGCTGCAATGGTGGCAGCCGCCTGGCCTCTCTGGGTCTTTCCCTTGATGCACGGCCTGCAGTACCTGGCTTCTCTAGGTATCCCCCCTGTATTGCAGTGGCTGCAGCCGCACTGGCTGCAGTGCCTGGCTTCTCTGGGTATCTTCCCTGTGTTGCAGTAGCTGCAGTCGCCTGGCCTCTCTGGTTCCCATCCCTGTCGCACTGCCTGCAGTTCCTGACCTCTCTGGGTCTCTCCCCCTTCACACTGGCTGCAGTACCTGACTTCTCTAGGTATCTTCCATGTCACACTGGCTGCAGTGCCTGGCTTCTCTGCGTCTCTCTCCTGGGTCAGACGCTTCTCCAAGCAGAGAGTTGGGGGCAGATTTCTCTCCTCGGTTGCGGCCTTCCTCTGGAACAGCCTCCATGCTTCTCTCAAACGTGAACAGAACCACCTCTGGTTCCAGAAGCAACTTCATACCTTCCTTTTCGCTTCCACTTTCTCTCTTCGATCCCCTGCTGCCGCACCTGACTGCTCCGCGCACTGGTCACCTGGATACCCTCAGAAGTCGGGCCCAGGATACTGCTTGTCGATTTGCCCTCGCACTGCCTCCAAGGTCCCCCAGCACTTGAGGGTCTGTTCTGCAACCCTGCAATCCCTTCTCACTGCACTTATGAGCCACCTGCTGGCCGCACTTATTGATTTACCTGCACTTCTCCCTTCACCTCCCCCTTCTCTCTTCCCCGCACTTGCATAATCAGATTGACACACGGCCTAGAATGATCGTTGTTTTGTCCCTACCTTTCTTTCCCCCCTCTTTGTCTTGTTGCGCCTAGAAACACTTGTGTACAGATGCGTTATGAATGCCTTATCATATCATACAGGCTTGAGTTTCACAGCTATGGTATGGGGGGGTCCACAGACCTGTGGTACTGAGTGGGATCTAGTTGGAGGATCCCACTTTCACAGTGATTTGTTTGTTGAAAGAGGCCTGTGGTCTCGTAATCTTTTGGGGGGTCTTCTGGCTGTCTCTTAGACATCTGCAGGTCTGGCCCTCACTTTGGCCTTTGTGGGCTCCCCTGGCCTCTCAGTGCTCTGTTTTGGGTTTATAGGCCTAGCCTATGGCCATGTATATCTGTATGTAGAATAGTGTCTTTGTGTGTTTGACATTGTATGTGTGTGTGTGCAGGCACAACATCACTTTGTCGGCAGTGTATAACTGTGAGCTGGGAAGTGATCTGTCCAGGGTATCTGGACCTGTGACCCTTACAGTGATCTATCTGTGGTCCTTGCAGTGATCTGTTTAGGGTCCCTGTGCCAGTAATCATACTATTGGTCTATCTGGGGTGTCCTACCCCCACCAAAAGCTGTTTGGGTTCTGCAGGGCTGCAGGCCCCACAGCGCTCTATTTGAGGTCGCTCTGCTCCTGGGCCCTCAAGTGGTCTGTGTGTGGTCTCTGTGGGTCTCTTTAGGGGCATCTCTTGTCTGTTCTTACTAAGATGAATCTAGGTGAAAGTTTTATTTCCTGAATACGCCTTTTGTATACTCTGCCAACAGCTAATGTAAGGACTAATGGTTTGCGGTCTACTCCATTTCTTTTGAGAAGAGGTACTAGACAGGGTTGCCCCTCATCACCGTTGCTATTTGTTTTGGCTTTAGAACCTTTGGCTATTGCATTGAGGCAGAGAATGGATATTTGCGGATGATTTACTGTTAATTCTAAGAGATCTGAAGGAGTCATTACCTTACTTATTGGAATTGCTGGATCATTTTTATAAGGTGGCGTGGTATAAAATTAATTGCTCAAAATCAGAGGTGATGCCGTTGACGCCTACTTGTGATAAAATATTTATTTCAAATTTGGGATTCCAATGGTGTGAGAGGAGAATGAAGTATCTAGGAATTTGGCTCACCCCATTTGTGGAGAGCATGGTTGAAGAAAACATGGGTGAGGTGTGCTGAGAGTTAAAAGCTAATCTGGAGAGATAGTCTTTGTTCAGACTTTCGTTGCGGGGTAAGGCCAATGATTTGAAGATGACTGCTGCACCTACAATTAACTAAGTGCTTAGCTTGTTACCCTTGGAGATTAAATCCTCAATATGGAAGGAAATAGACTTTTTGATACAGTCATTTATATGGGATTAAAAAAAACGAAGTTGCAATTATGGAAACTTCAGCTTCCTTTGGAAAGGGGGGCGGTTGGGCTTGCCAAATTTTCGGCTTTATCATTTGGCTTCTTCATGTCAGTTTATTATACCATTTCTAGATGCGGAACCAAATGATTGGACGGTTGCTGAAATGGGATTGATGGGTCCGCTATTACCAAGAGCAGTTCTGACTACGTCGAGTAAGGTGACTCAGAGGAATCCAGTAACAGAATTTTTGAGGAAATGTTGGAAACAGTTGTATGAATTAGTACGTGCTGATGCTTTACGCTCGCCGAAAGCATCGATTTGGTTAAATTCAGCTATTAAGGAGAAAGGAAGGATGTTGTTCTGGGTGGAATGGTTCTTAGCCGGAGTGAACTGGACTGGTGATATATGGCAGAGTGGGAAATGGCTAACGAAAAGAGAGGTGATACTACAAACGCTTGAAGAGCAGTATAGGGTTGGTGAAATGGGAGGAAGATCTGAATTTAGACCTGTTAACTATGATGAGAAAGCATGGTGAAAGTGGGCTCACTAGCAGGATTCATAAGCATATTGTTTCCATATATAAAGAAAACGTGCATTTGAGAGAAGAATGGAGTCGTAGGCTAGGGTGCGATATCACAGAGTCGGAGTGGATGGAGATGTGTAGTAATGCGAGACTATGTTCAATAAATTTGGGGGAAAGATCTAGACAGATCAAGATATTGAACAGGGTATACTGGAGTCCAGAAAGGATGGTGAGGCGTGGAATGTCTGAGTCTGATGAATGTTGAAAGTGTTTGAGTGATGTTGGTACATTGGAGCACATGTTATGGCACTGTTCGAGAGTCCGTGGATTTTGGTCTGATATATGTGGAATGTGTTTATGTGTGTTAGGAATTGACATTGCACTAGTTTTTAAAACGATGATTTTAGGTGGTAAGAATTTGTTGGATGAACTCACACAGTCACAAAAGAAAATTCTGTTCATGGGGGCATTGGTTGGTAAAAAGTTGATCTTAAGGGTGTGGAAATCAGAAACAATTCCAATGTCATCAGATTAGAGAGGGTGATATTTAGGAGACAAAAGAATCAGAACATTTGAGAAAATCTGGGGTACATTTCTGGATATTTGTTGAATCTGGGGCTTTTTCATTATTGTTTAATATGTACACAGTTAATTGATTTGATGTTATATTGGTAGACGATGTGACAATGGCATAATTGTTGATTGTTTTGTAAAAAGTTATGATTGTTCATGTTTTTATTTACATTTACTGTGGAATAAAGAAATAACAAAAAAAAAAATGTACATCGTCGAACAGCGGCAGAGAGGACAGATTTAGAACTGCTCCTCTGCTCCCCTGAAGGGAGACAGGTATTGTTGTTCCTCCGCCGCTGCGCAGCCCTAGAAAGGGAATTACAATTGAACCTCAACAGTTGCACACAGAGTGCACTATTTCAAATTCCTCCAATAATTTCTTGGTCACTAATTCTAATGACCGTCACCGTTTTCCTCCATTATTTCACAGGTAATGAGGCCTGATGTCCTTTGGGTGACACTCCATTCTCCCTGTAGTCTCGTAATCTTTTGGGGGGGTCGGGGCGTTCTTCTGGATGTCTCTTACACATCTGCAGGTCTGGTCCTCACTTTGGCCTTTGTGGGCTCCCCTGGCCTCTCAGCGCTCTGTTTTGGGTTTATAGGCCTAGGCTATGGCCATGTATATCTGTATGTAGAATAGTGTCTTTATGTGTTTGACATTGTATGTGTGTGTGTGTGTGCAGGTACAACATCACTTCGACGGCAGTGTATAACTGTGAGCTGGGAAGTGATCTGTCCAGAGTATCTGGACCTGTGACCCTTACAGTGATATATCTGTGGTCCTTGCAGTGATCTCTTTAGGGACCCTGTGCCAGTAATCATACTATCGTTCTGTCTGGGGTGTCCTACCCCCACTGAAAGCTGTTTGGGTTCTGCAGGGCCGCAGGCCCAACAGGGCTCTATTTGAGGTCTCTGTGCTCCTGGGCCCTGGAGTGGTCTGTGTGTGGTGTCTGTGGGTCTCTTTAGGGGTATCTCACCTGTTCCTACTAAGATGAATATAGGAGAAAGTTTTATTTCCTGGATACGCCTTTTGTATACTCTGCCAACAGCTGATGTAAGGACTAATGGTTTGCGGTCTACTCCATTTCTTTTGAAAAGAAGTACTAGACAGGGTTCCCCTTTATCACTGTTGCTATTTGTTTTGGGTTTAGAACCTTTGGCTATTAAGTTTAGAAGAAATGGAAAATTGGACACGTCAAGATCCAGTTAGGTCTGTGGTGGAAGGGTTACCCTATTTTGGAGATAAATTATTCCTTCCCAGTGAAAGATTGCAGGAAAGAGCTCTAAAAGAGTGTCATGATTCCGGAATGGTAGGGCATCCGCGTTTTCGCAAAACCTTGGATTTGGTGTTAAGGAACTATTGGGGGAAGACCATGAGAGTGGATATATTGAATGATGTTAAAACTTGTGAGGTGTGTGCCAAAGCCAAGAGTGTTTGTAAAAAACCAGCAGGACTTTTGGAACCTCTGCCTAAAGCTCCACATCCCAGGCATACTGTTTCTTTGGATTTTTTGGTCGATTTAGCTGTGGATCATGGTTGCTCATGGTTGATCTTGTGGTGGTGGATTTATTAACGAAAGAAGCTAATTTCATTCCAGTAAAAGGTCAAGCTGCAACAACTTTGTTGGCGCAAATATTCTTGCAGAAGTAGTTTGTTTGCATGGTTTGCCGAGTAAATTGATTTCAGATCGTGGATCACCTTTCATTTCAAAATTCTGGAAGGCCTTCTGCAAGGAATTGGGCATGGAGATTCATCTGACCTCTGGTTATCATCCCGAAGCAAATGGTCAAGTGGAACGAGTCAACCAAGAATTAGAAAAGTACTGTAACGCTCACCTGATTCCCGTAGAGGCGCCGGTCTTGACTGGGCGTATACCGTATCTTCAAAGGTGATGTGTAACAAACGGCTGGCTCTTTGGGCTGGACCTCTGTGCACTGTATGTTTGACTCGAAGGGTAAGATGTCTGCAGATAGAAAATATGGGATTAATGAACTGGGTTATTGAATGTCTCTCTTCTTCCCTTTCTCTTCTCCTGTAGAACCCCGAAGGTTAACGCTCTCACCTTAGGTAAGTGAACGCCGTGCTCTCCATCTGCCTCGGGGCAGGGTGCTGTAACCAGTTTCTTCACTGGATAAGGGGAGCAGGCCTCTTGACTTCAGAGGACTGCTGTCCGTCGTTTACTGCACGAACTGTAAGTTTCGAGTAATTCTAATGTCTTTAAAGTCTTTAGTAATGATGTCTCTTGTTTTGCAGGGTTCCGGCGATGGTGGATGACGGGCTGAAGTGAGTTGAAGATGGAGCCAGTGTGATGAATAGAAGCGCCTGGAAGCACGTAGGTAAGCGCTTGTTGCCTGCTTCACGATGCGCTCTAACTGTCTTTTTATTTTGCAGGTACAAGTTCGGAGCGGCTGCAGGGTGCCGGAATACCCACTGGGTTAAATGTGGAAAGGAGTAATGGCACGTGAGTATTAAAGTTCCCCAATGTCTTTAAACGCACCTTGTTTTGTCTTTCAGATGCGGATGCAGCACCGAAGGCCTCCGGAGCGTGCGAAGAGTTGGTAAGCTTTTGTCTTTCAGATGCCGGAATGCAGTGTGAAGACCTCCGGAGCGCACGAAGAGTAGGTAAGCCTTTGTCTTTCAGAATGCAGCGCGAGGCGTTGGTGACAGCCGATGGCCCAGGTAAGTGAAGAGCTGTCACTGAAGACCGTAATGCTAACCTGTTCTTTCTTGTCTTTATAGGTGTTGCTGAAGACTGGATTCAGGATGGTAAGCCTTTTTCCTTAGGCCCAGGATCAGATGCAGAAGACACGATGAGCGTTCTGCTGCAGAGGATGCAGAATAACGCAAAGCAAGATTCATCCATCGGGTGTGGTTTAAATAGCCTCCTGTAGTGCTTAGGTGTCTCCTTCCACAGCCACGCCTAGGTAAGAAAAGAGTTCCTGCTTTCCAGAAGAGTTCCAGTGTTCTGAACCTAGGGAGTGGCTCCTGCCCCACCCAACAGGAAAAGTAGTTCCAAACAGAAGAGGATCAGAGGCTCAACTGGCAGGCAAGTAAGCAGCATGGTCTGCTGCAGGTAAGTCCACCCAAGCATTATGAGCCCGGCGCTTCCAGCGCTGGGACTGGGCATATTTATGAGCCTGGTGCCACTGGCGCCAGGACTGGGTCCAAAAGGTCCCAATTGGGACTGGTTGGCACTCGGAACCTGGGTTATGAATCTGCTTCCAAGGGAGTTGGGAAAACCCTGACCTTTTGGAAGTAGAGTTCATGACAGTACCCCCCTCAAGGCCCCTCCCAAACCGGGCTTCTCCGGGGGTTTTGGCTTGTCAGGAAATGTTCGGTGAAATCTTTTGATTAGGCGAGGAGCGTGGACATATTCAGCAGGTTCCCAGGATCTCTCTTGGGGGCCGTAGCCTTTCCAGTCAATTAGGTAAAATAGTTTAGATTTGGAGATCTTGGAGTCCAGAATGCTTTTGACTTCAAACTCGAGTTCCCCATCAACTAGGATAGGTTTTGGAGATTTAGTTAGTCGGGTTTGAGGTTGCACGGGTTTTAATAGAGAAACGTGGAAGACCGGATGTATCTTCATGTGCGGGGGCAAGTCCAACTTGACCGCTACTGGGTTTACTATGGTAGTGATGGAATAGGGACCAAGGTATCTTGGGTTGAATGTGCGTGGCCCTTTTAGAGGTAGATATTTGGTGGATAACCAGACTTGATCCCCTACTCGATATTGAGGGGCTTCCTTCCGATGTTGATCTGCTCCTTTCTGGTATTGTTCTTTAGCCCTTTGAAGGTGAGAAACAGCTTCCTTAAAGGCTGGGGTGATTGTAGAATGCAGGTAGTCTACTGCTGGTGTTTCAAGATCTTGGAGGGGATCCAACTCCGAGGTTCGAGGGTGACTGCCGTACAAAAGAAAAAACGGGGTTTTCCCAGTTCCCGAATGGACAGAGTTATTGTAGGCATAGTCGGCTATCCAAAGGATGTCTTTCCAAGTTTTTTCAGTTTGTTGCAGCATGCAGCGTAAATACTGTTCCAGAGTTTGATTGGTCCTCTCTGTTTGTCCGTCGGTCTGAGGGTGGTGACTGGTCGATAGTCTCACATCAATTTGAGCCGACCGACAGCAACTTCGAAAAAATGAGAAATAAATTGACTACCTCGATCCGAAATTAGAACCGAAGGAAAACCGTGCAGTCGGACGATATTTTCGAGAAATTCTCGGGCCAGAGTTGCTGCTGTTGGCAAGCCTTTGAGCGGAATGAAATGCGCCATCTTGGAGAATAAGTCCACGATTACTAGAATCGTATTGTATCCGGAGCATGGAGGTAGATCGGTGATGAAGTCCATAGAAAGCGTATGCCAAGGGCGAGGTGGGATGTCAATAGGGCGTAAGAGGCCTGCTGGTCTTTCCTTTTGACTCTTGTTTTGGGCGCATACTCCACAGGACATTATAAAGTCTCTGATATCTTTTTTCCAAGACGGCCACCAGAAGTAGCGCTTGATCTTTTCTGAGGTCTTGGCTATACCGGGATGTCCTTCCATTAAAGAATCGTGATAACAAGAGATTACTTCTTTCTGTAAATCTGTGCTGGGTAGGTATAATCGTTCTTGGAAATACAATAAGTTGTCCTTTAATGCAAAGTCCTTTCCTTGCAGATGCCAATTCTGTATGTCTGCTGGAGTTACAAGTTGCCTGGCTTTATCCTTAACTTCCTCTATGGATTGTGTGGCGATTACACCCAGAATTCTTTGTTCGGGAATGATTGGTACAGGTTTAGGGTTGATCAAGTGTTCTTCCACTCCCATCCGAGAAAGGGAATCAGCTTTACCGTTTTTTGTACCAGGTCGATAGGTAATTATGAAGTCAAACTCAGCAAAGAATAATGCCCAACGGAGTTGTCTAGAGGATTGGGCTTTTGCGGTTTTCAAATATTGCAGGTTTCGGTGATCCGTAATCACAGTAACGGTGTGTCGGGCCCCCAGCAGATAATGCCGCCAAGCCTTAAAGGCAGACTTGATAGCCAGAAGTTCCTTGTCAGTAATCGTGTAATTGATTTCAGGAGGCGAGAATTTGCGGGACCAAAATGCCAGGGGATGCAACTGATTGGTTACCGGGTCCTTTTGTGATAGAACTGCCCCCATGGCAAGGCTTGAAGCATCAGTTTCCATGATGTAGGGGAGTTCGGGGCGAGGGTGTTTTAAGATTGGTGCAGAGATAAATTTAGTCTTCAAATCCTGGAAAGCTTGTTCCGCCTCGGTAGACCATTCAAAACATTTGTTTTTCTTTAACAAGGCAGTGATGGGCTGGACTATTCGAGAGAATTCGGGGATAAACCTGCGGTAAAAGTTAGCGAAGCCTAACATGCTTTGCACACCTTTTACGGAGGATGGTGATGGCCATTTGAGAACTGCATCGACCTTCTTTGAATCCATACGCACTCCGCCAGGTGATAATATGAATCCCAAGAACTCAACTTCAGTCACGTTGAAAACACATTTTTCCAACTTAGCGAAAAGTTTGTGTTGACGCAATCTTTCGAGGACCATTTTCACGTGTTTCCGATGTTCAGATTCCGATGAAGAATAAACGAGGATGTCGTCAATGTAAACAACAACACACACATCTATGAGCTCTCTGAGGACATCGTTCATAAAATATTGAAAGGCGGCCAGGGCATTGCAAAGTCCGAAGGGCATGACCTGATATTCAAATAGCCCATACTTGGTGCGGAAGGCCGTCTTCCATTCATCGCCCTCGTTTACTCATACCAAGTGGTAAGCTCCTCTAAGATCCAGCTTTGTATATATGCATGCTTTTCTGACTTGGTCCAGGAGTTCAGGGATCAAAGGTAACGGATATCTATTTTTAACGGTGATCTGGTTCAGGGAGCGATAATCTATACAAGTTCTAAGGTCTCCTTCCTTTTTTGGAACGAAGAACAAAGCTGAAGAAGCAGGGGACTTGGAAGGACGAATAAACCCATTTGCCAGGTATTGATCCAGGTATTGTCGAAGGTGAAGGTTCTCAGGCTCGGTGAGGGCATAAATTCTACTACAAGGAGGAGTAGATCCAGGTATCAGGTCTATCTGGCAGTCATAAGACCTATGAGGAGGTAGAGAGTTAGCCTGATCCTTCCGGAAAACATCTTGGTATTCTAGGTATTCGGGAGGTAACTGGGGAGTCTCTGAAGAAATTGCTGCCAGTGCAACACCAGGTGGAGGGTGACAAGTAGAGACACATTCTGGAAACTGGACCGTTCTTGCTTGCCAATCGATCAGAGGATTGTGTTTCTCTAACCAAGGTATTCCTAGAAAAATCTGAAACTGAGGGGCCTTGATCACATCGAACACGATCTTCTCATGGTGTCCATCTTGACTTATTAGCGTCACTTCTTGAGTGGTATGCGTTACAGGCCCAGAGGCTATCTCCGTACCATCCACCGTAGTAATGACGTCCTTTACAGCCTTGGGACAAAGAGTTAGATTCATCCTCAAAACCATTTCATGATCCACATAATTGCCGATCACACCTCTGTCGACGTAAGCTTCAATTGCATGTAATCGATCCGGATTATCAGGGCTAATGAGGACCATAGGTATCACGAAATGCGAGGTAACGGAACTGGTTTTCACGCTCGGCAAGAGGACCTCTATTCTTGTCGGGCGAGGTCGTTTCCCTGCTCAGAGTTTGTAACTTTGGTAACTGCATCTCCTACTGCCTTCTTAGCAGGTTTCACCGGACAGTCTCGAAGAAAGTGCCCTGAGTTTCCGCAATAGAGGCATAATTGCAACTGTTTTCTCCTTTCCCGCTCCTTTTGTGTTAGAGGACCTTTCAGAACCACTATTTGCATGGGTTCCCCAGAGTCTACTCCTTTGGAAGGAGTTGGCGGTTTGGAAAATACTCGAGCATCAAACTTGGAACGATCGGCCTTCCTGTTCTGCAGTCTGTGATCTATTTGAACGACTAAGTCTATATAGTCCGAACAATCTTGTGGGGGATTCACTACTTGGGCTAACACATCTTTGAGCTCTCCACGTAGACCTCTATAAAACAGCGTAATCCTTTTGTCCTCAGGCCATTGAGTTTCCACTATCAGTCTGTTGAAAGACGCAATATAAGCCAAAAGGTCTTGATTACCTTGTCGCAACGAAAGAAGCTCATTGTCCAAGGCCTGCCCCTGTGAATGTCTTGCGAACAGTTTTTCCATACTGAGCTGAAAAGCTTGAAAATCATGGAGGACCGGATCATCTTGATTTACTAGAGGGATCGACCAGTCTGCCGCATTGCCACTAAGGTACGAAAGCACGAAAGCTACTTTAGCTTGATCAGTTGGAAAGGCTGCTGGCCGGCATAAGAAATGCAACCGGCACTGATTAATAAATACTGCAAACCTCTTTGGGTCACCAGAAAATCGTTCGGGCGAAGCCAGAGGTACATTCCCAGGTAGGTTGATCTGCACTGGATTCAGAGGATGTAGAAGGAAGATTTCCCCCAGATGCGGGTAACAGGGTCTGTCCGGCTTGTGACTGTAGCAATTGTCTAGCGAGATCATCTGTTCGCTCCTTGGAAATAATCAGTTCCCTTCTTAGAGCGTTTGTTTCCTGACGGGCTGCATGCACTTCTGCCCTTAGTTCCCCAAGTAACTGGGCTAGTTGGTCGGTATCCGAGGTTTCCATAGCGCCTGGACGGGAGTTTTGTGGTAAGCTTTGCGTTCTGTAACGCTCACCTGATTCCCGTATAGGCTCCGGTCTTGACTGGGCGTATACCGTATCTTCAAAGGTGATGTGTAACACACGGCTGGCTCTTTGGGCTGGACCTCTGTGCACTGTATGTTTGACTCGAAGGGTAAGATGTCTGCAGATAGAAAATATGGGATTAATGAACTGGGTTATTGAATGTCTCTCTTCTTCCCTTTCTCTTCTCCTGTAGAACCCCGAAGGTTAACGCTCTCACCTTAGGTAAGTGAACGCCGTGCTCTCCATCTGCCTCGGGGCAGGGTGCTGTAACCAGTTTCTTCACTGGATAAGGGGAGCAGGCCTCTTGACTTCAGAGGACTGCTGTCCGTCGTTTACTGCATGAACGGTAAGTTTCGAGTAATTCTAATGTCTTTAAAGTCTTTAGTAATGATGTCTCTTGTTTTGCAGGGTTCCGGCGATGGTGGATGACGGGCTGAAGTGAGTTGAAGATGGAGCCCGTGTGATGAATAGAAGCGCCTGGAAGCACGTAGGTAAGCGCTTGTTGCCTGCTTCACGATGCGCTCTGTCTTTTTATTTTGCAGGTACAAGTTCGGAGCGGCTGCAGGGTGCCGGAATACCCACTGGGTTAGATGTGGAAAGGAGTAATGGCACGTGAGTATTAAAGTTCCCCAATGTCTTTAAACGCACCTTGTTTTGTCTTTCAGATGCGGGATGCAGCACCGAAGGCCTCCGGAGCGTGCAAAGAGTTGGTAAGCTTTTGTCTTTCAGATGCCGGAATGCAGTGTGAAGACCTCCGGAGCGCACGAAGAGTAGGTAAGCCTTTGTCTTTCAGAATGCAGCGCGAGGCGTTGGTGACAGCCGATGGCCCAGGTAAGTGAAGAGCTGTCACTGAAGACCGTAATGCTAACCTGTTCTTTCTTGTCTTTATAGGTGTTGCTGAAGACTGGATTCAGGATGGTAAGCCTTTTTCCTTAGGCCCAGGATCAGATGCAGAAGACACGATGAGCGTTCTGCTGCAGAGGATGCAGAATAACGCAAAGCAAGATTCATCCATCGGGTGTGGTTTAAATAGCCTCCTGTAGTGCTTAGGTCCCTCCTTCCACAGCCACGCCTAGGTAAGAAAAGAGTTCCTGCTTTCCAGAAGAGTTCCAGTGTTCTGAACCTAGGGAGTGGCTCTTGCCCCACCCAACAGGAAAAGTAGTTCCAAACAGAAGAGGATCAGAGGCTCAACTGGCAGGCAAGTAAGCAGCATGGTCTGCTGCAGGTAAGTCCACCCAAGCATTATGAGCCCGGCGCTTCCAGCGCTGGGACTGGGCATATTTATGAGCCTGGTGCCACTGGCGCCAGGACTGGGTCCAAAAGGTCCCAATTGGGACTGGTTGGCACTCGGAACCTGGGTTATGGATCTGCTTCCAAGGGAGTTGGGAAAACCCTGACCTTTTGGAAGCAGAGTTCATGACAAGTACCTTTGTTGTTTTTGGCAAGAAGAAAAAGGATGGTTGGAGCAACTTTGGATGGCTGAGTTTGCTTATAACAATTCTAAGAAAGACTCCACATCCATGCCTCCGTTCTTTTGTAGTAGAGGTTTTCATACTCGCTTTCTTAGGGAATAAATTCAGAAAGGCATTTCCAGTCCAGCAGTGGAAGAGAGGTTACAAACTATGAGGAAAGGATTGGAGGAGGTAACCAAATCTTTACGATTGAGTAAGCAATGTTATAAGAAATTTACTGCCAGGAAACGTAATATCAGTCCTAGGTATGAAATTGGAGACTTGGTTTGGCTTTCCACTAAGTTTCTTAAATTAAAGGGTCGAAACAAATGTATTCCTAGGTTTGTTGGACCTTTTGAAATAGAAAAGATTATGAACCTGGTGGCTGTAAAACAGATTACCAGTTGGGGTGAAGGTTCACCCAACTTTTCATGTAAGTGTGCTTAAACCTGTTGTCAAAGGAACCAGACTGAATTTGACTCCTCAACAGATCTTGATTGAAGGGAGTTCTGAGTAATTTGAAGTAAAAACCTTCTTAGATTCCGGAAGGTCTAGAGGAAGGATACAGTATTTGATTGATTGGGTAGGGTATGGTCCTGAGGAGAGATCTTGGGAGTTTGCTGAGGATGTGCATGCACCTGATTTGGTAATTAAATTCTTAAGAAATATCCTTTTAATGTAGCCCTGAAGACAGGGCTTAAGGAGGGGGTACTGTCAGGTCCTGGGGGTTCCTTGGTGGGAAAACAATGTACTTTAGTATTTTGTTTCTACACACTATAGTTTGATTTACCTATTTACCTTAATCCCTATTGTTCCTCAGGAATCTTCCCCAAGCCATCATGGAAGTCAGGAACCTGGGTCTTGATTGGTGGTAAGTAAGCTGCGAGATGATTGGAGGAAGAAAGAGCTTGGAGGCTTTGTTTGAATTCCAAACTGCCTTTCATTGTCCTTACCATAACACAGGAAGGTCCTGTTTCTTGAGTCACTTAAAGTTAAGGCCCAATTTACCCTCTTAAGTTTTGCCAAGTTAATCCTGGATAGGTTGGAGACTTCTGAGACTTCGTGGGACAAGACAAGCAGATTGCCTGGTGGGAGCACAGCGCTCTAGTTAGCTTGAAAGACTGTTATTCTTTTTAAAAAGAAAATTCAAGAAAGACTTCATCAAAATATTGTTTAAATTCGTTTAGTTAGTTTAGGTAATTAGTTAGTAAGATGTTTTTAAGGATATTTCTAATCCGTTGCATGGAAACTGAAAGAGGACATTCTTCTGACAACATGTTTACTTTAGGACTCAATTTCCTTATAAGGCAACTGGATATCATTTAACTGAACTGTGAATATATTACTTTTCTTCAACGCTGCAGAGCAAGCATAATTCAATTTCTTAATGTTCGCAGGGTCATAGTAGAAAAATAACGTTATTTCCCGTAATAGCTCCGTATGGTGTTTAGAAAGTTTAGAGTCTATTTTAAGGCACTGCGAATGAGTGGCGACTAAAGAAGTCAATCTGAGTCACTCGCGCGCATGTGTGAAGAGTTAGTGTGCCTATTTTCTTTCATGCGCGTTTAGTTTGAAAACAAAGTGTATGCGCGCATGAGCTGGCGAGAAGAGAAGTCCTTTCGCACATGCACGATTTCCTTTTGAAGTCAGTCTACATTACGCATGCGCGTTTAGTTTGAAAACAAAGTGTATGCGCGCATGAGCAGGCGAGAAGAGAAGTCCTTTCGCACATGCACGATTTCCTTTTGAAGTCAGTCTACATTACGCATGCGCGTTTAGTTTGAAAACAAAGTGTATGCGCGCATGAGCAGGCGAGAAGAGAAGTCCTTTCGCACATGCACGATTTCCTTTTGAAGTCAGTCTACATTATGCATGCGCGTTTAGTTTGAAAACAAAGTGTATGCGCGCATGAGCAGGGCGAGAAGAGAAGTCCTTTCGCACATGCACGATTTCCTTTTGAAGTCAGTCTACATTACGCATGCGCGTTTAGTTTGAAAACAAAGTGTATGCGCGCATGAGCAGGCGAGAAGAGAAGTCCTTTCGCACATGCACGATTTCCTTTTGAAGTCAGTCTACATTACGCATGCGCGTTTAGTTTGAAAACAAAGTGTATGCGCGCATGAGCAGGCGCGAAGAGAAGTCCTTTCGCACATGCACGATTTCCTTTTGAAGTCAGTCTACATTATGCATGTGCGTTTAGTTTGAAAACAAAGTGTATGCGCGCATGAGCAGGCGAGAAGAGAAGTCCTTTCGCACATGCACGATTTCCTTTTGAAGTCAGTCTACATTACGCATGCGCGTTTAGTTTGAAAACAAAGTGTATGCACGCATGAGCAGGCGAGAAGAGAAGTCCTTTTGCACATGCACAATTTCCTTTTGAAGTCAGTCTACATTACGCATGCACATTTAAGTAATGAAGAGTAGTGTCTGCCCAAATAAAAACTCCAGCAGCATCAGTTCATAGCACGCATGCACAAAGAAGAAACCAGTTTTGCTTTGTTATTAACTTTCGGGCCAAGTATATAATTTGAAATCATTACTTGTGGTGTCAAATAAGAGGACATTCAATTCAATTAAAAAGTAATCTGTTTTCTAAGAGGAAAACGGTTTAAAGACTTAATTTGCAACATTACAAGTTTAGGAACGAGAACTAAGACTTCAGATATTGCTTTGCAAACAAATAGGAAACTTCAAGTTTATTATTTAAACTTATGAACTCCAATTTTTGAGAAGAAACATTTCCAGTAAGAAGCATGAAGTGAACATCCATTTACGATTAAATTAAAGTTTGAGTTTCAAGATGCAAACTTCAATTTCACCTTCCAAATATCCAGGACAGGCAACACAGGTAACCTGCTTAACTAAGGGGAGTAGAGTGGGTTCTTGTTTAGGAAGGGAATAATATTTTCACTTTGTCATCCTCTGCAGGTGGAGCTCGGTTGATTTGAGAGGAAGAGCAAGCAACCTGTGTTCTTTTTTATTTTATCCACTTTCCCCTTTCCCTTAAGGGGGTGGAGATTTCTGCTGTTTTTATCAGTAGTTGCCTGCACACTCTAAGGGGACTGTGGAGCTCAGCAGCTCCTGCGGATCAAAATCCAGAAGGGAAAACAACGGAGCGGAGTCGGAGTATGATACCCAGGAGGTCGTCGAGAGACACTTACGCAGTGATGGAGGTGCCGAGACCCGACACCTCCCCTCATCCGGAGGACAATTTAAGATCCCAGAGACTCGACACCTCCCCTCATCCGGAGGACAATTTAAGATACCAGAGACCCGACACCTCCCCTCATCCGGAGGACAATTTAAGATCCCAGAGACCCGACACCTCCCCTCATCCGGAGGACAATTTAAGATCCCAGAGACTCGACACCTCCCCTCATCCGGAGGACGATTCAATAAGATCCAGGTCGTCTTGGAAACATATTTTAATAGCGGAAAGGGCCAAGAATGGTTCTGCACCGGGCTCATTATTGTGGCTCTGACTGTGACACTAGGCGCTAGCGCCCTAATTTACATTTTATTCAAATAAAAATCATTAATTGAACAGCATACTCTGCAGTGTTGCTTTTGTTCCTCTTTACACTCCACAGACCTGGGTCCCTCAACCATTGACAGAGTCACCAACGACCTAAAACCTATCACTCCGTCAAAGTCAGTTCTTTTTAATAAGGGGTCGTATGAGACCGGTCTTCAACATGTCTGGGAATGCATCTTCACTGAGAGAGGCTTTTGCAGTACAGAGGAGTGTGTTAAGTGCTGGGCCAGTGAGTTCTTTAATGAGGGACTCTGGGAGCAATGCATCCATGTACATAGTGGGTTTGAGTGAAGTGAGTGTGCCTGAGAGATACTCAGGAGAGAGGAAGGAGAAGTCTGTCCCGGAGGACAGTGCCTGGAGTTTGGGGGGGATGGATAGCAGGGCTTTGTCTGGCTTCGAGGCATTGATGTGACTGTTGATTTTATCACTTGTGTTTATGAAGAAGGTATTTATTCCATTGCATTTGTCTTATGAGTCCTGCTCCTCTGTGACAGGTGTTGGCTTAGAGCAGCACTTTACTATTTCGAATAAGGCCCCCATAAAAGTAGCACTCCATACTGCAGCACTGACACAGCTTTCTCAAATGGAACGCCAACATACTATGCGGTTAAACTCCACACCTCTTGGGGCTCTGGCAAAATTATCAAAATGTTTGGAGTCAAAGCTATCCCGCACAAGGTAGACTCACACTAATGAAATGGTTGAAGTGTGGTCCCCCCTGCTGCCAGTTGCACAAGACAAAACTGACTGTTACTGTCACAGGATCCGGCACATTTTGCATGCTGAGGGGCACAGTGGTGCAACGGATTACATTAAGTCAGTCCTCAGAAACCATTGAATAGCAACACAAGCCATAAACAAAATTGCTCTAAGAACCTGAAATGTTTTCCATTATTTTGTAAGCCAGGTGGAAAAACGGTAGTGTCTGGTATAGAGCCCGTGGGGCACAGTGGCTCACTATCAGGAATCACCCTGGTCTTCATGGAAAGCTGGTTGTGCGTTCTGCAATAAAACGTTGGCAACTGCCCTGCCATCTCTCACAAGGGCAGCGCCGGTGGGGAACTACAGTTTCCAGCAGTCCAAGAGCGGGTACACATCATCGCGTCTCCCGAATGACATGGAAGCTACTGGTTAAAGCTTCCTCGCAGTTGCTGGGCAATGCTCCTTAACTGTCGCGTTCGCCAGGCAAGGTTGCTGTTTCCCGTTGTAACTACTGTTCTGCCTGACTTCCCGACGTTCTGACTTCCTGGCTTCTGGACCACTTCTTGGCATCCCGGATTTGTATCTTGGTACTTCGTTTTCCTGCTCTGACGACCCGGTACCCTTTCCTTCAGCACTGTCTTCCCGGTATCTAACCTCGGCTACTCGTTAATGGACTTCCTGCATTCGTTACAAATCCATTTCAGGCGCATGGTCCCTGCTGCTTTCAGTACGTTTGAATCACTATGAGCTGACCCCTGCACCATTTTGGTAGGCTATTCTTACATAGTCTCTTGCCACTTCCTGCATCAGTTCTTGCCACTCTTTCACCATGTCTTTGGATATTCCTTCACCTTAAGGGATAGTTTTCCAGTACCCCCTTTTTGGTCTCTTTATTCTTCTCCAATTCGGGTTACTATACTCTTTTGAGTTCAGTAACATATACCTTCTTAGTTGTGAAATGCCTTGTTGGGTCTTAGAGGAGAGGAAGAAGTCTGAGTATTTCTCCCTTAAGTAGTTCCCCTGGCTTTTCTTCCCAGTCATAGAATTCTCTCCAATGTTCTCCACTTTATTTCTTGACTTATGGGGTACCTGCCCCTCTTTCCAGGGTATTTGGGCCCTGGTCATAGAGCTATCTCGTTTAGATTTGTGATTGTCTTTCTCACATTACAGTTCCACTTCATCAACTTTAAATTAAATGGCTCACAGTTTCACTAAGACAAGTTTCACCTGCTTCATAACTAATCCCCAGTGGCCTCACGGTTCTCCGTGTTACCTTACAGCCTGTAGGGGAGCGTCACTTAGGCCTGCACTGGTATGGACTCCATTAGTTCACTCGGTTTCCTCGGCTTCTCAACGCAGCTGACGTCCCACACTCATCCCTCTCTTTCTGGGACCAGTTTCGGCAGCAGGTAAGCCAAATGTCTTGCTGTTTCCTCAGCGTTGTAGTTTCAGCATCGTTGGAGGGGCGCTCTGTCCACCATGAAAAGGTAGTGGTCGCATGGCTGACGGGATAGGGATTCCTGTCTCTGCGACTTCACTTTGCCTGTAAACACTGGGCCTCCAGCGGTTCGTTCTTGTGTTCAGGCTGCTGCTAAAAGTCACAGGCTCCACAGCTCTCCTCGGCTACACCTCTCACAGGATACTTGCCATCATCGGACTTTGTCTGCTTATGCGCTCTGCTCCTTTTGGACTTCACCTCTCCTCGATGTGCATCTCATATGCAGTTTACTCATCTTGGCTATATGGTGGTCTCTCCTTAAAGGGACAGATACTCTTTCTTGTTGGCAAATGTATATATTAGTTGTGTCTTCCAAGTCCCTGGCTTATAACGAGCTCTACCTATCAGATAGTTCCATTTATGCCACTATGGGAAATGGCTTAGGGAGTTCCTCACAGGAATGGGAGTCCTTGTACCCTAAAGGGTAGTGACTCCCAATGAGGTTGCACCTGCCCAGACCCCTAGTAAGGGTCTTGCAAAGTAGGCTCACCTCTGAAGCCTCAAAGTGGAAGGCTACCTCTTGGGGAGAAGGGTACAAATTCTCTCGATTTGTCACACACGTCAATGTGATGGGTCAGTGAATATGCATGCAAAGTACTTCCATAGTTGAGAATTGTCCTCCGTGTCAAAGATTGTGTAGGCCCCCATCCACCTCTCTACCAACTTATATTTGGGTGCATTTCCCTTCATCTGGTCACTCCGAGAACTGTCACTGTAGTTCACAAATATGCACAAGGACATAAAACTCAGGAAAGTAAGTTCGGCAAATTTGCACAAGTTAGAATGCATCCAAGCCAAGGTGATGAGGTCAATGAAATGGTCAGAATCCTCCAGCACTCAAAATATCTTTTAACCCAGAGTCCCTGCCCCTAAGCCCTACATGTGCTGCCGTCATAAGGTGTAGCACTGGGTCAAAGGCGGCAAATGTTGCCAATTGCAAAGACGAGATGGGCAGGATTCAAAGAATGTAAAGAGTGGTCCATAAAAGGGGGAATTGACAAGTGGTTAGTGGTCTTGGTGCAGCCCAGCTTTATATGCAGCTATTTTTTCCAACTTCCAGCCTTACTACCCCTGCCAAGAACCCACACATGCTGCCACTGGCAGCCGCTTACTTCATGCCATGCCTACAAGAAGACTGGAATCCTAAAAACAAAACATGGGGCTGGCGGGAAGACGGTAGTACCATCACCATGCAGAAACAATTTTAGAAAAAAAGAAACCTGTGTATGCGTGTAGTGAATGCAATGTATTTGTGCATGTGCAAGAAAGTTTGAATGAGCGTGAATGCATTTGTGTGTGCATGTAGCTGTTTTGTGGGGAACATACAGACAGCATGAATGCTACATGCCATCATATATTGGGCACAACCAGCAAACATTTTTTACAGTGTCCAGACTGGTGTATTTTTGAGTTTTACAACACAAGTGTGGTATACTTTCTGGAACAAGCAGTGCTTGGCAATGGTTGGTTTTAAAAAGGGCTGGTTTTACTGTGGCAATGCTGGAACAGGCATAATAAAAGGTTACACGTTACCCTACATAAAAGGAGTGTTAATTGAATGAGTTTTACCTACTTTCCCTCAAACATTTTTTCTAAAAAATGCACCATTTCAAATCGATTGTTTGAAAATGTTCTCGTCTGGATAAGCCCCCTAAAGCTATGTAGGTTGGTGTGTGCTACTTCACTACAAGAAGTCATAGAAACATTTGGGTAATATTAGCCTTCATCCAAATACCAAAAATCACTAACCACCACTGTGCTTAAATTGTTTGTTAAGGCGGCTTCCCTGCGTGTTCGGGAACCAAAGGATTCCTCAACCACAGAATGTAGTTTGGTTTATGGCCACAGTCTCAAGCAATACCTGTCACGCAAAGTTACCTCACTAAATTGGCTTCCTACTTCCTCCCATCAAGCAGAACTATAGGCCTTCCAGTGGGACATATGTCCTCCAAGTATTATAGCAGCCAGTCAGTCATGCTCACCTGACAGTGCTATGCGTGCTGGTACGTCTGGTGCATTGATTGTATGCTGAAGGACCAATTGTTTTGCAATGCACAGCAATGCAATGCTATGAGCAGATCACCTCACCATGTTTTGGATATATTACCCACCTGGGGCTTCTTTCACTCTCCAAACAAGTCCAATGGCCTCCACAGAATTGAATAGAATCTTCATTGGGGAACAGGTCGATGGGCATGTGTAAGGAGTTAATTTATTTATTGTTTATTTTTGTATTTGTAAAGCACCTAGCAGCCCGGAGGCATCGAGGCGCTGTTTCAAGAAGGTGTCTTAGTTACAAAACGTACGAGGCAATGCATGGGTTACAAGTGGCATGTGCCTTAGAGGGGGGAACGTGAAAAACATAGAACATAAAACACTTTCTAACGGGGTAAGCAACCATTGGTAACATAGGGTTAATGCTGCGCTGCCCTGTAGAACATAAAGCACTTTCTGACGGGTAAGCAACCATTGGTAACATAGGATTAATACTGCGCTGCCCCGTAGAACATAAAGCACTTTCTGATGGGTAAGCAAACATAGGGTTAATGTAGCGCTGCTTTTTCTAACTTTTTTTTATTGAAAGCAGCATTATTATGGCAGCGGTGCTGCCGTGTTCATTTTGACACGGGTTGAAATCAGCATTAGTACCCGGCGAGAGTCAAGCAGAATGCAACACGCATTCTGATTGGCTCTCGCCGGGTCCTTACCCGGCCGAGAATCCTTGTCCTCGGCGGGGGGCGTGGCAGCCCCTCAGCCAATGAGTACGCTCGATGCAGGGCCATCCCCTCTCTGAGCCTCTCCATGGCTGAGAGGCTGCCTTCGCCCCCCGCCGGGCCTCAGGTAAGGCTTTTTTTTTTCTTTCCCTTCCCTCCCTCCTCTCTGCCCTCCACACTCCACTTACCTTCTTGCTCCTTAGTCCCCGGCAGGGGATGATGGCAGCCTCCAGGAGTGTGGAAGCCTGGAGCGGGGCCATCCTACGACCAGTCCTCTTTCTATTTCCACGGACTGCAGTTCCAGCCTACATACACACAGAGTGCAGCGCGGAGTGCAGCGCGGAGTGCAGCGCGGAGTGCAGCGCGGAGTGCAGCGCGGAGCAGCGCGGAGTGCAGCGCGGAGTGCCAGCAGTGTGTTTTGTGTTCTGTGAGCGGTGGCCGCTGGAGCGCATGTGAGCCCATCTTGAAACATTGTGTTATCATCGTGGAAAGCTACACACAGCGAGTCCCGAAGTGCAAGTATATCTATCTGGTGTCTTATGAAAAGGACTGTGAGGGGCCGCTGTTCAACTACGTGAGGATACTTTCAGTTTAACATTTGACGGAAATAGACCGCTTTTTTTCTCATTCTGCAATTTGGAGTTGATGAAGGTACTAAATGCTTCAAGTCCGCTGCAGCGCTTGAAGTAGTAACTGACACTGCGGTGTGAGCTACGCCTGAAGGACCGATCCACGGCGCCTTGTTTACATGGGGTGAATCTACAAAGGATTGGTACCCACGTGTAATGGAAGGCACACTTAGTAGTGCCTTGCCGATGTTTAAAGCAGCACAAAGTGACTGATTTGAGGGCAGGTGTTCTGTGTAATTGCGTCTGCTTTGTCCTTACTCTTCTCGCATGAAGGGGCTGAGGAGTAAGTACGTAAGGAGAAAATAGCGCATTGTGTAGATTCCAGAGATAAACAAAGAGTGACAGCTTTCTGTGTGACATTGCATGAGTCTTTAGAGCCGAGTATAGGTCAGGCGAAGGCGGATAAGCCTGTGAGGTACCGGCAAGCTTGTGATCCTTGTGATCCTTGTGATCTCGGCTGGTCACGGGAGCGCTGCAGGTTAAAGGAAAAATTGCATAGAACGTTGGGTCGGTGCTATTCCGACACAGAGAACGTGCTAGGTGTTGTCCAGAGAGCAGCACACCATTAGGAGTGTTTGCGATCACAAAGAGAAAGGTAGCATGTGTGAGGTGACTGCAGGCTTCAAGCCTTTGAGCCTCATAATATAATAGAATGCCAGCCATCTGGCGCATCGAAAGAAAGTGATGACTTGGTTTAGTGGGGTGACTGGGAATTATCCTTTGAGCCCCACCTCTATTTACAACCTGTACGTGAAAAGACTTCAAACTTGGGCCACTGTGAGTGCGACCTTGTCTGCAAAGGGTAACTTTGGGGTAACTTTGGGCCTAGAGCCTTTGAGCCTGAGTTTCATTTTTGCAGTATAGCCCAGTTCTAATGAGTATTACTTCTTGTCACTGTACAAAGTGTGGTTCTGCTCAGTGGGGTGACTGTGGAAACTAATTCTTTGAACCCCCTCGGTGATTCCTCTACGAGATTGCACTAAAGTGGATGCACATATAGTTGTAAGGTGGAAGATCAGATATTGCTCTATACAATGTTGTGTATAAATCAAAATGGATTCCCTACTCAATGGTTAAAAATGAGAGAATCAGTAATAAAAACATCTCAAAGAAAGAGAATGAGATGGGTGTGAAGGTATTGGAGAAGGAACATAAAATGGAAACTCAAGGAGACTGGGTGGTAAAGCCATCCAGGCCTTCAATACCTAACTTATCTAAGTTGCCATACAACGCTTCAGTGGGACACCTAGAGCAACCTGCGAGTGAAGTGTTACTAAATGCTACTTCAGAGATGGCGGGCGACCTGCGGAGAGAGAGTGTTATATTTGAGTGAACTGAAGGGTGTGCAGGGCTGTTGGATGCTATAAAATCTTCATACGACATAGCTGATGTCTCTATGTTAGCTCCAGCGGAGTTGGACAAGCGGGTATGTATGTCTGTAGGGCCCTCTACCCTGGAATCCACGCCGAGAAAACAGAGACTATGCACATTTACATAGTACTGTGCCTGCTATGAGTTGTGATAAGATACCCTCTTCTGAGAGGGAAGAAGACAACGATTTGGTGAATGGTACTAATCCCCCCACAGAAACTCGAGGGGGTGTCGATGACAAAATCCATAATGTGAATTACTTTGCTGGGTTCGATCCTTTCCCTATGGAAAGAAATAAGCAAGGAAAAGAGAATATACACTTGTTTGACAAAGCCCAAGAAAACCTCATCAACGCGCCCCAGCCCCACCACGAAAAAGGCCATGGCCCAAAGCCGGGCCGCTGTGAGAAAGGCCTTTGTCCATTACTGGGCCTCAAAAAAGACCTTGGAGCAGTGCAGGGCTGCAGAAAAAGCATTACAACGTCGCATGGAGGCAAGAAAGGCTGCAGAAAATCAGAGGGTCTCAAGAATAGCCGAGCAGCAACGCAGGGAATCAAGAAAGACTGCAAAGTGTTGCAGAGCCGCAAAAAAGGCCGCAGAACGTCGCAGAGATGCTGCAAGATAGACCTGGGCCTTTCACACAGCCACAGAGATTGTTCTACATGTAGCACTGACAATACTCAACTTCTTCTAGAACACTTTTTGCTTGCGAAACACAAATGTTAATAAGGCCTGATATCCTTTGGGCATTGACAAAATACAATGAATGTGAAAGTGTCCAAATGTAATGTTTTGATATGATAGTTTATTTATATGGCGCCTATACACGTGTTTCAAAGCACTTCAAGGCAAGGGAGGGAACAAGGGAAAATACATTGACATTCTTACAGGCCATGAACAGTAAGGATGTGAAATTAACTATCGCACTCGTCCTGACGACATTTCAGAGACTACAAGAGCGAAGACATAGATAAGGAAGGGAGAGGGAGAGTGGGAAGGAAAGGGAAACAGACAGGCGACTACCGTACTAGGCCTGACGACATTTCTGATAGAGCCGGAGAAAAAGAAGAGGTGAGGGAGAGGGGTGCAGAAAGGTAAAACAAAACAATCCCCTGTCATACTAGGCCTGGTGACATTTCAGATAGTGCTGGAGGGGGGGGGGAGCAAACAAACACAAGAAAAAAACTGTAGATTGTATGTGTGCTCATAATATATTTTGATAATCCGTGTTATGAAATTTAAAGAGCAATGACGAGGATGATATATATATATTATATTTATGTCATGTTGAAAACTGTCAATATGAGAGTGGCACAGCATCGTTCTGATGCCATAAACACATGAGCCTGTAATAGGTTATGTTATTAACGCCCATGTTCATGAATAAGCTGGCTGCAAAGGAACGAAATCCAGAGAGCATTACGACACCAGAGGGAAGCAGCCCAAAGACTAGCAAGACTGCGCCTTCAATTACGCCACCAGAGACAAGTCTTGCAATTAGCACACCACCTAGGCACATATACAGCGCCCTTGCAAATTCTCTACCGCTGCACCCAGCTGACGCTGACTCTGGAATTAGCCGCACGAAGAATCCCAGCAGGAACACCCTGGCAATTACCAGAACTGGTAATTGCAACAATACCTACCACTTCTGATATTCGGCATAATAGGTATCATATGATGTCATATGATAGGTTATTTATAACGCGCTTTATAACCAGAGGTTTCTAAGCGCAGACCCGTGGATCGAACCTGTGTTGCTCCGTGTCGTCTTGCTTCCAAGATGAGCATGTTGCCCCTGAGCTATCCTCCTGAGGCAATGTGGCCTGGTGTCCTTTGGGCAACACTCCATTCTCCCTTCCTCCATCTCTATGCCCTGCTCCCACCTGCCTTCCCCCCTATCTGTCTCCCCACCCACCTTTCCTTCTCTCCTCTCAAAAATCTCCCCTCCATTCCAGTCTGTCTTTCTACTGTCCCAGGCTGCAGAGTGTGTCCCCTGTGGGACTCTCCTCTTCTGCTCCCCACTCACACACAGGCTGAGAGACAGATCTGTGTGGGCCCGTGCCCCTTGTCAATGGCAACACTCACGGCCCTATCTCCCATCCATCAGTAAGGAAGGGGGTTGAGCCCGATGATCCAATGCATTCTAGGGCATTTTTATAGAGATGGGGGTTGAGCCCAATGATCTAATGTCTTCTACAGCATTAGTGTAGGGATGGGGGTTCGGTGCAATGATCCAGGGGGTTCTGAAGCATTAGTGTAGGGCTGGGGATTGGGCATGATGAATCTGTGGATCTAGGGCATTAGTGTAGGGATGGGGTTGGGCCAGATGATCCAGGGGTTTCTGGGGCATTAGTGTAGGGATGGGGTTGGGCCAGATGATCCAGGGGTTTCTGGGGCATTAGTGTAGGAATGGGGTTGGGCCAGATGATCCAGGGGTTTCTGGGGCATTAGTGTAGGGATGGGGGTTGGGCGCGATGATCCAAGTGGCTCTGGGGCATTAGTGTAGGGATGGGGGTTGGGCCTGATGATCCACGTGATTCCAGGGCATTAGTGTAGGGATGGGGGTTGGGCCTGATGATCCATGTGATTCCAGGGCATTAGTGTAGGGATGGGGGTTGGGCGCGATGATCCACGTGATTCCAGGGCATTAGTGTAGGGATGGGGGTTGAGTGCAATGATCCACGTGATTCCAGGGCATTAGTGTAGGGATGGGTGTTGGGCCTGATGATCTACGTGATTCCAGGGCATTAGTGTAGGGATGGGTGTTGGGCCTGATGATCTACGTGATTCCAGGGCATTAGTGTAGGGATGGGTGTTGGGCCTGATGATCTACGTGATTCCAGGGCATTAGTGTAGGGATGGGTGTTGGGCCTGATGATCCACACGATTCCAGGGCATTAGTGTAGGGATGGGTGTTTGGCCTGATGATCCAGGGTTTTCTGGGGCATTAGTGTAAGGATGGGGTCGAGCATGATGATCCAGGGGGTTCTGTGGGTACGGGCTCAGGGTGTAGGGATGGGTGTTGTGTTTAATGATCCTTTGGCCTCTATGGCGTTAGTTTATGGATGGGGGTTGGGCAAAATGGTCCAGGGGGTTCTGTCTTGCCCAAAGTGAAAAACTCTACTGTCCCTCCTGAGCGACACCTTTCCCTGGGAGACGGTATTGGGCCACCTATCTAAGGAAAAGGGGATAGTAAGAGACTCTAACCCTGTCTACTTTAGGCACTTATTTTGAGAAAAGACGCCAGCTGTGATAGTTTTCCCAACTAGTAATATGTTAAAAAACAGTATCAAGATGAGTCCTGTAACTTTATTGTCAACACATCTGTGTACTGTACTTAAATGATGGCCACCACGTTCCTAAAACGCGAGGTGGACACTCCAGGCACCTTCTGGGTATCTCGCTCAGTGACTTATTGAGCACCTTAAGAATTCAAAGGATTCTTTCTTGTGTGTGTTACTGACAAGGATGGGTGTTTAAAAGAATGGAGGAACCCACTAAGCCTCTATATTGTGGCTTTAGTCCGGGATGTCCTGTGGTATTACGGTAGGGATGGAGGTTGTGTGCGATGATCCAAGTAATGGCGGTACCTTAGTACACTAATGCTTCCTACACCATAACATGGGTCTGACACGATAATCCAGGGAGTCCTTGTACTTTAATGCAGTGAAGGGGGTTGCACATGGAAGATCCAAAGTGTTCTAGTACATTTCCATGTGATTTCTGGGTTGCACACACTTGTTTAGGTGTCGAGGATTAAGGGGTGCTGAATCTCGTTAATCTCTGCTGGAAAAAGAGGCTTTGGCTTGTTATTGGGCCATGGAGAAATTCAGAAATGTTATTTGGGGGTCATGTTTTGTGTTATGTACCGATCATAAACCTATGAAGGAAATCTTAGAAAATAAAGGTTTAGATAAAGTGTCCAGAAGGGTTGCCGGATGGATTACCCGCATGCAGTGTCATAGTTTTTTCAGTCAAAGTAATTCCAGGTAAGGAGAATGTACTAGCGGATAGTTTGTCAAGATTGAGGAGAAACAAAAATGAAAATGATTTATGTGTTCAGAAAATGGATATAGAAATGGTTTTTATTAATACTGATGGTATTGTATCTAAGGAAGAATGGTTGGAGGAGATGGGTAAAGACGAGTGCTTAAAATTGGTTAAAGCGTATGTTGAATCAGGCGTATGGCCCAGGAGAAAGGAATAAGTGTGGTTGATGATATTTTATTTAGATGGGAACGATCTGTGGCACCCAAAATGTTATGAAATAGTTATTGATTTAGCTCATACAGGACACACTGGCATTAGTAGGACTAACAGCCTGATTCATGGAATAATTTGTGTGAAAAACGCAGATTTGCCTGCCTTTCTGCCCAAAAATCCCTGCTTGAAGTATGGGGATTTTCAGCCAGAAAGGCGCACAAATCTGCGTTTTCCAGGCAAATAATTCCATGAATCAGGCAGTAAGAGTGTTCTGCGAACCGACTATTGGTGGCCTGGTTTTGAGAGAGAGATAGAGAGAAAACTACTCGAGTGTGTTTTATGCATGAAAATTGGAAAGGGAGAAGTTGCAAGAAAATAACCCCTAGTAGAGGTGGAGGTACCGGGTGGGGTTTGGAGAAACTTGGCAATAGAAATTCTAGGTCCAGTTGATTGAGGGTATGGAAGGGGAAAATATGTGCTGTTCGATTTATTTTCGTGCTGGTTTGAGTTCAGTATTGTAAGAGAGATTACGGGAGAGGTCGTAGTAAAGGAACTGCAACAAATATTTGCTAGGGAAGATATTCCTGAGAGCATACTCACTGAAAATGGGCCGCAATTTGTTGGTGGTTGTTTTGTCAAATATGTCAAAGAATGTGGAATCAAACATAAGAGGACTGCCTTGTATCATCCGGAAACAAATGGATGTGTAGAAAGGATTAATAGATGCATCATGGAAAGTATTTGTATGGCAACTGAATCAGGATGTGACAGGAAGGTCGCTATTCAGGATAGGATTTTTGGTTCACGCATGTCACCTCATTCGATCACAGGTATAACACCGTTTCAGTAGATGAGAGGACGTAAACCTAATACTGCTGTCAGCCCACCGTGGTTAGGTAGAAGTAGGGAGAGCAACTACGTGGTGGATGGTGTGAAGAGAGATTTAAAAAGGAAGAAAGAGGAATGGGTGGCACGTGAGAATGTAAGGAGAGGTAAGAAGACATTAAGGATTGAATGTAGAGACATGGTGAGAATAAAGAAGGGAGTGTTTACAAAGAAAGGAGAAGCACTTTACTCTGATCCCATGAGGGTGATTGCTGTGCTGCGTGGAGTGATTCGTGTTGTGGGAGGACAAGTGTGGAACATGAATCGTGTTGCTGTGGTGAGGAGAGGAGGATAATGGGATGTATGTTGGATGAATAAAGGAGGGAGATGTGTTATGGTGTAGCTTTAATGATTTATACATATATTGGTTAGGGTGTATCTTCAAGCGTATAGGAATATACATAAATGTTTAGTTAGTGTTCAATGGCACTGGAATGTAAACAGGGTCATAGATGGAATGCAGTATTGTTATCCATGGGGATGACTGGAGTGCAAGTATGTCATCAGATGAGGTTGCATTCCATCTATGTGTGATGAGTTGTTTACTTTAAGTTATGTTCCAATTTATTCAGTTGCTGGGTTTGAAAGTCTTTGGATGTAACGTTGTGTAGCTGGAGGTCTGGGTGCCATGGCTGCCATGAAGGTGGTGCTTAGTGTGATGTGATCACGTTTCTTTAGTTATTTGATGAGACAGCTGAAGAATGCTGGATACATCTCAGTGGGGTTTGGGTGGCATCTGGGTCTCCTGTGAGGGGCACACTGGCACCACCCAGGTGCAGAGGACAATGGTTGGATGGTGGTTCTGAAATCTGAGAGCGGGATGAAGGACTTGATTTTGGCAGAAGAGCCAACTGGTACCAAGCTGTTTTTTTTTTTTTTTTTTTTGCCCTGGAGTTAGACAGTGAATCCATAAAGGCCAAGTTTTGTGTCTGGTTATTTTTCGTGTCAATCGAGAACAGGGTGAATTCTGTTTTTTCTTGTTCATATGGTTAATTAATTATAACCTTAATAAATCACAGATAAGTCAAACAATACATTTACAGTTAGTTACATCATAAAAACAGCTTGAAGTTCCTCTAAGAGTAATAAACATACATATTAACAAAAGATTTCTGAGAAATTGTAGCTCAAAGTCTTAATGCACCAACAATGAGGGGAAAATCCTCACAGTTCATAAAGCTTGTCCACAAAGTCTTCTTCCTTAACATTACCCCTTTGGGTTAATCTAAAATTAAGTGGACACTCCGAATGAGGGTTGTCAAACATAAGGCATGAAGGCTGGATCAGGCCCTCCACACGGACAGTGAATGGCAAGTGAGCAAAGAAAAGGACAATATGATGAGCAGCCGATTCTCCGCAGATTGTCTCGGAGCAGCACCAGGCTGAAAGCACAAGAGCCTAAAAGGATGGGATAGTAGAGCCAGCTAGACAATGCCGGGACCAGCGGACACTAAACCAACTAAATGTGGATACACAGTCACCTTGTCATTAAGCAGCTATTCTCTATAAAGGTTAGAAAGCAGTTATTCTGAGCTCAACAAGATCTACAGAAATGCACTATAAAACATCACTGTGGCCCAGATCATACATTTACAAGAATGTTTCATATCTGAAACAAAGATGGATCTACCACCATCATTAATCAGCCAGCTCACGCTCCTTCGGTAGTCAAGCGCAATGTTATTGGTGCAGCGTCACTTGTACCCCTTACTTAAAAAAAATGTACTTCGCATGGTTACATTCCATGAAAAAAATCGAATCGTATCCTTACACCACAAAATTAGATCAGAGATGGGGTTTGTATTTCATCCTTTTTCGACTCATCAAGATTTTAGCATAGTGTCATTTCTACTCATGTTTTCTAAAGTGTGGTAGTGACGAATATGTGAAGTCCTGCTTCAATGATGAGAGCCACACATTTACTTTTACATTTTTATAGTGAATTGGTAATACAACCTTTTACAAACTGGCATTTAAGCTCGGCAACAACATGATTTGAGCAAAAAAGCAGAAAAAGAAGCATAAAACATCACTTACAATCCATAACATTCAATGAGTAAAAGCGGCCTTCATATTATAAAACCACCTGATAGGAAAAAACATTGGAGTTAAAGGCCATAATAGAAAAAAGATGGCACAAATATAGGTTTGTCTATTGTGTACACATGGTTTCTTTGATGGGCACATCCACAGTTTGCTCAATAAAATGCCCTGCATACTGTTGGTAATTTGGCAGCTGAGTTATTACAGAAGTGTTTTATATTAATATGTCACGTTATCCATTTACTCCTGAAAATGTATGCTGTAAAATGCACCATTTCGTACTATTTAAAGCAATCATTGGGAGGGGAGTCCCCTGTGAGCATTGAGTGTTTTCAGGCTGGCTCACATCTCATGTTCAATCTCTTCAGTAACCGCTTTAAAAGTCCACCAGTTGCCACTGTGGTTTATACTTTTAATTTTCATAGATGAAAAGCTCCAGCACGTGTCAGGTGCTTTTGAATCCAAACCGGGTCTGATTGAATCCGTCACCCCTGCTCTAAGTAAATAGCTGGCCATAGTATCATTAGATGTTTGATGGTCTCACATCAATGCTTATTTCCACATAATCTACACGTTCGATCCTCTCTAAACAATAAATATATTTTATTTCAGATTTCTCCATTTACATACAAATATTAACAACATTTTTTCAACATTAGTCATTACTTAAAACCCTCATAATAGAATTACTTTTCGTTAAAAAAAAAGGTGCTTATCCAGTACTGTTTTTTTTCTTTGCAAACTGGGATTTGATGTTCCACTTGTCCCATTATAAAACTCAGACTACGTGTCTCAGAATGTTAAGAAGAAAACAATACTGGGCAAGCACTTACAGATTGGAATGAGTCATGTTGGCAAGTATGGAACTCCACCAAACTAAATATACGATCTAGATCTTCACAATTCATCACATACCACTTTACCAATCCGCATATGCTTATTTTGTTTGCCTGTGGAGGTCTTAAAACGAGGAATAATTAGCAGGAAATGGGTCGAGTCTTCTTCCTGCCCCAGATAACATGTGCGCTTTGTATCCCCATGTTTCCATCTTGTGCGTTTGTTCCGTGGCAGTAGATGTAGCCTTACAGGCAACAGCCACCTTCTACAGGCCGGTGAGCCAATCCTTGCTTATATAGCAGGGGACCCTTCTACATTTGAGGACTGTGTATTTGAAGCTACAAGAGAAAAGGCCAGGGGAAGAGAGCTATTCCCCCAGGAAGAAACCAATACTTGGGAGCACACGTCTACTCACAGTCCAGAAGAAGGGAGTTATTCTGCTGAACCAAGAAGATCTATTTTATCTTTAGTTTAATATTAAGTGTATGGGACAGAAGTGGGGGGTTTTGTTTGACACAGGATGGTGGAGACTATTGATTTGCATGGGCATTCTGACATAGCAATTAGCTTTTTAGTTGAGGTAGGAAAACCCATCTTAGAGTTACATAAAGTTAGGTTTTCTCTTTAATTTCTTAAACAATAAAAGTTTATATCAACCACTATGCCATTGTGTGACAGTCTCCTCCTTCTGCACCCTTACAGAACACCAAGGTTGAAATCGGACAAAGCTGCTAAGGGCATTGCTGACTCACAGGTAGATTTAGATTCAGCCAGGCCATGGCCAACTCCATAAAGAATTTACTTGCACTCATGTGACTGCCCAAAGCCATTTAGATGGCCACCCACCTATATTATGTCCACCATAGAATAGGGAATTTACCTACCACCCGCCGAACTTAAGCTGGTAGATGGGAAACAGAGTCCAAGCACTGCCCCCCCCCCAACCCTTGCCTCCCCTTTCGAGTACTAGCTAATACAAGGAACGAAACCATAAAGTAACAAATTAAAATAACAGGTACTCAAAATATTGAATTCTGACAGGACTGCTAAGGTCAGAGAGCAGTGAATGTAGTCACAACAGCAAATTAGCTGCTAGAAGGGAAATGGGAGTCCAGGCACACTCCACAGTCCAAGAGGACCTACAAGGAACAAAAATGGGCAATAAATAAAGAAAAGTGAAAATGGGCCAGGCAACCCAGAGCACTAGCTCATAAAAGGAACAAAATCATAAGGGAAATAAAATGGGGGCTAAAATAATGAAAAGAATGTGTAGACTGGCTGAAATGGGCTAATGCTGATAATAGCCTTGCACTTCACAAGTAAGCAAGGTAGGGCCTGTCTCCATAAAGTGTCTGGCTTCAGAAAGTCAGATCAGTGCTACCAATAAGGGGGCTGCCTGTGCCAGATAGATGTGAAATTGAGCCCAGGCACTAGTAGGACCGACAAAGAACAAAAATGGGACCTAAAAGTAAAGAGAAAAGGATCCATGCTACTCTCAAGCAGGAGCTCATAAGTAACCTGTAGGGAACTAAATGCTAACTAAAATTAAATATTAAAATAATGTGTAAAGCAGTTCAAGTTGGATAATGATACAAAGAGCCTTGCCGCTTCACATGTAAGTAAATTTAGCCATTCAGAGCCCACTTCTGTCAATTCTTTGACTTTTGACTGTTGAATGAGTGCTACATAACAGGGGTTCGCCACTCTAAATTCTATCTTCCATCTGTAAGGGTGCAGAAGTACGAGTCTGACATAGTGGTGACATGCTTGTAGGTAGAAACTTATTTATATACAAGTTAAACAAGGAAAACCCATTTGCCCTATTTCTATGAGGGGTTGCCCTTCCTCAACAAATCGGGATGTCTTCTAAACTGAAATGTGCACGGTCCTGTGTCCAACCCTATTTTCATCCCTTACATGCTAAACTAAGGAAAACCTGGGTGTCTTCATCCAGAACAAGGCTTCTCTAGTTCTGGATACAGATTGTTAATGTCCAGTTCTTGATGAGAAAACACAATGAGTGACTCTGTAGAAAACAGTTCCCAAGTATAGCTGGGGGGTGGGGGAGTCTCTTCCTCTTGTTCTTTGCCTTAGTAAAACAATGTGTGAAGTCTGGTGCACCATCCTGCCAGATTTCACTGTAGATCTTATTACAAAACACAGCACTCAAATATCATAGGGAAATCTCGACATGTTCCTGTCTCCAGAAAAATAATATTTTAGCGCCAAGTCTGATGTACTAGCCTGCCAGACTTGACTGTAGAACTTGGAATTCCAGAAAGTGTCTAATTTTTTAGTAATGGGTTCTCGACCCCTTGTATTACTTTCTTGCACCCTGTTTACTTACTTACACGAGTCTCAGGTTCCTCTGGGCTGTCTCAGTTTCCTTGACTTGTTTGCTAGCTTTTCTCTTCTGTGTGGGTCCCAGACCCCCTTACATTATCAGGGGTTCTCTTCTTGCACTGGGGTGTGTTTCTTCTGTCTTGTAGGGGTCTTTGACCAGTGTGTTTTGCTTTTGTTGGGGTCACCCAACTTCATATGAGTACCAGACCCTGGTGTGCTAGATTTGTGGGTTCTCTATTTCTCTATCCCTGTTTCATTTAATTGAAAGACATGGTGTAGTCTCCTGCCTGTACTGTACAACATATGATATATGATAATATTTAAAGTTCCCGCTTTTACAGTTCGTTGGTTATCCCTTCTTGCCTCTCCAGATCGTGGTGTCTTTTTAATATATTTGGTGCCCTCCACCAGCTGGCCCGAACCTTGCCCTTTGGGAAATGTTGTTGCAGTCTCCGATATGTCCTGAGAGTAGACTTGGGCTTCTGCACTGCTTCCACATTTGGCGTCCTGCCATCTGCAGATGTAGGCTCTCTTTTGTGTCCTTGGCTGCGTGTCTTAACCTTGATTTGGCTTTGCCAGTCGGTTTTCTCCTTCCCCATCACCGGACAAGTTCCCACTCCTTGGAGCTACTTTAGACACTCACCCCTTCTCGCCAGCATCTAGTTCTCTTCTCCTTGGGTCTCTCGCCACGGAAGCAGCATCTGGTTCCTCGCTCCTCCAGCGCTGGCTTGACAAGGAACGTAGTCTGTCTTTGCTTTTGATCGGAGTGGTCTTTGCTAGACTGCATCACGTATGTTGGTTCTGTGGTGGACTTTCGCCTCCTTGTTTGATCTTCGTGTCAATGACTATATGTACTCCACCTGGGTAAGCCTCACTCTTCCTCTTCCCAGTTTGTTCTGTATGAATGACATCCTCTACTCTACAGAGATAGAGATGTGGGGGACCATAGGGAGCTGAGGGGGATGAGGGAAAGGAGGAGACAGAAATGAAGGAGGTGAATACTGTGTTCTACCAAGGCGATCGTCACTGGTCCCATGGAGGGCTTCCCTACCCATGAGATCCACCCGCTGAATACCAGGGGGACTATTGGGTAGCGGCCTCTCCTCCCTGGCCTCATGTGAAGGGTCTCCCCCCCCCCCATGAAGAAGTAACAATCCTCTGGTATTCGTCACATAACCTACCCCCTCATGCAGGAGGCTTCTTCATCTGGTAAAGGAAATCAGGAGAGGAAATCATCCTTTGCGATGTTGTACACTAAAACAAAAGGGTTGCAGATCGAGAAACCAGTGCATGATTTGGGGATTTGTATCTTTTCTTACACTAAGCCACGTAAAGGTCAAGTGATCTAATTAAACTTTCTCCCAGTGCAGCAAGATTTTAGGTGGCCCACTATCACCAGGGCATCAAGTTCTACAGTGGCGTAGTTTTGTTCCCTAGGAAACTATTTTCGGCTGATATACATCACTGGAAGTTCCATTCCCTCATATGTCTGAGAGAAACACTCCTAGGCCCACCCTGGATGCCTCTGTTTGAAGTACAAACTCTTTATTAAAGTCCGGGACCTTAAGAACTGGTTCACTACATAGTATGCTTTTAAGGGTATCAAAACAGCTTTCTTCTTCCTTACCCTTTTGAGGTTCAGCATTTCTCAGTTTATTGGTCAAACAGGCCGTTATGGATGAAGCATTGGGAATAAAGTGTCGGTAGTATCCCACCAGTCCCACGAAAGCCCTTAAATCTTGCTTGGTTTTTGGTATAGGGTTTTTCTTTACAGCTCTAACCTTTTCTACCTCGGGTTGGACCAAGCCATTGCCCACAAAGAATCCCTGATAGTTCACGAAGGATGGGGTACATAACCCTTTTGGATTGACGGTTAGCCAGGCAGGTTGTAGGGGTATGGTGATTTTATACAGGTGTGTCATATGCTCCACCCAGGTTTTACTGTGGATATCTAAACAGGCCCCACAGAAACCAGAATAAGGTCTTAGTACACAATACATTAGCCTTTGGAAGGTTTCTGGTGCACCATAAAGACTAAACGGAAGCACCTTACATTGAAACAATCCAGCAGGGGCGCAGAATATAGTATTTTCCTTGTCTTCAGGGTTTATTTATTTATTTATTTATTTATTCAGATTTATTTAAAGCGCACGTCAGCCCGGGGGCATCGTGGCGCTGTTACATGAATACATACATAGTCTGGTTACAATGGAAGGAAGATAGTTACAAAGCAATTTTCATTACAGGAAGCATTTCGTATCGAACACTTTTCGTATCAGATGTGTGCGAGCTGAGGTGGGTGAAGGGAAGGTGGAGTTAGTTGAATAGCGTGGTTTTGAGGGATTTGCGAAAGAGATACAGAGATGGTTCTGCTCTAAGCGCGTTGGGGAGGGCATTCCATAGCTTAGGTTCTATGTGAGGGAAGCCAATGCCGCCGGCTTTGGCTCTTTTTACAGTGGGTACTTGGAGTTGGTTGGCGTGGTGACTTCTTCTGGGGCGGATGGAGGAGTTCTTGGTTATAGTCTCAGATAGGTAGGGGGGTGCTGTGTGGTTAATGCATTTGTGTGTGAGGGTGAGGATTTTAAAGTTGATCCTTTCCTTGACTGGGAGCCAATGGACGCGTCTTCTGGCCTGTGAGATATGATCAGTTTTGGGCATGTGTAGTGCAGCACGGAGGGCATTGTTTTGCACTATTTGGAGCTTGTTTAGGTTTTTTGATGAGGTGCCTGCCAGGAGGGCGTTACAGTAGTCCAGTCTGGCTCCTATAGTAGCTCTGGCTATGGAGAGGCAGTTGGGCGTGGTGAGGTAGGGTTTTATGGCGTAGATGAGTTTGGTAGTCAGAGCAGAAGCTGAGGCAATGGCGCTGGTTTGTCTTGTCATTGAGAGTGTCGCGTCAATGTAGACTCCTAAGGTCTTGACGGCAGAGGAGACAGGTATGCTAATACTGTCGATGATCAAGTGCGAGTAATTGGGGCTGAGTTTGGCTAGAGTTTCGTTAGGGGCTAGGATGATGATTTCGGTTTTGTCTCCGTTAAGGCAGAGGCCATTGATAGCCATCCATGTTTGGATAGTTGAGTAGATTTTGAGGAGGGCTTCTGAGTCAAGGTCGTAGTCTCCAGAGAGGGGGAGGAGGACCTGCGTGTCATCAGCGTAGTTGGTGTACGCTATGTTGAGGGAGTCCAGTAGGTCAAAGAGGGGTTTGGTGAATAGGTTGTAGAGGGTCGGTGCGGTGCAGGACCCTTGTGGGACTCCACAATTGATAGTGGTGGGGGGGGCGCTATCCTGGTCAGAGTACACTTTCATGGCCCTGCCTTCAAGGAAGGATGTGATCCATGTGGTAGCCTTGTGAGAGAAGTGTGCAGCATTGGAGAGGTGCGTTGTGAGAATGCTGTGGTCGACCAAATCGAATGCTGCAGAAAGGTCGAGTAGGAGGAGGAGGGCAGGTTTGCCTGTGTCCATTATTTTAGTAATCTGATTTTTTAAATCTAGAAGAGCAGTTTCAGTCCCATGGCCTTTGCGGAAACCTGACTGTCTTTTGCCTAGGATGGTGTTTGTTTCCAGGTAGTGTTGGATTTGATTGTGTGCAGCTTTGTCCAAGATTTTAATGAGAAAGGGGACGGTGGTGATGGGGCGGTAGTTGTTAGGGGAGGAAGGATCAAGGGAGGTTTTGTTTAGGAGCGGGCGGACCCAGGCTTCTTTTAGGCATTGTGGTACACTTCCAGATGTGAAAGAGGCATCGATAAAAGCCGTGATGATGGGGGTGAGGTATTCTGCGCTCTCTTTGATTACGGAGGGTGGGCAGATATCCCCTTTGCAAGTGGAGGGTTTGATTTTTTTAAGGAGGTCATTGACTTCCGTCTCCGAGACTTCTCTGAAGGCAAAAAGGGGTGTTTGTGATGGGGAGTTGTTGGTGTGAGGTATGGGCGGGCAGGTGGGGGTGTTGAGAGCTTTGCGTTGGGAGGCTATTTTGTCTTGGAGTGATTTAACTTTGTTGAGGAGAGCAGCCTGGATGCCTGTACACCATGCTTCATCCTTGATGATTTTGTGTGGGCTAGAGGCTGGTGTGGTGAGTTCTTTGAATATGGAGAAAATTTCTCTTGATTTGGAACTGGCATTAGTGATTCTCTGGTTGTAGGATTCGGATTTAGCAAGGAATATGGCTTTTTTGTAGGTCAGAGAAATCTCTTTAAAGTCTTTAAGCGAGGATTGATTAGGCGCTGCTTGCCACCTGGTTAGGGCTTTGCGTTTCTTGGTGCGTAGGACGGATAGTTCTTCAGTGAACCAGGAGTTGCAGTGCATAGATTTTTTCCCTTTTTTTTCTTCTAGCGGGGCAATGAGATCGATGGCTTGAGTGAGTGTGCTGGAATAGATGTTGGCTAGAGATGTAGGGTCAGTGGGGAATGGATGCTTGAGTTGTGAGGTATCAAGGAGAGGGGCGAGGTTGGCAGCAGTGAGTTTTTTGGAGCTTCTTACTTTAGCGGGTGGGGCATGGGTTACGGTTTTATGAGTAGGCGTGGTAGGAATGGTAAATTGGATGAGGTGATGGTCCGTCCATGGAAGGGCTGAGATGGAGGTAATTGCCGATGAGCAGTTGTGATCAGCTAGCCAGTCAATGGATCTGCCTTTGCTGTGAGTGGGTGCAGTAACTTTGTGTTCGAACCCCATGTTAGATAATTCTTTGGCTAAATTTGCGGCTGCTTTGTCCTTCGGGTCAGCTAAGCCAAGATTAATGTCCCCTAGTAGGATGCTTTTGGTGGTGCTTTTGAGGTTGTTGCCTATGTTTTGGAGGAGTTGCTTTTGGTAGTCAAGAGGAGATCCTGGTGGTCTGTAGGTGATAAAGAAGTTTATGGTGCAATTAGGTGAAAGGGCTAGTTTGGCAGTGAGGAGATCGGCGTTATTGTCCCATTGTTGATTACACATTCTTATGGAGAGGGTGTCCTTGAAGATGAGGGCTACGCCGCCACCACTTTTTAAGTTTTTACGGTCCTGTCTAAGGACGGTATAGTTTTCAGGGAGAGCGAGGTGAATGGAAGGACTGGAGGCTTCATGGAGCCAAGTTTCGGAAATGGCAAGTATGTCGAGATTATGGGTAGAGATAAGGTCATTGATTTCAATGGCATGGGCATGGACAGAGCGCGCGTTGATGAGGGCGCATCTTAAGTTTGGATGTAGAGTGTGTGTGTTGGTGGTGCTGGGGGTGGGCGGTGTGAATTTGGGTGTGTGAGGCTTGGGCGTGGCACATGCAGCGTGATGAGAGCTAAGGTAGTGAGCGTGGTCAGGGAAGGAAGTCTGGGCGGCTGATGTATGGGTGCGAGAGCTGACTCTGTAGTTCCTAAGGAATGTGGAGTGTGGAGTACTGCGGAGAGTAAGGAGGTGTTTAGTGCGAGTTCTCAGTCTGCAGAGCCTGAGGTGGAATGGGTGGTGTCCGACCGGGTCGGTAAGGGAGTTGAGTGTGGGATGGAGTGCAAATGACGGTGTGTTGTGTATGAGGTCTGCTGGAGGGGTGGGGCAAAGGTGGGCATGTTGGTCTAGGTGCGCATGCAGCATGTTGCAGGTGGCCAGAAAGGAGAGGGATGTGAGAAAGATGGAAAAAGTGGAAGGGAGGTATGTAGGCGCTTTGGGGTGTGGGCTAGGGGGCTGCATTGGTAAAAAAGGGATGTACATGTAAGTGTGCAAAAACGCAGAAGGTCAGATCACAGAGTAAATCAGGACAGTTTGGGGCAGTCTGTATCACAAAAGAGCATTTTGACCAAGGGGCACAACACAACTGAAATGTGGTCTGTAGGCGACCAAGGGGCACAACACAACTGAAATGTGGTCTGTGGGCGACCATAGGGCACAATACAATTCTAGACTGGTCTATAGGCGACCAAGGGGCACAACACAACTGAAATGTGGTCTGTAGGCAACCAAGGGGCACAACACAACTGAAATGTGGTCTGTGGGCGACCATAGGGCACAATACAATTCTAGACTGGTCTGTAGGCGACCAAGGGGCACAACACAGCTGAAATGTGGTCTGTGGGCGACCATAGGGCACAATACAATTCTAGACTGGTCTGTAGGCGACCAAGGGGCACAACACAGCTGAAATGTGGTCTGTGGGCGACCATAGGGCACAATACAATTCTAGACTGGTCTGTAGGCGACCAAGGGGCACAACACAACTGAAATGTGGTCTGTGGGCGACCATAGGGCACAATACAATTCTAGACTGGTCTGTAGGCGACCAAGGGGCACAACACAGCTGAAATGTGGTCTGTGGGCGACCATAGGGCACAATACAATTCTAGACTGGTCTATAGGCGACCAAGGGGCACAACACAACTGAAATGTGGTCTGTAGGCAACCAAGGGGCACAACACAACTGAAATGTGGTCTGTGGGCGACCATAGGGCACAATACAATTCTAGACTGGTCTGTAGGCGACCAAGGGGCACAACACAGCTGAAATGTGGTCTGTGGGCGACCATAGGGCACAATACAATTCTAGACTGGTCTGTAGGCGACCAAGGGGCACAACACAGCTGAAATGTGGTCTGTGGGCGACCATAGGGCACAATACAATTCTAGACTGGTCTGTAGGCGACCAAGGGGCACAACACAGCTGAAATGTGGTCTGTGGGCGACCATAGGGCACAATACAATTCTAGACTGGTCTATAGGCGACCAAGGGGCACAACACAACTGAAATGTGGTCTGTAGGCAACCAAGGGGCACAACACAACTGAAATGTGGTCTGTGGGCGACCATAGGGCACAATACAATTCTAGACTGGTCTGTAGGCGACCAAGGGGCACAACACAGCTGAAATGTGGTCTGTGGGCGACCATAGGGCACAATACAATTCTAGACTGGTCTGTAGGCGACCAAGGGGCACAACACAGCTGAAATGTGGTCTGTGGGCGACCATAGGGCACAATACAATTCTAGACTGGTCTGTAGGCGACCAAGGGGCACAACACAGCTGAAATGTGGTCTGTGGGCGACCATAGGGCACAATACAATTCTAGACTGGTCTGTAGGCGACCAAGGGGCACAACACAGCTGAAATGTGGTCTGTGGGCGACCATAGGGCACAATACAATTCTAGACTGGTCTATAGGCGACCAAGTGGCACAACACAACTGAAATGTGGTCTGTAGGCAACCAAGGGGCACAACACAACTGAAATGTGGTCTGTGGGCGACCATAGGGCACAATAAAATTCTAGACTGGTCTGTAGGCGACCAAGGGGCACAACACAGCTGAAATGTGGTCTGTGGGCGACCATAGGGCACAATACAATTCTAGACTGGTCTGTAGGCGACCAAGGGGCACAACACAGCTGAAATGTGGTCTGTGGGCGACCATAGGGCACAATACAATTCTAGACTGGTCTGTAGGCGACCAAGGGGCACAACACAGCTGAAATGTGGTCTGTGGGCGACCATAGGGCACAATACAATTCTAGACTGGTCTATAGGCGACCAAGGGGCACAACACAACTGAAATGTGGTCTGTAGGCAACCAAGGGGCACAACACAACTGAAATGTGGTCTGTGGGCGACCATAGGGCACAATACAATTCTAGACTGGTCTGTAGGCGACCAAGGGGCACAACACAGCTGAAATATGGTCTGTGGGCGACCATAGGGCACAATACAATTCTAGACTGGTCTGTAGGCGACCAAGGGGCACAACACAGCTGAAATGTGGTCTGTGGGCGACCATAGGGCACAATACAATTCTAGACTGGTCTGTAGGCGACCAAGGGGCACAACACAGCTGAAATGTGGTCTGTGGGCGACCATAGGGCACAATACAATTCTAGACTGGTCTGTAGGCGACCAAGGGGCACAACACAGCTGAAATGTGGTCTGTGGGCGACCATAGGGCACAATACAATTCTAGACTGGTCTATAGGCGACCAAGGGGCACAACACAACTGAAATGTGGTCTGTAGGCAACCAAGGGGCACAACACAACTGAAACGTGGTCTGTGGGCGACCATAGGGCACAATACAATTCTAGACTGGTCTGTAGGCGACCAAGGGGCACAACACAGCTGAAATGTGGTCTGTGGGCGACCATAGGGCACAATACAATTCTAGACTGGTCTGTAGGTGACCAAGGGGCACAACACAGCTGAAATGTGGTCTGTGGGCGACCATAGGGCACAATACAATTCTAGACTGGTCTGTAGGCGACCAAGGGGCACAACACAGCTGAAATGTGGTCTGTGGGTGACCATAGGGCACAATACAATTCTAGACTGGTCTGTAGGCGACCAAGGGGCACAACACAACTGAGATGTGGTCTGTAGGCGACCATGGAGCACAGTATATTTGTGGTTTACCGTGAGGCACAGCACCAGGCATAGCATGAATCATATAACAATCAAAAGCACAACATAGGACAATGGGTGTCTGGGCCAGGGCAAGGGGCATAGCACGTGACAGGGGTAACAGGGGAGCACTACTGTAGCTAGTTATAGCATAGCAGTTTAACAGTAACAGTACTCACGTGGATTAAAGTCCAGTAAATAATCTATCATCGGCGTACAATGCGTTAAAAAGTTTTTACCTTAAGAAGCAGTCGCTCCCCGGAGCGAACAGGGGCAAACAGGGCAGACGGCCTTATGTTGGCCTTGGGTGGCCGCCGGCTTCCGCCTGCCGGCGGATGTGTGGGCTTAAAGGCAGCCTACACACCGTTGCTAGGCAACGTGTGATGCCAAGCCTCGCTTTCGGGCCGCATCGCGCCCGACATTTTGTTTTTGTTTTTTTTAAAATAATGTCGGCGCGCGTGTTTCTCGGGGTGCAGGAGGCGGTAGGGGCTTCTGTGCTGGGGTGCCCAGGGGGAGCAGATAGCCAGAAGCAGGGGGGTGCCTCTGCGGATCCTGTGAGGGGATCACGCCGCCTCCGTCGAGTCGGGGGTCTCCGTTGGAATCCTGGACGTCCTGCGGTCCTGGACGGTGGTGGGGGGCTCCTGCCCTCTCCACGTCGATGGGGGTCTGAGGGGGCAAACAGGGCAGACGGCCTTATGTTGGCCTTGGGTGGCCGCCGGCTTCCGCCTGCCGGCGGATGTGTGGGCTTAAAGGCAGCCTACACACCGTTGCTAGGCAACGTGTGATGCCAAGCCTCGCTTTCGGGCCGCATCGCGCCCGACATTTTGTTTTTGTTTTTTTTAAAATAATGTCGGCGCGCGTGTTTCTCGGGGTGCAGGAGGCGGTAGGGGCTTCTGTGCTGGGGTGCCCAGGGGGAGCAGATAGCCAGAAGCAGGGGGGTGCCTCGGCGGATCCTGTGAGGGGATCACGCCGCCTCCATCGAGTCGGGGGTCTCCGTTGGAATCCTGGACGTCCTGCGGTTCAGGGGGAGATGCCATTAGCCTTTGGAGATATCAATCATGATTTGGTGATATCAATCGTGAAAATCTAAACTGTTGTGGCCAGTCGAACAATCAGGTCATCATTCCTAGGCATGGGATAGTTGTTGAACTGGGACGCATAGTTTAATTTTTGAAAATCAATGCAGAATCTCCACAATTGATCTGGCCTAGCTACTTGACTATCGGTAAAGACCATGAACTCAGGGAGTGCTCTATGATGTTGGCTGCTAGCATCTTCTCCACTTACTGTAACATTATTTTCTGGCTTTTGGGATCCTGTATGGTTTTAGGTTCATCGCCTTTCAAGGGGAGTATGAATGCAGTGATAAATGTCTTCCACCCTTACTGTTCCCTCACTGAAAACATCTGGTTATTGGTTAATGACAGGGACAGGCGAGGGATGTGAATTTGGTACTGAACGTGTTCAATAGCTGGCCAGATAATGATAGATTAACAAGGAAAGCACTGTCGGCAAAACTGACGACTCTATTATGTCTTATATCATGTAAGAGGGTGCCAGATGCCACGGCTCTGGACATAGACAGGAAGTTGTTTAATCCAGAAGGGGTAATCTTTCGGGTTAGCAGGAGAACTAAGACAGATTTAGATTTGGTGTCACATGCAGCTTTCCCAGAACAACCTAAATTATCAGGTGCTTGAAGAAATACGAGGAGGTGACAAGTTCTCTTAGGCCCGCAAATGTTTCGCAGTTGTTTATAGCTTAAGGGTGTTGCGGGACCAACCTTAGCCAGATGGGTTAGATGGTGCATGACCCAGGCAGGCATCGATACTGATGAATATGGGGCACATTCCATTAGAGGGGCCATGGCATCCAAGGCATTTAGTGTGGGAGTTAGATTGGAGGATATTCTTAAGGCAGCGGACTGGTTGAAGGAGTCGACGTTTAAACAATTTTATTTCAGACCCATTGAGGGGATGTCTACGTTGGTGGTAGGTAAGCTTTGACCAAGCATAATCCGAGCCTCCGGTCTTGATATAGAATACTGATTTTCCATAATAGTGTTATAGAAAGTCAATATTCTATTAAAGACACAGAGGCGAAGGCTTATACCACCCATGTAATCGTTTATGATATACATTTTTATCTGTGGTACTGTTGAGTGGAATGGTGGAAGGTTGACAGGACTCTTATTATAATTATCGGCTGGAAGTGATATTGCAATATGTCAACGATTACCCATCCTAAAACAGTATAGTTAAGACATTTTTGTTTGGATTGTGTTGCAGGTAAGGAAGGGAAGAATGCAGTGTTATGGGTGGACCAGTGTTTCTGTAACGGGAAGCGGCATGATATCGCCATGATGCTCCTCTAATAAAAGGGGCTCTGCTGGCACGTAAGATTCAGTTCAGCAGAGCCCCAGGATGCGGCAACTCGTGTCTGCGTCTAATTCTTGTGTTGTGGTCTGCTGCGTGATCGCGGCCTGGTCTGGCAGCCCCAGCCTGCCCCCAAAGCCGAGGCTGCCACATGCTGGGTGCCCCCCAGCTGATGTGGCCCTGTCCAGTGACCCGGACCCTGCAGCCTGTTTGCTGCGTGACCGCAGCCAAGGTACTCGTGTCGGGTGATCCCGAAGCATGGTGTGGCCCGCCCCGGTGACCAGAGGCAGGCCACCACATTGGCAACGGGGGCAGTCTGGGCCCTGCACACTGTTGCGGTGTGTGGGCTGCTGGAAGCCCGTTGTGTGCATCGACCCGTGGAGACAGGAGGAAGCACTCGCCATGCAACAGGCAGCCCAGGGACCTCATGCTGCTGTGTAGGTACGGGCCGCCTGGTGTCAGGGTTGTTACAACTAGGTTATGCTAAATAATATGAAGTCTAGAGTTTTGAGTATCTTTTCTAGGGGCGTCATTATTTTTTTAGAGTTATGCCTCAACTTTGTATCAAGAGCATTGACAGGTGCCTAAGCCAAGATGGAGGCTCTGGTTAGAGGCCTGATTGGGTGAGAATTCCATTTGTTCTGGAGGTAAGAATTCTCAACTGCCTTTCATCGTCTGACTTCAGCTGAGCTGGATAGGAATTTGGGAGTTTCGGTTATTGGGCCAATCTCTTTGGTCACACAGTCAGGATAAAGAGAGACAGGCAGAAGATTTCAGGAAAGAACAGTTATGCTGAAAAGACAGTGAGCTGAGGACATTCAACCAGCTGTCTCCTTAGATAAGTGACAAAACTATTTCAAGTACTGTGTTGGAAGGAGCAACATATTTTACCAACCCCATTCGTGTAGATAGTTTAAATTGTAAATCTGCATGCCAAGTCAGATAATGTTTGCTTCTGGGGTTTAATTAAAAGTGCTACAAGCCACCTCGGTGACTTCTGCCTAACCGTGGAGACAGGAGCGCAGGGCCTTATAGGATTTAAAGACAGTTCCAGCTTGGGATTTTCTCAAATCAATCAAATCCATTTTCGACAAGCGTCACTTTGAACCTTCACTGAAAGTCTTGTCCTGAGGAATTGCACCTGACTTTAAGGTTAAACAGTATGACATGAACCCTCTTGGTGAAAGAGTCGTCAACAAATAAAACATGTTTGAAGCTTATGCCTAATTGATGAAGTCTTGTTCTTTGGGCTCCAGTCCCTTCTTTGAAATGCAATTGCAAAGTAGGAATTCTTCTATTCACCAATGCTAAGGGTAATTTTATATCCTCCAGGTAAGAAGTACAGAACGTAAATAAGTATAAGGATTGGAATGACAAGCCATGTATACCCATGCCCTTTTTGAAAAAACACACAAGCGATAGAGCGCGTCGCGCTAGTAGTCCATAAAAGAGATCCGTTCCCATGGCAACACAGCAAGCAACACAATTGCGCGCTTGAACACGCCGAGACTCAGCAGCAGGAAAGAAGGCTAAGGGAGAGGGGGAGACTGAGAACACAAATGGGGGAAACTGTACTTGAACAGTCACTTTGTTTAACACATTTAGGTGCCTGACTGAACCAAGGGGTTCAGCTGCACGCACGGCTAAGAGAGAAGGACCATTGACCACGCGCTGCAAGGAAACAGTGTGATAAATAGGTAAGAAGGACAGACACGCAAACAAAGGTATACATATAGACGAACAAGGTATGATTTCTAAAACATGCTATTTGGATATTTCAGTGCAAATTCTAAACAATATGGTCATGGTGTGTACTCAGAAGACAACATTAAGGTAACATCAGATACATAGATTTGGATAAATGAGTGAACTAAGAAGCTGTATTATATTACCTTATTGACATTATGTATATTGGTTATTTTTTGTTTCCTTCTCAAATTTGCTGCAACTACTATATCACGTGAAATGATGGTATGTGGAATTATTTTTACATTTGATTTGTAAATAATTGTTTTGGAATAATCTGATATGTGACTTTGAACAAATGGTATGGTGTATCACAATAGAGTTTGCCCTGAAGAAGGATAATGTGTCTCCGAAATGCATTGGCGATAGAACCCTTAATTAATGTATGATCGATACACAGATTCTGGTCTTCATAAGAGATGATTATGAGACAGACACAACAAATACATCAAGTTTGACCAACTGGAAAGCTCTATTGAATTTTTTATGAATGAATGGCAATTAATGGCATTTATTTCTGTTTCCTTTTCAGAGTGCACTGTGTAACAGGTGCCTATCCTATACATCTAATTCGAGCCTGGGATAGGTATGAGGAAGACCAAGGTTCTAACAATCACCGTCCAGGTGAGATCAGCCGAAGAATGGGATCTTCTGTGTGCTTTGGCATGAGGATAGTTTTAAGAGCCACTGCTGAGTTTTGTCTAAGAGGGAGGAGAATGGCATGAATGCACTGTATGCCTGATTGGCTGACTGACTGCTGAATGCCCTTCTGAGTGATTGGTTGCCTGAGTGTGACCCAGCAGAATGAAAGGGAGATCAACTAGTATATCTGGGGGCCTCTCACTGCTAGAATTCGTTCAGAGGCTGAAGTTGAAACTGAACCTTAATCTCGAAGCCGAGCCTGAAGAAGAGGTTTGACTGCTGTCTCACTTCGTCGAAATCCGAAAGCTGCCGAGACTGATCCAAGAGAGGACCAGTCCACCAAAAGCATCACCCTGCCAGGTGCCATGTTGACTCAGTTCATGTACATAGTGCTGTTCTTCAAACTAACATCATACAAACTAATAAATGACATTTACTGGGCCGCACACCCCAGGAATGCCCAAAGGCCGCTGCACATCGTTCGGCCACGAAACCAACGGCAAAGGAGTAATGAACGTGGGATTCCAATGGTGTGAGAGGCGGATGAACTATCTAGGAATTTGGCTCACCCCATTTGTGGAGAGCATGGTTGAAGAAAACATGGGTGAGGTGTGCAGAGAGTTTAAAGCTAATCTGGAGAGGTGGTCTTTGTTGAGACTTTCGTTGTGGGGTAAGGCCAATGCTTTGAAGATGACTGCTGCACCTAAAGTGAACTACGTGCTTAGCATGTTACCATTGGAGATTAAATCCCCAATATGGAAGGAAATGGACTTTTTGATACAGTCATTTATATGGGATAAAAAAAACAAAGTTGCAATTATGGAACCTTCAGCTTCCTTTGGAAAGGGGGGGGGGTTGGGTTTGCCAAATTTTCGTGCATATCATTTGGCTTATTCATGTCAGTTTATTATACCTACCATTTCTAGATGCGGTACCAAATGACTGGACGGTTGCTGAAATGGGATTGGTGGGTCCGCTGTTACCAAGAGCAGTTCTGACTATGTCGAGTAAGGTGACTCAGAGGAATCCAGTAACAGAATTTTTGAGGAAATGTTGGAAGATGAGGAGGACAATTGCATAAGATTCAGGGTCGTCTTGGAAACATATTTTAATAGCGGAAAAGCGTCACTTTGAACCTTCACTGAAAGTCTTGTCCTCAGGAATTGCACCTGACTTTAAGATTAAACAGTATGACATGAACCCTCTTGGTGAAAGGCTGAAACACGTGTATGGGGTTGCTTTTGGTACTCTTGTTCAGAGAGGAATTGCCATAGCATTTCGGTGCTGGACTGCCCATGTGGGCGGGACAAAGACTGATATGCAAATGTATATTTCCCATCTGTGAAAGGCACAGTGAGCAAAAAGCATGTGCTGCAAACTCCCATCTCACAACAGGTTATCATGCTATGTTCTTTCTGGAGAGGAGCGCCAGCTACCTTTTTTGAAATATTTGTAAGGAACTTGGGGTTGGTCACCCTGAGTTACCTGGGGGCAACCAGACATGGACTCCCTGCTCACTGTGCTCAGAGAGGCAAAGCTTCACCTCACTGATGAGGCCCAACAAGGCTGAAACACGTGTATGGGGTTGCTTTTGGTACTCTTGTTCAGAGAGGAATTGCCATAGCATTTTGGTGCTGGACTGGGCGGGACAAAGACTGATATGCAAATTGATATTTCCCATCTGTGAAAGGCACAGTGAGCAAAAAGTGTGTGCTGCAAACTCTCACCCCAGAACAGGTTATCATGCCATGTTCTTTCTGGAGAGGAGCGCCAGCTACCTTTTTTGAAATACTTGTACAGAATGGTTGTGGAGCACATTTCAGATGCAATAGAGCAGGAGTGAGCTGCCATGCGTGTTTGTTTGGTTTCGCAGATAAGGTCACTGTTAGAACATGGTAAAGTTTTTCATGTGTGGTTGGAGATGGTGCAGTGAAAAGTCATGCAGTGTGGGCACAGGGTGCAGTGTGGGCACAGGGTGCAGTGTTTTATACTGTCAGTATGGAAGATGGTATGGTTGAAGTGCAGCTTATATGTGCTTGCATAGTGTGATGTGTGCAGTTTGGTTGGATTAGGGGCAATGTTGTGAACATTTTGTGGTTAAGTTGGCAGTGACAATACTTTCTGAGTGGAAGTGTGTAAGACCATAGTATGTGAATGAAAGTGCGTAGGGGAGCCGGAGACAGTGTAATGTTTGTAGATTATAGTGACTGTTGCATTTTACGCTGTATAGCTCCATTGCGGTGCAGAGGTTGGGTTGGAGTGCGGGTGCCAGTGGTGTGTATGTGCATAGTGGTAGTTGGTGACATGCTGACATGCATGGTTGCTTATGGTGCAGTGAATGTGTGCAAGGAGCACACCCACTACAGCAATGCAGGTTTGACAGTGCATCAGGCACAGGTTGATGATCTTTGGAGAATGGGTGTGAAGCACATTGTAGACGTGCTACAGCAGTACAAGTGAGTTAAAAAGCATGTATTGTACATTCCATTGTTGTGGTGATAGTTGCAACATGCTACAGTATTTAGTGTACGGCAGGAGATGGTGCAGTGAGAAGTTGTGCAATGGGGCCACAGGGTGCAGTGTTTCTATACTGTGAGTATGGAAGAGGGTATGGTTGAAGTGCAGCTTATATGTGTTTGGTTAGTGGATAGAAAGCTAAGAGGAGATTTGATTCAAAGAACTGTTGCAGATGTTTTGAGGTCAAGCCTGGTGATGGAGCAAAGTAGCAGGAGATACCGCAAGATCGCAAAAAGATTGAGACAGAGGAGGCAATTACACCGTACGTGGCTGCAACAAAGAAGGGCACAAAGACGCCGACAGGCAGCAGCCATAAGAAATCACCAGAGAAGAAGGTCAACTACCGCCCTCGGCTGTGCATGCAGCTGTTTCAGTATTTTTGAAGGATGGCAAAGATGCTAATAATCCAGCTAACTATCGCCCAATTAGTTTAATAAATATTGATAATAAGATTTTAGCAAAAATATTGGCTACAAGAATTGCTCCATTGATGGGTAATTTGGTTCATAAAGATCAATCGGGTTTTATTCATGGTCGGAAAACTTCAAATAATATACAGAGATTGTTGTTGACAATGTTTAATGCTCAGTCATCTGAGGAAGATATGGCAGCCTTTTCATTAGATGCAGAGAAGGCATTTGACAGGATTAATTGGGATTATCTCTTGTCTGGTCTTACTAAAATGAATCTAGGAGAAAGTTTTATTTCCTGGATATGCCTTTGTATACTCTGCCAACAGCTGATGTAAGGACAAATGGTTTGCGTTCTACTCCATTTCTTTTGAAAAGAGGTACTAGACAGGGTTGCCCCTTATCACCGTTGCTATTTGTTTTGGCTTTAGAACCTGGCTATTGCATTGAGGCAGAGAATGGATATTAAGGGCAATGGTTTTCAAGGGGTGGGATAAAAAATATGGTTCTTTGCGGATGATTTACTGTTAATTCTAAGAGATCTGAAGGAGTCATTACCTAACTTATTGGAATTGCTGGATCATTTTTATAAGGTGGCGTGGTATAAAATGAATTGCTCAAAATCAGAGGTGATGCCGTTGACGCCTACTTGTGATAAAATATTTATTTCAAATTTGGGATTCCAATGGTGTGAGAGGAAGATGAATTATCTAGAAATTTGGCTCACCCCATTTGTGGAGAGCATGGTTGAAGAAAACATGGGTGAGGTGTGCAGAGAGTTTAAAGCTAATCTGGAGAGGTGGTCTTTGTTGAGATTTTCATTGTGAAGATGACTGCTGCACCTAAAATTAACTATGTGCTTAGCATGTTACCCTTGGAGATTAAATCCTCAATATGGAAGGAAACAGACTTTTTGATACAGTCATTTATATGGGATAAAAAAAACGAAGTTGCTATTATGGAACCTTCAGCTTCCTTTGGAAAGGGGGGCGGTTGGGCTGGCCAAATTTTCGGCTTTATCATTTGACTTATTCATGTCAGTTTATTATACCATTTCTAGATGCGGAACCAAATGACTGGACGGTTGCTGAAATGGGATTGGTGGGTCCGCTATTACCAAGAGCATTTCTGACTACGTCGAGTAAGGTACTTAGAGGAACCCTATAACAGAATTTTTGAGGAAATGTTGGAAACAGTTGTATGAATTAGTAGGTGCTGATGCCTTACGCTCGCCGTAAGCATCGCTTTAGTTAAATTCAGCTCTTAAGGAGAAAGGAAGGATGTTGGAAGCAGGAAGCATCTCCTAGAGTTTACCGCATCTCCAACAGACTCCATCACCTCCAGTGCCACTAGTATTCTCCATTGCCACGCCCCGATCCACTCCACCACACCACCTCTGCAGACCCCTTCGCATCATGTAGAACTGCTGTGGGTATCAGGTAATAAAATCGCAGAAAAAATGTTGCAGTAAAACAATATCGGGGCAAAGATTCTGTGATTTGACCCGGTAAAAGTGTGCCCCATTATACCATCTAAGGGGAGCGGGGGAGTCCCCCGCATGTTTTACATGGATTGCAGTGCATTTTCGCAGTGATATTTTGTTACCACAGCAATTTTTGCCACAATTTTATCACATGGAACTCTGCTGTGGGCGAACGGAACTTTGGGTGTGTTTTTGTTTCATTTTCTCTGCCCCCCAGCCAGCTGATGCGTTTCCTTCCCACTGAGAGCAAAGCCACTGAGGGAAGTATGCGGGCAGCAGTCGGGAGAAGAGATATATATGTGCATGCCTGCTTTCTCTGCCTGTGTGCTACCCTGCCGCAGCACACAGGCAGAGTGACTGCAGGCCTTGACGCAAAGGCAGAGAGCAAGTCGGGCTTCTCACAGAGGTTGGAGAGCTCAGCTGTGGCTGAGGGCAGTGGGTGCGGGGGTGTGGGAGTGCCCAAGCTTTCATTTCCGGGGCCCTTTTGGGTGCTCCTGGCAGCTGCTGTTCTTGCTTGGGTGAGAGGTTCTCATTCTGTTCTGCTCGGGGGAACCCCGCCTGTGCCAAGGGTTCAGCCTCCTACCCACACACTGTCTCTCCCTTCCCCCATCACAAATGATCGACTCTGACATTGAGTAACTCCGGGGGCTTTGCAGTGTGTTTGTGTGGGAAGGTCAGGGCATGGGGGCGCTGGCTATTTCAGAACTTCCATGCACTCTTTTAAATTCTGGATCTTTGGGGCAAGTTGTGAGGTTGAAGGTTGAGTGACGCAGCAGGGACGACTCTCCCCTAATGGCAGGGCATTTCCACCAACCTAAGAGGGTGGGCACCCGACCTTGCCTTGCCTGTGTTGAATATCGAATTGCAAGGGGTACCGCTAAGTCATAACACTGGTACGCTGCTTTGAACCCATCTGCTACAGGAAGCCTGGCAGACACCGAATTGGGTGTGTGTGTATGTGTGTGTGTCTGTGTGTTCAGGGCTATATGATGTGCCTTCCCTAGTGGGAGCTCTTTGTGTAAATAAACCTAGCTACAGTGCTGAGAGAGAGAAAAAGGAGGAACAATATTAAACCGTGAGGTGATGAGAAAGTCTGAGAAAAGAATATTTGGGGAAATTGCTGGATAGTGGGTTAAACAAATATTGAGTGCCCCTCAATGTTTTCTTCATTTCTTCCGGACCTGTCCAGCAAGATATAATTTTCACGATATGGATTGACATGATCAGAAGTGCCATCACAGTAAATAACATTAAAAGCAGTGGCATCAGTCTTCAGTACTCTAGGACACCATTGGTAAAGACATTAAAAGAAGTTTTCAAGTGTAAGCCAAGACAATAATGTTTACTATTATTAAAATGCAACAACTCAATAGTTTAGTAAACATGAGGGCTTTTCTTCATAGGAAAAATAGCAAACAAAATCACTTCTAGTGACACCCAATGTCATCTGATCAGGCATGTGAGATTAAATGATTTGCCCAGGATCACACATTTTGTTAAAGTAGTGAAATATGTATCTGGACCACAGGCTGTGATTTATGCACCTGAGTACATATCTTCCCAGTGACATATTCCAAATATTTTTTAAGGTTGGTTTTCCAATAACTAAATAATTAGTATTTCGACAAATGCCTTGAAAAATACACAAATCACAGAAGAAACCAACCTAACGTTATGTACATTGTTGTAGAAATAGGTCAAACAAAAAGACATGCATAACTTTATATTCACCACTCTGAATACACAATTGCATTAGCATACTGCAAAGGAATGTGGACCTGAAAACAATATCCTTTGGTTTTTAAAAAGTTCATCTGCATGACCCATTATTTTACACAGCATGCTGCGTTATACTCCCCTCCCATTTATTATCACCCGCACTCGTCCTTACCCAGGCTCACCTGTGTCTGGGTCATCAAACTAATAGGTTTATCGAAATGAGGTTGACACAAAGCTGAACCTGGGGGAGCAGTGGAAAGACGCCGTGCTTCCCTCAGCTTTTAACTATCAGATGAAAAAGGTGAGTTGGGAAGACTTTGGACGGCTGATTCCTGTTCCGAGCTGACTGCATTCGAGACACAGGACACAGCCCATAAAATGGGGACAGTGGTTGGCCTCGCTACTGACACACCCAGCCCTGTTCCCCGTCCTTGGGTTTCATCTGGGCTTGTTTAGCTGCCAACTTGGTACAAGGTGAACACAGATAATTCACACAAAAGGGATTTTTGTCAACCATGTGGATCTTTTTGGCCCATTTCAGTTGAACCTTATCTAAGTGGCTGCATTTTAATTGTTTCCCTGTTCATTCATCTATTGCAGCTGCGATTGCGTATAGGTGGGTAGCTAGAGCAAGCACCTGCCCACCTACCATCACAAATATGCTCCCCTTTATCTCCTTTCCCTCCTGCTTCCTTTTTCTCCCATACAGCACTTTATTGGCCCCCTCTTTTTTTTCTTTACTAGCAATAACTTCTCTACTATCCTACTCTTTCCTGTTCTTTCTGAACACTGTCACCACCCTGTTGGGTAATGGCCTTTTGGGAGTGCCTAGCAGCCTTCAATGTATCGGCCCCTTCTGCTGCGACTGCCTTCACTGTGGATACTCTCCAGGCAGCGTTCATCTCCCGTACACAGCGAGCAGCATGGCGATGTCGGAGTCCAGGTCAGGGAGGTCCAGGTCAGTGAGCGGGGGCCGCTCACAAACCTCCACCAGTCCCGATGGGAGGCGCAAGAACACGCAGGAGACCGGTAGCAATGGACGTGCAATCAAGGACTAGCTTCTTAGGAGGTGATGCAGGCTGGTTCTTAAGTACAGTGTAGTCGCCAAGCACCCACAAAGGAATGTCCACACACTGTATTACTGAAAACACAGTCTATATATAATTAAAGGATAGTTCCGGGACTTTTTTTTTATTGTCCCTACGGTTCGGCCATGTGTTTTTAAGCATAAATCGGTAGATCGTAGAAAACTTTCCTATGGACCTTACCCGACTTTTCGTCCATTAACCCACTCGAAATCAGCCGCCATTTTGTGATAATCCTATCACTTGCCGCATCGCCCTGGCTGGCCTGCTTCTGCGGCACTAAATCAAATCCCCCGCCCCTGAGCCTGTCATCAGCAGACTCGTACCGCCCATTTCCCAACGCCAAAGCACGTTTCGTGTCAACAATCGCTGCACCTCAGCTAATGAAGTGTCGCCATGGAAATGGCAGGACGCCTCTTTCCTCAATAAGTATAAACACACCGTTTCACAACACACAGCAGCAGATTTTCGATTCCATTAATCTCTCTGTGTTACTTTGAGTATTCTGTGACTCGTTTCTGTGCTCTGGTCAGCTACCTTCGCCGCTTCTAGGCCTTGTGAACACCTGTACCATCTCTGTAAATTATTTTACTTTCTTTACCACACAATGGCTACAATAATGCCGTATATGTACGAGCCCGAGTACACCGAGGAGGAACTACTGGAAAGGCAAGCACGCGAAAACGATGGGGATTCGGACGGCAGTTGGGAGGACCAGTCAACGGATGAAGAGCCTGGACCATGTCGCATGGACGGCGTCTCCACCTGGTGCACGTGTAATCGGTGTGAGCTAATGCCAACTGAGGAGGAGAACTGCTGCTGCCGTGAAAATTCCGGGTGCTTGGCCTACATTTCGGAAGGCGAGCCAAGTCCGCAATGCATCACCGAGCTGCCAGAGTTCAGGGAAGCCTGCCTCTCACGGACCGTGATGAGGATGATGATGGTGCTTATGCACGAACTTCGCGGCACTGTTCGTCCGCGTAATCCGAGTAACGAGTAAGTATACTCTGGTTGTGATGTCAGTGATGCCACTTGGTTCCATATTGTGCATTTTCTAGATAGAATTTTTTTCAAAGCAGAATGACATTTTTTACCTGAATCGACATTGATAAGAAAGTTTTGTCATTTTAATACAGTTTGCATCTTTCTTTTTCACAGGTGGTACAGGCTGGTGGCCTATCGTTGCTTCACTTGGTGGCTTCACGGGAGGCTCGGACACCGCGTTCGGAGAGTAATACCTGCCTGTGCGGTACTTGCCATTAGACAACATTTCCCCAGCGACAGTGGACAATACCGCGGATTTTCCCTGGATGTGCTGCAACCGGAACTTTACAATGTGTAATGTTTATTATTTATGTTCAATTGAAATTAAGATCTAAAATAAAACCCAACATATATTTTAACAATGGTTGTTACCACACCACTTTGTTCAAGCGTTGGCAATAAAAGGCCGTTGGATTTTATTGATACAAAACATGGTTATAGGTAAATAATCAATATGGTTGATCATAATAAATCATCCTTTTGGGCACCGGGTACAGAGATGACCCCCTCTGGCCCGTGCCGCCTAGCCACCACAGGCCAGCCTGCTGCTGACTAACTGCCTAGGCATCCAGGGTCTCCAGGGTGAACTGCACCCATATATTCTCCTGGGAGGTTGAGGTATTTATAAACTCACCACCCTGCCTTCCATGTACTAGATCCTGCAGCCTGCCTCTTACATGCAGTTAGATGGCCTCTCCTTGGTGAGGCCCTGCGGCAAACGAGTCTTGTCTGCACGACCACCGCCCCAATCCACCCCCCCGCCCTATCAAAGGCAGTTCGCACCGGGGTACTTGCGCTGGCAAGTGGAGCTGTCAGGGAGCGATAAAGGCCAAGAGGTGCTAAAGACCATGTACACTTCAAAGTGGTCTATAGAGCATGGGTTGTTGTTCCCATGTCTACCTCCAGACCCTGTGTCTCCTGCCAAGCATCCCCCCTCACGCTGGACGCCCCCCTGCAATCCACATAAGTGTGTCTCCATTCATGAGTCTTCCTGTGTCTTGTCTGCACGACCACCGCCTCAATCCACCACCCCCCGCCCTATCAAAGGCAGTTCGCACCGGGGTACTTGTGCTGGCAAGTGGAGCTGTCAGGGAGCGATAAAGGCCAAGAGGTGCCAAAGACCATGTACACTTCAAAGTGGTCTATAGAGCATGGGTTGTTGTTCCCATGTCTACCTCCAGACCCCGTGTCTCCTGCCAAGCATCCCCCCTCACGCTGGACGCCCCCCTGCAAACCGCATAATGCCACGACATATACACGTCATTCACAAACACACCCCTGTTTCGAATTCTTTATAACCCACTTCATATTTCTAATGAGAACTTCTTTGCGCTTTGCTAGTCAACCCGTGAAGGTGCTGGTTATCTGCTCTTCGTCTCTGTGAACTTCTGTGACCACTTCGAGGAAACTCGTCAGTTTGCAACCTGTGAACTGCTCCCTGTTCTACGACAAGAAACTACTCTGATCCCTGCATCTAACTGTTTGTTCGTCAAGGTAACGCCATGTACCATAATCATTTTGCGTCCAATTTCTTTTCGTTCAAGACAGTACATGCAAGGAACTAGTCACATGTTCTGAGTTTAGTCATATTATTTTTCTATTTTTTTAAAGTCATTCAAATACTTATCCGCATGTGAATAACGTGTATAGTTCCAAGAACCAAAACGAACCTTGCATTGAACCTTTTATGTGTCATTTAATTTTTTAACACATTGGTATTCATAGAGAATTGTTGATCTTTACTTTTCAGAACTTTCCACAATGCCTGCCTGTTCCATTGGCGTTTGCCCTTCGAAGACCCATAATAAATCTGAAGGTACTATAATGCATGTTTTCCCTAAGACAATAGATCAGATAAGAGAATGGGTCCGATATTGCGGATATCCACCATCTGAGCTTGAAAGTAGAGTCCTAGAAGTCTTTGCGGACAAGAGGGGTGATCGATACCGCATCTGCAGCAGGCACTTTAGCTCAGACATGTACTCCACATCATTGCTAATAAAGAAGAACACACCGCGAGCGAAGCGAAAATTGCTCTCAACCGCTATTCCCACTCTATTCGTCCACATCCCTCCACTGGTGAGTCAAGTTTACGTATTTATCTCTCGGCCTTGCGGTAGTGTGTAGCATTAGCTAACAATAATTTCCCCATTTATGTATCCACTCAATATGAAGGCGGAAGCTTCTCCATCCGTGTCGTTATTGCAGTCATCAGCCATTTCAAGCGCCTATTGGGTAATCTTACTTAGCTATTCTGCCACTGACTTGTTTTAGGCATGTAAATCAATAGTTTTAATTTATCGTGTGATTATTTTACCTAATGGTACACCCTTGTACTCGTCCTCTAGTCTTTGTTTTCAGTTATAATTATTGTTATCCAAAATAATGCAAGTACTGTCTTTCAGGGAGATGCTGAGGAGTCCAACGCATTGACGACAACCGTTGATGTCACTCAGATGCTCGAGGTACGTTTCCGGACAGTTCCATCGATGGAGATCATCAGATCTTGCATTCTTGTAGCGTGATTATTACACACAATGTTTCTTTCGTTTTTAGCCATTGATATGTCCTTCTGTCGTCGCCCTCCTATGTGTCTTCTTTTTTCAATATTGTGTTCATTACTAATGAAAGTCCTATGTTTCAGGGAGTCGATGGAGCATTAGTCCAAGAAGAAGGGGGAGCATGCAGTTACGGGTCGGCGCAACAGCTTGCAGAAGTGTGCACCGCAGTTACATCGTCCCTTGATGTTCTTATGCATTTCGAGGTATGGATACTCACAGTTCGATCAAGCGAAATCATATGACGTGATTACATCCGCTATACTTCCTTCTTTATTAACGCAAGTACTATGTTTCAGGGAGATGACGGAGCTTCTTCTACAAGAACATCACCCCTAGTAGTTGATGCAGATCTCTGGGTGGTGACACTTCCAACGATCGAGCAAATCGAATCATATTTAGATATCCATTATTTATTTTAGGCAACTGATCATTTGTGCAGGTCTATTTAGATGAGCCGTTGACGCCTGCACAAAGTTTATGTTCTTTTTAACAAAATAGAAAACCATACTAATGCAATTACTGTGTTTCAGGGAGTTGCTGAAGCGTCATCTTCAATAATATCATCAATGGAAGTCTATGCGGAGCCCGAGGTATGGATCTTGACAGTTCCATCTAACTAGATCAACAATGCGTGAATAATTGTCGTTTGAATGTTCTACACAAAGCGTTCATTCGTGTTTTGCTATTGAGATGTACGTGGGTATTGGTCCCCAAGTACATTTTGTGTTTTCAATATTATTATACATACTAATGAAAGTTCTATGTTTCAGGGAGTCGATGGAGCGTCAGTGCGTGATGGATGTGCTTATCATGAAAATATAGTCGTTGCAGCGCAAGAGGAAGTGGAGACATGCACACACGAGTCAGAGCAACAGCGTCCTGATGTTGAAGTTCGAGGCAAGAAAGTTTCAAAGAAAAGAAAGCAAAAGAAGGTTAGTGTCCTGGTCACTATATTATGTTGTTTTTCACTGTTAATAGTTCAATACTGTAAATTGTGTTTAAACTGAACATCCCTTTTCCAATCTGTCCTCTAGTTGCGAGTGGGTGTACGAACTAGATCTACACAGACAGTGAAGCGAACGAGAGATGTTGCTTGTCAAACCTTTTGGCAGGGACTTGAGACTGGAGATGCATCGTGCCAATCGGAAGAATATGAAGTGATTGACAACGGAGCTATACCACCACCAGCCATTGATAGTGAATGTCCTCCTGGTAGTTCGGATGCAGTCGGAGATCAATTCACAGAATCCACACCCGCAAAAACTAAGACCGCGAGAAAGTTGAAGAAATTGTTTTATTCACCCATCACCGGAGAAGGAACAGATGTTGCAATGGAAGAGAATGAAGTGGACGACAATGAAACACCATCAATATCACTGAACATAGCGGAAGACAATATCAGAGATTCTACCTTTCATGTGAGTGACATGTCCTCAACGTTACAGGCCGAACCAGCTGGGATGCAGAGTGACAGTATAAGGAAAGAGGCCAAATTCATTGTATTCGATAGTTGTTTGATTGATATTATTATTCGGATGAAATGTGGGCATTCGGTTGGTGGGGAAGTATGTGGGGAGCCATTGATTAATGTGACTCGTGCTATTCGAGGCACTAGCCTTAAAATACATGCCACCTGTACAAAATATCATCCTTTCTCATGGTCTGCACAACCCATGCTGGGGCAACTGCCAGCAGGCAATCTACTTTGTGCAGCGGCTACACTTTTTAGTGGTTCAAGTTTTTAAAAGTTAGAGTCTTTCTTTCAGTTTGTGGGAATCCATTTCATTGCGAAAACTCAGTTCTACAAATACCAAACCGATTATCTATTTCCAGCCATTAGCGAAGCTTGGAGAATGGAAAAAATGTCTATTGATAGTACATTCGCGGGCAAACGGTTCAGGCTAGCCGGTGATGGACAGTGCGACAGCCCAGGATTTTCAGCCAAGTACTGCACCTACCACTTTCAGGACATGGAAAGTAAGAAAATTGTGAGTTCGGTGGTCGTGCAGGTGTCACAAAGTACATCCTCAGTGGCCATGGAGAAAGTTGGTTTTGTAGCATCATTGCAAGAACTACAATCGCGGGGAATGGTGATCGACCTGATAGCCACGGACAGACACGTATCAATTGCCAAGACAATGAGGGAAGAGTACAAAAATATAAATCACCAATTTGACGTTTGGCATCTTGCAAAAACAATCAATAAAAAAATGTCGGCTGCAGGAAAAAAAAAAGATATGCAAGGTATTTCACAGTGGTCCAAGTCAATCAGCAACCATCTTTGGTGGAGCTCAAAAACATGTGGAGGGTCGTTGGAAATTCTACTGGAAAAATGGCGGTCAGTAATGCTACACTGTAGCAACGTTCACCGCTGGACCACAAACCAACATTTCCACAATTGTGAACATGGCCATTTGTCCACAGAGGAGGCACGGAAGAAGAAGTGGTTGATTCCTTCATCACCCACTCACAAAGCCATTGAAAAGATTTGATTTGATAAAACTATAACAAGAGATTTGAGGGGACTCACGGAATTCTGCCACAGAGGAGATTTGGAGGTGTTCCACAATATGTGCCTAAAGTACAGGCCAAAACGATTGCATTTTGGCATGGAGGGCATGATAAATCGGACTCTTCTAGCGGTCTTGGCACATAACCATGGCCGTCAACAAAGTAGGACGACCGGAACTTTAGGGATGCTTCGCTACAATAAGGCCTTCACTAAAAGAAGTAAACAATGGGTGATCAAACCAGTGTTTCAGGATATGCAATATGAGTTTATTGAGAGACTTATTGTTGATGTCCTAGATAGGCACATACATGGAGTTGTGAACGAACCTGTGCAGGGGACAACTGCATTGCCACCCAACATTGCCTCTGTTCCATGTCCACCTAAAGCAGAGCTCATTGAGAAATACACATCACGGTTTAAATGATTGTAATTTGATTGTCTGTTCTCTCGAGTCTCCTCATGTTGCAGGCCCATTGAATATGTGTATCTATGTAATGTGTAAATAAAAGTGATTGCTCAGTGTACATGCAATGTGTCTATCCAACCTTGTTCATTTGCGCATTAAATTAAACCAAACAGTAATATAAATCATTTTTCAAAAAATATAGAATGTCTCCGTATTTATGGTTCTCTGGGGCTGCAAATGCACGCAGACAAAATGCAAAGATGGAGTGTAAATTTCAAGTCCTGTGAGATGGCCTTACACTGAATGGAGCTAACTAAGAATGTGTGCTCGTTCAAAGTGAAGGTCAGCTGCTTTGATTTTTTGCTCGGGTGCCGGAATGGCCCACGACTCAGTATAAGGTTCTATTGTTATTTGACCTTGACATGCCGGGACCATCCCGAAAGACTTCTTTTTGGGGGTGTGGTGCAATAACGTAAACAATAATGAATATAATTTCAGAAACGAAAGCCATTTAATGTTCGTTCATTAGAAGAAATAACGTCGGCATAGAAGGAGTGGTATTTCGGGGCTGCCCTACGCACAGACACAATGGAAAATGCAAATATAATGTAAGTAACTCTTTAGATGAGTTTATACCACAATTTAATTACTATACAGTAGCTTTAAAGACGGGTTAAGTTGTAATTGTTCCTTCTATGTGGCATATTGTTTTGTACCGCGCACTATCTTGAGGAGAACCATCTCCTTTTACGGAAGCACCTCAAAACCTTCCTCTTTGCTTCTGCTTTCTCTCTCCCTCTCCCCTGCTACAACTTGTCCACTGTCTGCGACCTCGGTCCTGGGCCCTTCCACTCTCCACCTGCACTGCCTCCCTGTCAACCCCTGCACTGGGGGACTGTCTCAGTATCCTACAGCCCCCCCTTGACGTATAATACCCAGTTGCACTGTCCTAGCTATGAAATAATTTCCCGACCTAATATATAAAATGAATAATTTTAATAAAGATCTGATGGTGAGACTAATTTCATTTTTTATGTTTTTAAAACAGGTACATCCTTCATTATTGTATGTGTCACGAGTACCAGACACCGGCGGATGGCTTCTACAACCGCCAGTTGCTTCTCCGCGTGAACAACGTTACCACCCTGACCATTTTATGGGACGATCGCCAAGTACAAGTATGCCCTTACGCGGTACTAACGGCTAGATGCAACATACAGACCGTTGTGGTGGCATAGTGCCTCGTTGTTGGAACAGCCATGCGATTATCAGTGCGACCGAAGAGCTTATTTTATCGTAAACCAACACCCTGTGTACTGCACACGAACATCGCTTGCCTCAAGACGAACTATTTTGGATCGAGAGCAAAGAAAAATGCAAATCGCTGAATATTCTCTAAACATTTGATGTCCAATAAATGTACTTTACCAAATTTACAATCTTGCGGTTTGATTTAAAAGTACAGTTTCATATTCCGAATTGTGGCGCGCTGTGTTGTGAGCTGATCTGTGCTGGTTTCCGGGTTCTGTGTGTAGTCGCGTAGAAGACGCCTGGGCGCGTTTGCCTACGCAGCACAGTCACGTCACGGAGAGAGGTGGGGAATATGAATGTTTTGATAAAGTCTGTTTCAGGGGCGGGGGATTTGATTTAGTGCCGCAAAAGCAGGTGAGCCAGGTCGATGGGGGGAAATGATAGGATTATCACAAAATGGCAGATGATTTAGAGTGCGTTAATGGACGAAAAGTCGGGTAAGGTCCATAGGAAAGTTTTCTACGATCTACCGATTTATGCTTAAAAACACATGGCCGAACTGTAGGGACAATAAAAAAAAAGTCCCGGAACTATCCTTTAAGTTCAAGGTTATGTACACAATAACTCACTTTGTGCTCAGAAAATCTACAATGGCAAATATATATAGTTCTAAGTGGTACCACAACTATTATTAGATTCCATTAAAGTGCATCAACTGTACTCTGGTTAAATGTCACACAAATCACTTAATAAAGGTAACCAACAATAGACATAGGAGGAAAGCAGTTGGTTAGAACAATTGTCAGAATACTGGCCCCGTTACATAAACACAAATCTGTGTGGAGATCCCCCCACCTGGGCAACCTGTAAAGTAAAGATATATCACAAGGCCAGTCCATATATTGTTCTATAAGGTTTATTTCCTTCTACAATGTTACTACCACCCCAAAGTACCTGGAATAGCAGAGTTCCTCAAGGAGGCGTCGAGGGATCCTTCTTGAGTGACTCCCTTTAAAGCAGGAACCACAGATCGTCGATGGGCCTCGAAGAAAATGAACTTGGCGTCGAGGCAGCAGCTATGATCCTGACAGAGCTCGTCGAAGACGTCCTGCAAGGATGAGGCGTGCAGGGCACCTCGATGTCGATAGTTCAGGACCGCAAAGAGTTTGTGAAGAACTGTGGCCCAGCAAGGGCGTCGAGTCGTCCGGCGTCTCTACGGGCTTCGGGTGGCGGGAAACTCACCGGCGGATGCTCCTCAGCGTGTCGGCAGCCGGGCCTTCTCTGGCGGGATAAGGCGGGCGGCGGTACGCACGAGCGCATCCGTGAATCAAAAGTCTTAGGCAAGGCAGCGTGCGGCTCCGGTCATCGATGGCACGGCGTCAAGCGGTCCCCTCTTCTGGGCAACACGGCTTCGACGGGCCTCCAGCGGTTACAGCAAACTTGTGAACCCTGGTCGACGACGGTGGATGGAATGTCCGGTGCTTATCTTCATTCTTCACGACGGTCCCCGTCTACGGTTGGCAGCCTTTCGAGGGTCTTACTTCCAGGGAGCTTCGGCGGAGGGTAGCGGGCTCGATAGTCCCTCGGAGCACGGGAAGAGCGGCGCCTAACCAGGTCCTCTCTCGGATCAGTCCTCAATGAACCTGACAGCTTTCAGATCGGGTCGAAGCAAATGCAGCAGCAAATCTTCTTCCAGCTGGGCTTCAAGGATAAGCTTCAAGTATCAACTTCAGCTTCTGAACGATTTCTAGCAGTGAGAGGCCCACAGATGTACTAGTTATCTCTCATTTATTCTGCTGGGTCACACTCAGGCAACCAATCACTCAGAAGGGCATACAGCAGTCAGTCAGCCAATCAGGCATACAGTGCATTCAGGCCATTCTCCTCCCTCTCAGACACTCACAACAAGGAATGTGGATTGGGACAGGTCCCCAGCCATTCAACACTACACACTGCCTTCATATCAGTTTCGGGCCGGGCTGTCTCAGTCATTGTGTCAAACACCAGAAACCAGACATCCACAACAAGAAGTGCATATTGGTCACACACTCCATTCACCCAGGCCCCACCCACAGGGAGTACCCACAACATACAGTCACTGGGAAGGCTCCAGCCAGTCTGGCTTGGACTTCACAACAACATCATGGCCCTCATTACAACTCAGGCGTTAAGGGCGACGGCGCCGTTAACCCTTAACGCCTGATTATAAGTGTCCCTTTGCGGGTTGGTGTTTAACGCCTGCTTTTAGCAGGCGTTAAAAATCCAACCCGCGAAGGGACTTTGGAGCTAATTACGGCACCGTAATTTACGGTGCCGTAATTAGCGCCTTCCCCATTCCCATTATGCCCTATGGGAATGGGGAAGGTCAAATGGTGAGTGGGGAATTACCGCCCCACTCACCTTGGAATGGGGCGGTAATTCCGCCATCCACCATGGCGGAATCGTAACCTTAGCGGCATGGACCATGGTGCTAACAGCACCATGGTCCTCCGCCAAGGTTGTAATGAGGGCCCATATATGGAACTTCCACCCAACAGCTAGTCAGGGTGGAAGGGAAAGAGTCAGGGCTTCCCAGGACTTTGGGAAAACAAGCTAACAGGCAATAGAAAGCAAGAGGCCACAGGGGCCATCTTGTTTCCTATCAGGAATCAACTGATTCCAATGACAGGGCCTGGGTATCCCAAAATGGAGGATACTCAGAGTACATGTCAAATTCAGCATGGAGCTGCCACCAGCCCATACCCTGCTCTGTGGACCACACACAGGTGCCCAAAAACATACACTAAGGGCACAGGGTAACACCCCACTTATGGCTGTGATGAAATGTAGGTCCACAATCGACAGTACAGTAAACAAGGATAAATGAGTGGCGAGCCTGATTAGAGTAAAAGGCAGGTGCGGTGGGTAGGTGGAGGTATGGGTTATGAGACCTTCCTACTTGTATTTGTTCGAAAATGTCTGGTGGCACATGACCAGGGCATCTGCATATAGCATTATCATATCCCCTGCCCCGGCAGCCTCTTAGGACATCAATCATCACATCACATGACTCTGCTGGCAGTCCCTTGTGGCATCATAGCCCTACAGCCTTTAAATATGTGCCCCGGGAGAGGAAGTTTGTAGTTCAGAGGATCGTACACAGCGAGGAGCGATGCTCAGATCGGGCAGCCCCGATATGAGAAGCAGGACAACTGTCAGGTCCTGGGGGTTCCTTGGTGGGAAAACAATGTACTTTAGTATTTTGTTTCTACACACTATAGTTTGATTTACCTTAATCCCTATTGTTCCTCAGGAATCTTCCCAAAGCCATCGTGGAAGTCAGGAACCTGGGTCTTGATTGGTGGTAAGTAAGCTGCGAGATGATTGGAGGAAGAAAGAGCTTGGAGGCTTTGTTTGAATTCCAAACTGCCTTTCATTGTCCTTACCTTAACACAGGAAGGTCCTGTTCCTTGAGTCACTTAAAGTTAAGGCCCAATTTACCCTCTTAAGTTTTGCCAAGTTAATCCTGGATAGGTTGGAGACTTCTGAGACTTCGTGGGACAAGACAAGCAGATTGCCTGGTGGGAGCGCAGCGCTCTAGTTAGCTTGAAAGACTGTTATTCTTTTTAAAAAGAAAATTCAAGAAAGACTTCATCAAAATATTGTTTAACTTTGCTTAGTTAGTTTAGGTAATTAGTTAGTAGGTGTTTTTAAGGATATTTCTAATCTGTTGCATGGAAACTGAAGGAGGACATTCTTCTGACAACATGTTTACTTTAGAACTCAATTTCCTTATAAGGCAACTGGATATCATTTAACTCAACTGTGAATATATTACTTTTCTTCAACGCTGATGAGCAAGCATAATTCAATTTCTTAATGTTCGCAGGGTCATAGTAGAAAAATAACGTTATTTCCTGTAATAGCTCCGTATGGTGTTTAGAAAGTTTAGAGTCTATTTTATGCTGCCGCGAGTGAGTGACGACTAAAGAAGTCAATCTGAGTCACTCGCGCCCCCGTGTGAAGAGTTAGTGTGCCTATTTTCGTTCATGCACGTTTAGTTTTAAAACGAAGTGTATGCGCGCATGAGCAGGCGAGAAGAGAAGTCCTTTCGCACATGCACAATTTCCTTTTGAAGTCAATCTACATTACGCATGCGCGTTTAGTTTGAAAACGAAGTGTATGCGCGCATGAGCAGGCGAGAAGAGAAGTCCTTTCGCACATGCACAATTTCCTTTTGAAGTCAGTCTACATTACGCATGCGCGTTTAGTTTGAAAACAAAGTGTATGCACGCATGAGCAGGCGAGAAGAGAAGTCCTTTCGCACATGCACAATTTCCTTTTGAAGTCAGTCTACATTACGCATGCGCATTTAAGTAATGAAGAGTAGTGTCTGCCCAAATAAAAACTCCAGCATCATCAGTTCATAGCGCGCATGTGCAAAGAATAAACCAGTTTTGCTTTGTTATTAACATTCGGGCCACGTGTATAATTTGAAATCAGTACTTGTGGTGTCAAACAAGAGGACATTCAATTCAATTAACAAGAAATCTGTTTTCTAAGAGGAAAAAGGTTTAAAGATTTTTGATTTGCAACATTATCAGTTTAGGAAAGAGAACTAAGACTTCTTTATTTATTTATTTAATTAATGTGATACAGTCTATTTAATAAACTTTACACATATTGATAACTAAACACATATATAAAATAAGCTTCAAACAAACAAAATAGTAGCAATATAGCAATATGATAAAGAATAAGCCATTTACAAATATAAAATCAATCTAAAAGCTCAAGTAGCATGTAAAAAGAAAGAAAAAGAGACAGTACAAATTTACACAATAACACCCACAATGCCCACTATGATATACGGACAGCAATTCAAGGAGGTAAACTGGACTTAGTCCATTTCTCACAACTACAGTACCAAGGGAACTCACTTCAGATATTGCTTTGCTTTGCAAACAAATAGGAAACTTCAAGTTTATTATTTAAACTTATGAACTCCAAATTTTGAGAAGAAACATTTCCAGTAAGAAGCATGAAGTGATCCATTTACGATTAAATTAAAGTTTGAGTTTCAAGATGCAAACTTCAATTTCACCTTCCAAATATCCAGGACAGGCAACACAGGTAACCTGCTTAACTAAGGGGAGTAGAGTGGGTTCTTGTTTAGGAAGGGAATAATATTTTCACTTTTTCATCCTCTGCAGGAGGAGCTCGGTTGATTTGAGAGGAAGAGCAAGCAACCTGTGTTCTTTTTTATTTTATCCACTTTCCCCTTTCCCTTAAGGGGTTGGAGATTTCTGCTGTTTTTATCAGTAGTTGCCTGCACACTCTAAGGGGACTGTGGAGCTCAGCAGCTCCTGCGGATCAAAATCCAGAAGGGAAAACAACGGAGCGGAGTCGGAGTATGATACCCAGGAGGTCGTCGAGAGACACTTACGCAGTGATGGAGGTGCCGAGACCTGACACCTTCTCTTATCTGGAGAACAATTTAAGATCCCGGAGACTCGACACCTTCCCTCATCCGGAGGACGATTCGATAAGATCCAGGGTCGTCTTGGAAACATATTTTAATAGCGGAAAGGGTCAAATATATGACGTCAGCCACGGAGGACTGATTAAGTATTGATGATACGGGTGCCTGAGAGGAAAGCTTCATGGATCCATCCTGCAATCTGGTAACATTTTCTCCAAATTAAGCTAGACTATGGCCCTCATTACAAGTCAGGCGTTAAGAGGTTAACGGCGCCGTAAAGAACGTCGGCACCGTTAAACCCTTAACGCCTGATTACAAGGTCCCTTTGCGGGTTGGTCCAACCAACCAAAATCCAACCCGCAAAGGGACTTTGGAGCTAATTACGGCACCGTAATTTACGGTGCCGTAATTAGCGCCTTCCCCATTCCCATTATGCCCTATGGGGCAAAAATGGGAATGGGGAAGGGGCCATGGTGAATGGGGAATTACCGCCCCACTCACCTTGTAATGGGGCGGTAATTCCGCCATCCACCATGGCGGAGTTGGTAACTTAGCAGCATGGACCATGGTGCTAACAGCACCATGGTCCAACGCCTGAGTTGTAAAGCGGGCCAATGTGTCATCAGTTGGTGTATTAGTTCATCAGCAATTTGTTTGTCAATTTATAGGGGTTTGGCCTAAAGTGAAACTATGTAACGTGGATTCAGAAAACACTTCACTCTTTCTTTGTTTGTTTCTTTGCTTAGATATTTAGGAAGCCCTGAAATATATTTTGTTGTTTGACTACAAAATCCAGTGAAGTAACTGATCTTTATTCTTGTTCTTTCGCAGGGCATTTGATACCCAGGGACTGTAATGGCCCCTACAGTGGGCATAAGGTTCTAGTAATAATAATATTTGTCTGCAGAGAAAGTAAGCTATATCATGCAAGGGTATCAGATAAATTTGCATTGATTTGGAAGGAAATGCTTGAATATTTGTACTAGACAGATTTTGGGTTACGCAAGGAAACTAAGAAGATGTGCAAAGGAAAACTTTGATTTCTGATGAAGTGCAGGTATTTATTGATTAAGTAAAACTTACCAATGTTCTTTGTATTGCTGTTTTATGACTTTGAAAACAAAACTATAAAACGTGTTTCATTCCCTATGAATGATGCTCTTTTCTCTGTCCAGTTCAGAAGTGTGAACCTTTGCCTGTGACTAACATTCTGAGACGAGCAACCCCCCCTAATCTTCCCATTCCAAGAACATCATCTAACCTTCGAATCCGCTGCATAAGAGTCAAACTGGATATAGAATTTCGTGTAGCCTTTTGTTAACCTCAGAGGGTTAGATCATTTTCTGATGTTGGTGGAATGGAATTCCAAAGGTGGGAAGACTATATGCTAAAGACATGATTGCCCCGTTTTACAGATCTGCCCAGGGCAACTCTACATAGATTTCAATCCGTCTGGGATATATGCTTCTTGAAAGTATTGCTCGAAAAGGTAGGCTCATCGGATCAATGGATTTTATGGTCATGTGCTGCCGATGCAGGGGCCTTGCTCCGCGCAGGGGGCTCACCCTGCTCCCAGAACTGACACAAGGACTGCAGTCCGCGTGGCCCTCATATACGCTCAGCCGCGCAAGCTCGCTGTCTAATGTCACCAGCGCCGCAGTGCCGGACGGCTGGAATGTCACGCTGTTCCCACGGCAACTTGGGATTGAGCGGACCTGTAGGGGTGGGAGGAGGGAGAGAAGGCTGGGCCTTTAGGGGAAGAGGGTCACGTGAGGAGCAGCGTCACAAAATGAGGGGGCGTGGCTTCATGGAGGCACCAAAGGGTAGTTTTGTTTGTTTGTTTGTTTTTGTTTTATTCGTATTTATATAGCGCACAACAGCCCGAGGACATCGTGGCACTTGTTACAGTACAAAGCTTAGTTACTTAGTTACATGGTCATTAGCAATATATATAACGGTTGCAATATAGTTACATAGTCATTAGCAGTATATATACAGGTTACAATATAGTTATATTACATTTGTGTTATATTACAATATAGATGGCAGAAGTGGAGGAGGCAGTCCTCCACTTGCTAGTTGAGGAGAGCGGCCTTGAGGTTGTTGTGGAAGACAGATGGAAGTTTCAGCTCTAAGGGTGGCAGGGCGTGAGTTCCAGAGTTTTGGTGCAATATAGCAGAAGCCTAGACCTCCCGCTGCGGCTCTCTTTATGCGTGGTATGTGTAGCTGGTTGGTGTACTGAGTTCTGGTGGGGCGAGTGGATGTGGTCCTTGATATTGCTTCAGATAGGTATGCTGGAGCGGTTTTGTTGATGCACCTGTGAGTGATGGTGAGGATTTTCAGAGTAATACGGTCTTTGACCTGGTGCCACCGTGCTTCACGTCTGGCGTGTGATATATGGTCTCTTCTAGGGATGCTCATGGCGGCTCTGAAGGCATTGTTGTGTGTGGTTTGCAGTCTGAATGTTTTTGGCGGAGGTGCCAGCTAGAAGGGCGTTGCAATAATCGAGTTTGGCTCCTATAGTTGCTCTAGCTATGGCCAAGCGGTTGGGGGTGGATAAGTAGGGTTTAATGACATTGATGAGTTTGGTGCTGAACGCTGACGCAGAGGCTATGGCACTGACTTGTTTATTCATCGATAGATTTGCATCAATGTGAACACCTAGAGTCTTGACAGAGGATGATATGGAGATGGTTGAGTTGTCTATGTTGAAGTTGTTGTATTGGGGGCTTAGTTTCGATAATGTGTTTGTCTGGCCCAGGATGAGAATTTCAGTCTTCTCCCCGTTAAGACAGAGGCCATTGATTGCCATCCAAGCTTGGATAGTGGCATAGATATTGTGAAGGGCCGTGGCGTCTTGGTAATAGAGTCCAGATAGGGGTAAAAGTACTTGAGTGTCATCTGCATAGTTTGTATATGCAACACCCATAGTGTCCAGTAGGTTGAAGAGGGGTTTTGTGAAGAGGTTATAGAGGGTCGGGGCTGTACAAGATCCTTGGGGGACACCGCAGTTTATAGTGGTAGGATCTGCGTTAGCTGTGTCGGAGTAGACCTTCATGGCTCTTCCTTCAAAGAAGGAAGTGATCCAGGATGCTGCTTGATAAGATAAATGGGCTGCATGGGTGAGGTGGGTGGTGAGGGTTTGGTGATCTACCAAGTCAAAAGCCGCTGATAGATCGAGGAGGAGGAGCAAGGCAGGTTTGCCTTTATCCATGATCTGTGAGATTTGATTTTTTAGGTCTAATAAGGCGGATTCTGTTCCATGCCCGACACGGATGGCAGATTGTCTTTTGCCTAGTATGGAGTTAGCTTCTATGTATGATTGGATCTGGATGTGAGCTGCTTTGTCCAGGATTTTTGGGAGGAATGGGACTGTCATTATCGGTCTGTAGTTGTTGGGTTGCGCTGGGTCAAGTGTGGCCTTTTTTAGAAGTGGCCGCACCCAGGCTTCCTTGAGATTGTTTGGGACAGTTCCTGTTTGGAAAGATGCGTTAATGAAGGCAGTAATCAGGGGTGCTAGGTCATTGGCGCATTCCTTGATGATTTTGGGAGGGCAAATGTCTGCTTTGCAGAGGGATGGAACCGGGTGCCATTGCTTATGGCTGTGATGAAATGTAGGCCCACAATCGACAGTACAGTAAACAAGGATAAATGAGTGGTGGGTCTGATTAGAGTAAAAGGCAGGTGCAGTGGGTAGGTGGAGGTATGAGTTATTAGACCTTCCTACTTGTATTTGCGCGAAAATGTCTGGTGGCACATGACCAGGACATCTGCATATAGCATTATCACATCCCCTGCCCCGGCAGCCTCTTAGGACATCACTCATCACATCACACGCCTCTGCTGGCAGTCCCTTGTGGCATCATTGCCCTACAGCCTTTAAATCTGGGCCCCGGGAGAGGAAGTTTGCAGTTCATAGGATCGTACATAGCGAGGAGCGATGCCCAGGTCGGGCAGCCCCGATATGAGAAGCAGGACAATGGAGCGGCGTCGGGGTACGATACACAGGAGGTCGTCGAGAGACACTTTTGCAGTGATGGAGGTGCCGAGACCCGACACCTCCCCTCATCCGGAGGACAATTTAAGATCCAAGAGACTCAACACCTCCCCTCATCCGGAGGACGATTCGATAAGATCCAGGTCGTCTTGGAAACATATTTTAATAGCGGAAAGGGTCAAGGACGGTTCTGCACCGGGCTCGTTATTGTGGCTCTGACTGTGACACTAGCCGCTAGCACCCTAATTTATATTTTATTCAAATAAAAATCATTCATTGAACAGTATACTCTGCAGTGTTGCTTTTGTTCCACTTTACACTCCACAGACCTGGGTGCCTCAACCATTGGCAGAGTCACCAACAACCTAAAACCTATCACTCCGTCAAAGTCAGGGTTTTTTGATAAGGGGTCGTATGAGACCGGTCTTCAACATGTCTGGGAATGCATCTTCACTGAGAGAGGCTTTTGCAGTACAGAGGAGTGTGTTAAGTGCTGGGCCAGTGTGTTCTTTAATGAGGGACTCTGGAAGCATGTCATCCATGTACATAGTGAGTTTGAGTGAAGTGAGTGTGCCTGACAGATGCTCAGGAGAGAGGAAGGAGAAGTCTGTCCAGGAGGACAGTGCCTGGAGTTTGGAGGGGATGGCTAGCAGGGCTTTGTCTGGCTTCTAGGCATCGATGTGACCGTTGATTTTATCACTTGTGTTTATGAAGAAGGTGTTTATTCCATTGCATTTGTCTTGAGAGTCCTGCTCCTCTGGGACAGGTGTTGGCCCCCATCAAAGTAGCGCTCCACACTGCAGCCAGCCTCATTAAAGGTGCCCGCAAATTCGACCATAGCTCTCCAACACTGTGCATGCTTCACTGGCTCCTCCTCCCTTCCAGGATCATATTCAAAACTACATGTATCACTGACACAGCTTTCTCAAATGGAACGCCAACATACTAGGCGGTTAAACTCCACACCTCTTGGGGCTCTGGCAAAATGATCAAAATGTTTGGAGTCAAAGCTATCCCACAAAAAGTAGACTCACACTGATGAAATGGTTGAAGTGTGGTCCCCCCATCGGCTGCCAGTTGCACAAGACAAAACTGACTGTTACTGTCACAGGATCTGGCACATTTTCCATGCTGAGGGGCACAGTGGTGCAACGGATTACATTAAGTCCTCAGAAACCATTGAATAGCAACACAAGTCCTAAACAAAAGGACTCTAAGAACCTGAAATGTTTTCCATTATTTTGTAAGCCAGGTGGTAAAAAGGTAGTGTCTGGTATAGAGCCCATGGGCACAGTGGCTCACTGTCAGGAATCACCCTGGTCTTCATGGAAAGCTGGTTGTGCGTTCTGCAATAAAATGTTGGCAACTGCCCTGGCATCTCTGACATGGGCAGCGGTGGTGGGGACCTACAGTTTCCAGCGATCCAATAGCGGGGTACACATCATCGAGTCTCCCGCGTGACACGGAAGCTACTGTTTAAAGCTTTGTCACAGTTGCCGGGCGACGCTCCTTAACTGTCGCGTTCGCACAGCATGGTTGTTTTTTCCCGTTCTAACTACTGTTCTGCCTGACTTCCCGACGTTCTGACTTCCTGGCTTCTGGACCACTTCTTGGCATCCCGGATTTGTATCTTGGTACTCCGTTTTCCTGCTCTGACGACCCGGTACCCTTTCCTTCAGCACTGCCTTCCCGGTATCTAACCTCGGCTACTTGTTAATGGACTTCCTGCATTCGTTACGAATCCATTTCAGGCGCATGGTCCCTGCGGCTTTCAGTACATTTGAATTACTACGAGCTGACCCCTGCACCATTTTGGTAGGCTATACTTACATAGTCTCTTGCCACTTCCTGTATCAGATCTTGCCACTCTTTCACCCCATGTCTTTGGATATTCCTTCACCTTTAGGTATAGTTTTCCAGTACCCTCTTTTTGGTCTCTTTATTCTTCTCAAATTCGGGTTACTACACTACAAGCCGCGAGGAGAAGGCCAGAGGACAAGGCCTGCTCTCCTCTTTGCAGCTCCGCTGCGAGTGCCACCATCAGAGCAGCTGGACCAGCTGACCTCTACATGCCACATCCGCTTTGGTGCCCCAGCCGCTACGCGCCTTGCGCACACTCCAGAGCACCTCCACATGGAAGGCCCGATCACCGCCGTGACTCGATGCAGTCCAAAAGCATCTTTTGAATTTGGCGCCGGATCTGCTTCCCTTCCCGCCAGCAGCCCACTGCCACATTCGCTCATCAGCCCTGCCGGCTCCTCCTCCCCCACCTTAAAGGGAGAGGGAGGAAACCGCCAGGCGAAGCCGCGAGGAGAAGGCCAGAGGACAAGGCCTGCTCTCCTCTTTGCAGCTCTTCGCTGCTTGAAGTCTGCCGTTCGCCGTGGAAGCCTGCTCGATTTACAAGGTAAGGAGTCCCCCACTCCTGAGCAACTCAAAACACTCGCCTCCAGACTTCAGCGTCTGCGTGCCCGTACCCTCACATGTGCACTGCTCTCAAAAGCCATGCCCACAGACGTTCGCAACACACGCTTGCAAACCAGATCCCTGAAGCCATCTATTAGCCTTAACAATCATTCACCAGCAACTCATAAATCCCATAGGCTACGCCACACTATGATCCTGAGCCCACACAGCAACTGCAACAATGGCTAAGACTCTTGAAATTGTGCCCCCCACTACTTTGAATGTGAATACCGCAATGTGCAATTCTTCTACCACAACCATGCTATCCACTACTACCAATGCCACCCACTGCTACTCTACCTGTGTCTAGGACCCTAAAAAATGTGCTCCCACTACTTTGAATGTGAATACCGCAATGTGCAATTCTTCTACCACAGCCATGCTATCCACTACTACCAATGCCACCCCCGAACCCCACCTCAAATGTGCCCTCATCAACGCCCGATCCATCAATGCTCACGCCCTTGACATCCACGACCTCATCACCACCCTAGATCTAGATCTTCTAATGGTCACTGAGACCTGGCTACATGAAGCCTCAGGCCCCGCTCTATCCCTCGCTCTCCCACAAGGCTATGCTATCACGAGACAAGATCGCCTGACCACAGGAGGCGGTGTGGCTCTCATAGCCAAAGACTCGATCACCATCAGAAAGGTAGACAATACTATCAATAACAGTGACTACCTCCAATTGAAACTCACTATCTCACACCACTGCACCATCACCTTACACCTCATCTATCGGCCAACAGGCCTCTTGGGAGACTTTCAGGCCTCCCTCACCCACCTCCTGGCTGACAACCTAAAAAAGTCATCCAAAGCCATTCTCCTCGGTGACATCAACCTAGGCCTAAACGACACCAAAGACCCCACTTGACGCAGCTTTAGCCACTCTCGGATTCGCCAACACCATCACAGACCCCACTCATGCCCTAGGCAGATCATTAGACTGGATAGCCCATCACAACTGCCCCCTCACAGTTACAGGCAATACCCCCACTCCGTGGTCCGACCACCACACCATCACCTTCAGCATCCCCACCCCCACCCATCACCCCCCCAACCCTGACCACCAGCCCTCACAAGAAGTAACCGCCAACTGACCAAAGAAAGACTCTTACCCTTCCCTACAGGGACCTGTCTTTAGACCCCCCTTCTCCAATGACCCAGAAACCCTTGCAATAAATTACGATTCTGCTATCACAGCAGCAATCAATGCCGTCGCCCCACTTAAACCGCGCAAAACTAAACCTACCAGCCACACCAAAGCTTGGTTCACCCAAGACCTTCTCAAATTGTGCAAAGACAAACAAGCAGCACTAGCCCAATGGCAATCCTCCCGTGATGATAAAGACAAACTTATCTAGAAAATCCCTCGCCAATGAACATAAGAAAGCCATCATCAAAGCCAAAGCCAAATCATTTGAAGACAGAATCTCTGATGCCAAATCAAACACCAAGGAAATGTTCGCCATATTCATGGAACTTGAGGCCCCCACACCCACCCCCCAAAACTTCACCAAAGACAAAGCATTGTGTGATGACATCCAAACAGCCTTGCGCAACAAGATCAGCTCTCTCCAAGCCAAAATTCTGAACACCAAACTAGAGCTCACCACCCCCCCTAATCCCTCCCAACCCCCCTCCTTTCCCCAGCCACAGAGCCCGCCCACCTTCTCATTCAAAACCATTCAAGAGAAAGACATGATCAACATCATAAAAAACATGAAACCCTCCAATTGCAAAGGAGACCCCTGCCCCGCCTCCATCATCAGAGACTGCACAGACACCCTTGCCCCTTTCCTAACAGCCTTCGTCAATGCCTCCTTCACCACTGGGAAAGTCCCCTCATGCCTCAAGGAAGCATGGGTCCGACCTCTCATAAAAAAACCTACACTTGACCCCACCTCCCCTAACAACTACCGCCCCATCACCACAGTCCCATTCCTCCTCAAGATTCTAGATAAGGCAGCCGACATGCAAGTCCAACACTTCCTCGAAGAGCATAACCTCCTAGGACTGAGAATCCGGCTTTCGGCCTAGGCACGGGACAGAGACCGCCCTACTCGACCTCAAAAACCAAATGGATGACGTAAGGGACCAAGGCAAACCTGTCCTGCTCCTCCTCCTCGACCTCTCTGCAGCTTTCGATCTTGTAGATCATGACATCCTTTGCCATCACCTCACCTCCACAGCCAACTTCTCCCAAGATGATACCACTTGGATCACCTCCTTCCTCCAAGGTAGAACCATGCATGTCTTCTCTGACCTAGCCACGGCGTCACCCACCATCATGCTATGTGGTGTGCCCCAAGCTCCTGCCTCTCCCCTACCCTATATAACATCTTTACCCGCCCCCTCTTCCTTATCCTCGACGCCATTGGCATCTCTTACACCAACTACGCTGACGACACTCAGATCCTTCTCACATTAACAGGTGACTATGACACTGACTGCGCAACTCTCAACAACATATATAACACAATCCAAATGTGGATGGCCATCAACGGCCTTTGCCTTAACTCCGACAAAACTGAGCTCCTACTCGCAGGTTCCCCTGACACTCTCAAGAAGCTTGACGTCCAGTTTAGCAAATTTACCATTGACTCAATCAGAATTCCAGTACTGGACACAGTAAAAACACTAGGGGTCTGTCTAGACCCCAACCTGTCCATGACCAGACAAGTAAACGCAATCGCCTCTTCTGCGGCTTACCATGCAAAACTCCTCAACGCAATCAGGCCTTTTCTATCAAAAGACACATGCACCAACATAGTCAGAGCCATAACTGGCTCCCGGCTAGACTACTGTAATGTTCTCTTCCTAGGGACGTCTAACAAAAACCTCAAGAAGCTGCAAGTAATCCAGAACAGCGCCCTGCGCGCTGCACAAGGCATTGCCAAGAGAGAGCACATCACTGCTGCCAGAAAGGCGTCCCACTGGCTCCCCATAAAGGAAAGGATCTTATTCAAAGCGTTGAGCATCACCCACAAATGCATCCACCTCTCAGCCCCAGCGTACCTATCCCAGAGAATCCACCCGGCCGCCTCCACAAGACCCACCAGGACACCCTATGCCAATATGCTCGCCGTACCCAGGGTAAAAAGAGCGAGAGCAGGTGGCGCCAGCTTCCCCTAACTCGCTGCCTTACATTGGAACACCCTTCCCACCTCTCTGCGAGCTGAACCCACGTTAATTGCTTTCCGCAAAGCCATGAAAACTACCTTGTTCACCTAACCAACCCCACATGTTTAAACTCCCATGACCAACATGCATGATGGACTATGGTGTATGATGTACTATGGGGTATGATGTATTATGGTGTATGATACCCCTTATTGCTTAACACAGGATCCTGCCTTACTGTAACCCAAGGCACAACCTGTACCTGTAACTAAGCTCCCTTGCAAGTAACAATGCCACAATACCCCTGGGCTGTCTGCGCGCTATATAAATGTAATAAATAAATAAAATACTCTCTTTTGAATTCAGTAACATATACCTTCTTAGTTGTGAAATGCCTTGTTGGGTCTTAGAGGAGAGGAAGAAGTCTGAGTATTTTTCCCTTAAGTAGTTCCCCTGGCTTTTCTTCCCAGTCATAGAATTCTCTCCAATATTCTCCATTTTATTGCTTGACTTATGGGGTACCTGCCCCTCTTTCCAGGGTATTTGAGCCCCGGTCGTAGAGCTATCTCGTTTAGATTTATTTGCGATTCTCTTTCTAACATTACAGTTCCACTTCATCAACTTTAAATTAAATGGCTCACAATTTCGCTACGACATGTTTCGCCTGCTTCATAACTAATCCCCAGTGGCCTCACGGTTCTCCCTGTTACCTTTCAGGGGGTGGGGCGCATTCTGATGTTTCGCCCTAGGCACCAAGTTTGCTAGAATCTTCCCTGAGTACAACAAAGCATAGCAGAGTGGGACCTGAATTCTAGTGGGTGATGCAAGGACGTGGATTTACACATCCTCAGCTTTGATAGGTTTTACAGGCAGACGTGAGGTCCATAGCTTTGCTTTAAGATCCATAACACTAGTTTACAGCTTTGGTAAAGATGCAGAACATCAAAATGAGCGTGTGTCATTAACGTGAAATGTTTCTTCTATGGATGCTGGGAAGGGTGTGGCTTTGTACTCTTAATATTACGCGCCCATCTGCATTTCAATTCCTTTTAAGACATTGACATTTGTAAAAACAAAAGTGTATGCGATCTCTGCTTGTGTAAAGGGGGCGCCCGCAGCTCTGGCGGTGTGGGGGGCCGCGCTAGCACATGTCCTGTGGGGGGGCTGCCAGGCAAATGATTAAAAAAAATTGTAATGTTTCTTTTTGAATTCACTCTGCATTCATAAATAAATAATTTCTGTAACAGAAATTATTTCTTTATGAAGACAGAGTAAGTACAAAAAGAAACTTTCTTTTTTGAAGTCCGAGGGCTCCCACACCCCATGACATGGAAGACCCCAGGCTGGGGGCCTCATTGTCATGGGGTGAAGGGAGCCCTATGACTTCAAAAAGAAATAGTTTATTATTGAAGTCACTCTGCCTTCATAAAGAAATTATTTCCGTTATGATTCCGTCTTTAAGGGAAATCATTTCTTTATGAAATCAGAGTGACTTCAAAATGAGACGAATTCTTTTTGAAGTTATAGGGCTTTTTGAAGTTATTGGGCTCCCCTCAGCCCCATGACGTGTGCGTGTGTGAGTGGATGGTGAAATGGTGTACATTTAAATGTGTATGTGGCTGCCTGTGTGAGTGTATGGTGAAAGAGTGCACACAAATGTGTGGGTGGCTGGGTGTACGTGTGTACGGTGAAAGGGTGCACACTTAAATGTATGGGTGGCTCCCTGGATGTGCCTGCATGGTGAAAGGTTGCACACTTAAAAGTACGGGTGGCTGCTTGGGTGTGCCTGTATGGTGAAAGGGTTTGTTTGTTTGTTTGATTTGCTTATATAGCGCACCGAACCCAGAGGTATCTGGGCACTTTCCTTAGGTACATAGTTACAGTAATATACAAGGTCAGAGAAATAAGGATAACAGAAAATACAGTAATATACAAAGTCTGGAAATAATAAATGATAAATACAGTGTAGATACAAAATGTACAAAAAGAAAAATATACAAAGGAGCAGTAAATGTATAGGAATTGCAGGTTCAGAGCATAGTTGAGTTAGTAAGTAGTGATACGTCTTCATCCAGTGGACGAAGCATACCTAAACAGTGCACATTTAAATGTGTAGCTGGCTTCCTGGGTGAGTGTATGGTGAAAGGGTGCACACTTAAATGTATGGGTGGCTGGGTGTGCATCTATGGTGAAAGGGTGCACACTTAAATGTATGGGTGGGTGGCTGTTTGGGTGTGCCTGCATGGTGACAGGGTGCACACTTAAATGTATGGATGGCTGGGTGTGCGTGTGTGTATATGGTGAATGGTGAGTGTGCTTGTGTTCAGGGGCACAACAGAACCTACATTTCGGGGGGGCTAATCCTTCAAATGTTGGGCGAGGTGCTAACTTCACAGGCAGTGGGTGAGGGGCAAACTTATTTGTGTGGGGGCATCTAACTTTTTACGCATTTTAATGAGACTGTACTATGACAGTCATGTCATAGAGACAGTCTATGTTTAATGAGACTGTGCACTGTTCTAGTGCAGCATTTCAGATTTGGATGAATGTTGGGGCTGTGTCTAGGAGATTGGTATCCTTGAGCACCTGTTATGGAGCTGTGCTAGGGTTGGAAGTTTTTGGATGAGAGTATGTGAGATTTGTGTGGCTGTGTTGGGTAAGAGCATAGACTTAGAGTTCAGAACAATGATTCTGGGTGACGATGAATTATTAAGTGAATTGAAGGTTCGAGAAAAAATGGCCGTTCAGAGGTGCTATCGTCGGCAAATGGGTGATCCTAAGGGGCTGGAAAACTAGAGTTGCCCCACAACTAGAAGACTGGATTGATGAGATGCACAATCGCACAAAGATTGAATGGGTGATTTACAGGAGAAATGACAAATTGGTTTCTCATGACAAAATTTGGGGGAAATTTACAGATCTATACTAATCTCATTGTACTTTTTTTGGTTTTGACTGCTGTGGTGTGGGGGGTTAAATATATTATATATATATATATATATATATATATATATATATATATATATATATATATATATGATTGTATTAAGGATTTTCAAATGGTTTCCGAGCATGTCGTTTTGTTTTAGTTTAGAGTTAGTTTCATATAACTGATTGGTTGATTATTTTGTATTTTCTCTGCTGAATTATAAATAAACTTTTCAAAATTTCCAAAAAGAAAAAAAAAATATTTCCAATTTCTTCAGTTGCTTCTAGGCAATAATCAGAGGTAGTCAGGTAAAGGGTTGTTTCTAGTGTGTTGATGGAAGTTTTCCAGAGTTCAGAGACGTCCAGTAGCTAAAGGGAATAAGAGGAATCCTGATCTTTTATTATTTTATCCATTACCCCTTTTCCCCCGGTTTGGTGAACTCAGTAGTTGTTTCAATTAACAGCTGGGTGAACCAGTTTGGGGGATCTGGTGGCCTATTCATCTGCTCCCGCAGGATTTCAGCACTGGGACCTGATACCCCAGGCATGCGCTTCCTCAGATCAATGTTGGTGATCCATGCAGTGCCAAATGAAATAACGGTGAGAGGAATACCTGTAAACCCTGATATGTTCATATATGGAATTTGAGTGTTAGCAACAGCAGTGCCTGAACTCACCGGGAAAGAATGGAGAGTACCTGCAGATTTTGTCTTCCACCCTGTAGCTGGCACCCTTCGGTCTCTAGATCTGGAAGGAGTGCAAGCATCTGCAAAAAGAATTGTTGTACTAGGACCTGACATCCATGGGTGTGAGTGGCGCAGTGTTATGCAGTGACCCCAATATAGCATTGCAAGAATTAACTGATGAAGAGATATTCAAGGACAATAACAATGATGGGGAGATTATGTGCTAGAGATCTGCCTTCCATGTGACATTATGGTACAATACAGGAAAGTGCAGAGCCCTCTCACAGTCCTTGTCAGTGGGCCCGACCTTACTTCAGGATATTCAGGACATCAAACGTTTTGGCCACAGACCAACTCAAAAGGAAAGAAGCTGATTGACAAATGGGGTGTTTTCCTGGCAGTGAACATGGCCCAGAGTTGTAACTCATCCCAATACTTAAAAAGTATGGTTAAAGCGCTTCACAAGTCCATCGGTTTGGGAGTGGTGAATGGAAGTGAAAAGGGTTGCTACCCCCAATAACCTTTTCAGCTTGTTCAGGACTCAGGCCATGAAGAGAATCCCTGGTTTTTGAGTATTTCCTAAGGGATGCTCACCTCGGAGAAACAAAGTATCAAATGATTGATCATATTTTGTGCTATGTAGCTCCACATGGAAAAGGTTTCAGAATACTTGGTCAGGGTGAGGGTCCATAACTATCTATACTGGGGTGCGCTCAGCGATTGGGGTGAAAACTGATCAGAAGAGTCAAGCAGTCTCCAAAAAACAAAATACATTAAAGGCGGAAAATATATGCAGGACATATCTTATTTTGAAGGAGAGTAATCATAATCAATGTATTTGTATTTTTTTACCTCGGTACGCTTGGAAGTTTGGTTTCACTACTACATTTTTGAAGTGCATGCACTGAAGTGCCTAAGTCCCTTAGCTATGGGTTTTCTGAACTCCTGAACTAGTCTAAGAAAGAGGATTAGTAGCTGCTGACGGGTAGAGACAATATTGATAGGACAACTTTTATCACAGTGGCTTACAATAAACATGGGGCTTTTGACACGCTGGCCAAGAAGGAAGAACACCCATTCACCATGAAAATAGATCAATCGAGGGGTATTATTGGAAACTGTTTGAATTCTGCCCCCTAGTGCCAGCACAAACATTGAATGGAAACACTGCAAACCTGAAGGATGCTTTATAAAGCGTCAGAGCAAAGTGCTAAATACCCTGTTGAGGTAACATACGTGGACCATAAGTTCCTTCTCCAGTCTGTCTCTTCCTTTGGTTTCTCTGGTTCTGTATTATCTTGGTTTTAGTCTTATCTAATCGGCCGAAACTTGCTCTGATGCCTCTCCGCTTTCTCACAGTGTCTCACAGGAATCTGTTTGTGGTATTTTTCTTTTTTCCATTTATACCTTGCCTCTTGCCTCTATTATCTCCTACATTGGGTTATCTCATCACGTCTATGCTGACGATACCCAGCTTTTCTTGTCTTTCTCTTCTTTTACTCCTACTATTGATATGAATCTCTCGGCTTGTATTTCTGCTATTCCCATCTCCCTTACTGCCTGTAATCTTGGCTTTCACCTTGACAAGATCTATCCTTTTCTCACCATATTTCTATTTCCCGTCATTCTTGTCAATTTCATTTGTTTAATGTAAGGTTAGGTCCTTTCTTACCTTTAGTGCTACTAAACCTTTGATTTCTTCACTTATTTTCACAAAGTTACTCTATTGCTCTACACTACTGTTTCCCATTTTGGCCCTCTAAAGTCCATCTTTAACTCCTCATTTTGTCTTCTCTATTTGCTTTCCCCTCGTGATTCTATTTCTACCTCGCTATCTTCTCTTGGATGGCTATCTTTCCATTCATGACTTAAATTCAATGTTCTCTGTATGGTATTTCAATCTCTTCATGGCCTTGCGCGAATCTATCTTGCATCCCTGGTTTCCTTTTATGTTCGCTCTCAATCTCTCTGTTATCTTTTCCGCGTCCTCCTTGTGTGCAATCACATTTTCGTTCTTTTTCTTTGCATGCTCCCTTTCATTGGAATGCTCTTCTTCTCTCACTTTGCTCTATTGATTCTTACTCTGCTTTCATACTGCCATGAAAAACTTTCTACTACAATCTTCATTTTACCTCTTTTTTATTGAACTGCTTATGTATTGTTTATTTCTTTGATTATGTCTCAAATCCATTTGTACTGTAAATTGGTTCTGTACAGCACGTTGGCGTAAGGCAATATATAAATATTAAATAAATACAAACAAAGCTAGCCTAAAAATATTACACCTGGAGGTTGAGGTCCCGGTCTCCCCTCCTCCATAGGAGCTGCTGAACCCTGTAGTTCCCTTCCTACTGCTCTATGGACCACTGGTTAGTAACAGTGACCCACAGGTCAGCAGAGAGGCAAAGGGGAATTGGACTAATTAAAAAACACAGGATCTCTTCTCGCTTCAAGACTGCCACAATATGCAGCACCTCATACTACAAAATCATGCTCACATAGATACATGTTTATCCTCTGCTGCTACTGAGAGGATTTAGGGCTTATAATTGGAAACCCTTAAATTGTTCCAAATTTGTATTGTGAGCTCCTTAAACCTCCACTGGAGAAACGAATGGAGTCCCTAAAGTCTCTACCTACAAGGTTCCTGTTTAAACCAGGCCCTGGGACAGGTCCTTGTGAGGGGGTACTGTCAGGGGCATAGGAAGGCTGGTGGCTAGCTCCATGTTGGGGGTCCTTTTGTACACCCTTGTTTCCTTAATGATTTGCTGCAGAGATATGCGGACTACTCTCCATAAAATGGAGGATTGGGATCTCGCCCAAGCCAAGATGGGGGGTCCTCACAGGAGTAGCTCCAAAATAGAATGTTGAGACCAGGTTGAAAGAACTCACTGTTCTAACTGCCTGTTAGGTTTAGTAATTCACTGACCTTAGGTATCAGGCGAAGTCTTAGGGATGAGAGTAGGCCAATCCCTCTTCCTGGCAGACCTCTGGATAATAACAGAGGGTCTTGCAGGAATGGGGGAAAACACAATTGAAGGGAAAAACCCCCAGAGTGGTGTGGTTCCTCTCCGGTCAGATGAGTAGTCCAGGCTGTCTTCTGAGGGACGGGATGGTGGTTGGAAGATCTGTGGTCCAGAAGAGGAGGAAGATATGATGTCAGGTCCAGGAAGCAGAAAAGGGAATTACTTAAAGGATGGAATGAGGCAACCACGTCTGCGAGCTGTGCAATGCAACATGGGCATGGAATTATGCCTATGTGAGAAGAAATACACGGAGCGCTGGCCTGCACGTATCAATGAGGAAAGAGTTAGTACAGATATGACCAAGTCATGCAGAAAGAACAGAGGCCTGGCAGAGCAGATTAATGGTGGCAAATTCGCAAAGACGAGCGCAGTAAAGAAAGTAACCCAGAATGAAGATGAGGTACGGCAGAGCAGATTAGTAGTGGCAATTTTGCACTGACGAGCGCAGTGATGAAAGCACTTCAGAATGAAGATGTACGGCGGAGTCGTAGAGAATGTTCGCGCAAGTAATGAGCTCAAGAAGGCTGAGAGGATTAAAGAGATGATTGGTGCAGCCGAAGGGCTGTTTCTACTTTCGCGCTTAAAAGGCGCAAGCAGGAAGGCAAAAAGAGGGAAAGGAATTGACAGAGCCGAAGGGCAGCAGGAAAAGAAATGGACGGGTAGAGTAGGAAAGCACAAGTTATGCAAGGGATAGATGCTGTGAGGGGGCCCGCAAGCAGAGCAAAAGAGGGAAAGTGATTACCGGGTTCGGGAAGGCTGGGTCCACGGGTGCTCAGGTAGCAGCTTGAGGGAGTTCCAGGAAGCATGCTAGGAAAGTAGCAACGCAGCGAGCAACGTCTCTGCTGCGTTTTATGTTGCTGCTCCTCCTGCTGGAGGAAGGTGGAATTGCACTAGTCTGACAATGGGCGGCGTCCATCTTTGAAGAGGTGATTGCTATTAATGCAGCCTCCAAGTGTGCCAGAGCTTCCAGGTTCTGAAATTCCTAACACTGCATTTCATCAGTTTCACTGGAGAAGATATAACCTGTGTTTTTTACTCCTGCTCAGAGGCCTAATTCATGTAAACATGACAAGAGAAAAGCTTTGAAACAAGTCTACTTGGAGAATCAGCTCAGGAATCTACTTACTGGCGCAGCATTTTAGAGAACAATTTAAAACCATATTTCTTAGGAAGAAATTGTATCAGTATATGAACTATCAGTAAATGCTGCAGCAGTATATATGGGCGCTAGGACAGAAGTGCGAGCTGAAAAGTTCTCTCACAAAGTTGCCCACAAATTTTTCCTGAAGTTGGGCATCTTCGCTGTGACACGAGTACTCTGTGCACCACTCAAAGTAATTATAAAGGCACTTATCTCAATTGTTTTTTCTGAATCCAAGTTAGAAGCACTTTGTTTCATTTTCTAGTTTTCAAGCATCATTCGAGGAGGACTATTCTTTTCAGAGTGGCGTCAGCCATTTTGGAAGGCAATTGGGAGTTGTAGGGTGCACACCTGTAGGCAGACAAACAAATAGTCTGTTTTAAGGAAAAGAAAATGAATTACAAGTTATGACAGTTTATTTTTTAAGAAGAAAGATAATTCTCAAGGCAGTCTGACCATTGGATGTAAATAGTGCTATAAAGACACATTCAAAGAAATCTTCAGTAAAAAAAGGGAATGCAAGCTAAAATGATTTTAGAATGCAAGGTAAACTTTGATCAAGCATTTCGTCACATCTAAGGATTAAGTTTTTGAGTATAAAGCAGTAAAGAAGGGAATAGTTTCATACCTGTGAAATCCATTTCTCCAGCGTTGGTATCTTTCATGAATTCACATGCGGCCTCCAGCCTCCCCCCTCAAGCAGACATCAGTTATAGGACATCCTCCATCTGGAGATTTTAAAATCTGAGGGGAAGCTGGGGCAGAGCTATACACTCGACGTCCCATTGGTGCTGCCAAAAGCACCCACAACGACGTTGATGGAACACTCAAGGTGTCAAATTTTTTCCATAGGAAAACTACTAAGTTAAAGTTACTGGGGTTTCCCAGCCCGACGACGGGGAATATTCACAGCATGTGAATCCATGAAAGATCCAATCCTGGAGAAAGTGTTTTCCCTAAAGGATACTTTGTGAATTCAATGAGAAATCAAGCACACTTATCCTTGGCAGTATTTAGTTCTTAATTTCCTCTTGGCTTGGGGCAGAGGTCACACAGGTTTTTGCGGGGAAAAGGCATCATATTAAATATCTGTAACTCTAAATGTGAAGTTATACTAATGTTTAATTACTGTATAGCTGCAGAGTAAAGAAGTCTTAGTTACTTACCTGTAACTGTATTTCTCCAGCATTGGTATCTTTCATAGATTCACATGCTTGAATATTCCGTCGTCAGACCCGGAATTCTCGGTGATAAAAATAATTATTAAACATTTTTTAATATACACCCATTGGCACCTAGCAATGTATGTACATAGTCCATTATGGCCCATGAGCCATTCTATTGTGTAGTCCCTCCACCTCACTTTGGTCCTTTATGACCCCAACCAATGAGGTGACAGGGCTTAAGCTCCGCCCCGGGCAGCCATCTTCAGATTTTGAATCGTAGAGACTACAGTATGATGGATGCTGAGCGTAGGAGCAGCCTCTCAGGGGAGGCGGGTGGGCGCATGTGAATCTATGAAAGATACCAATGCTGAGAAGAACAAGTTACTTACCAACTGTAACGTTCTTTCGACTGGATGTTCCTCCCACATATTCCTCATCTTATAATAAATCGTTATCCTGCCAGCTTCGCTGCTTCGAAATATTTTTTTCGCCAGAGGGCGCTGTGCACATGGTCGTGGAGTTGATGTCCCTCGACGGGCTCCGTACCGTGTCGACGTCACCATCAGTATAAATAGCTTGTGCCGTGCCCGTTGGCTTCAGTTCTGTTTTTTCAAGGAAATATTCAAGGAACACCCAGGCTGATAGACTCTTCGTGAGAGGAAAGTTTAAGAAACGCAAACTGTACTGCGGGGTAGGATGGGAGGGTTACAGTTGGTAAGTAACTTGTTCTTCGAATGGATTGTGTCCTCCCACATATTCCTCATCTTATGATAGACTCCCATAGCAGTGGTAATTTTGGAGGTGGGAGTACAAGTAATTGTTCTCATGGACGGAATGAAGTACCACCTTGGCAAATAAACCCTCATTGGAGGAAGAAGCATCTAAGCAATAATGCTTGATGAAGGTATGCATTGATGCTCATGTTGCAGCTGAACAAATATCTGCTACAGGGACTCCACTCTTTAGAGCTGCAGAAGTAGCCACCCCCTAGTGGACTGGGCTCGAAGCCCATCTGGTGGGTCTTTTCCCGCCAATTTGTAGCACTCAATTATAGCCAGAATGATCCAGCGGGATATGGTTTGTTTTGTCACCGCTAATCCCAATTTCTGACCTGTATAACCTACAAAAAGTTGGTCATCTTGACGTAATTTTGACATTCTTGAAATGTAAAAACAGAGCCCTTTTGGGGTCTAGTCTATGCAGTCTCTCCTCTTTGTCCAAATGAGGAGGAGGATAGAAAGTTGGTAATATGATTTTTTGTGACAAATGGAAGTCAGAAACTACTTTTGGTAAGAAAGAGGGTTTAACTTTAAGAACCACCTTGTCCTTGTAAAAAGTAGTATATGGAGTTTTACATGAGAGAGCCTGTAGTTCACTAACCCTGCGTGCTGATGTTATGGCCACAAGAAGGACAGTCTTTATTGTTAGAAGCCTCAAGGGACAAGAGTGCAGAGGCTCAAAAGGTATACCAGTTAGAAACGTAAGCACTAGATTTAAATCCCAAGTTGGGACATGAAAAGGGACTGGAGGGTACACATTAGTGAGCCCTTTCAGGAATTGAATTATCAATGGAATTTTGAAGTAAGAAACCTCTTTAATTGTTCTGATCTGGAGCCCCAGATTGGCTAGATGCAATAGGAAAGAAAGCACCATTGCGGTGCCACATTGAAAAGGGTCCACATCCTTATCTTTGCACCGCTACTGAACTTGTTTCAACGACACCGGCACAAGGATTTTGTTGCTGGCCTTCTGGCTGAAAGCAAAATCTCCATTACGTCATCCGGAAGATCCCGTTCCTTGTATCTCAACCTCTCAGAAACCATGCGTGAAGGTTGAGTGTCTTGACCTCTGGATGGAGAACCCGACCTTCCTCTTGCGAGAGGAGATCCTCTCTTTGCAGAAGCCGTATTGGAGGGCAGATGGACATGTCCAGAAGGTTTGGGTACCACGTCCTCCTGGCCCAATCCGGGGCAATTAGGATCATGGTTTTCCTGAACTTTCTCAACCTCCTGATTACTTGCGGAATCACAGGGACTGGAGGAAATGCGTACAGAAGTGGAAACTTCCAAACCTCCACGAACGCGTCTCCTATAGCTCCTCTTGGGGGAAATTCCCTGAGCAGTACTGTTCGCACTTCCCGTTTACCGTGGTCGTGAACAGGTCCACTCGAGGGGTTCCCCAAAGGGCGAAGATCTCCAGAAGGACTTCCTGAGCTAGTTCCCACTCGTGGGAGACTGTGCTCTGCCTGCTCAGAGCGTCTGCTGCCGTGTTCTGCTCTCCTGCTAGGTGAACTGCCGATAGAGAGATTCCTTCTCGTATTGCCCAGAACCAGAGCTGCATTGCCTCTCTGCACAATGGTAGTGACCCTACACCTCCTCTCTTGTTGAGGTAGTACATGGCCAGTGTGTTGTCCGTCTTTATCAGGACATTCTTTCCCTGTACAGAGGGCAGAAAGGCTTTCAGCGCTAGTCTGATTGCTCTCAGCTCCAACATGTTGTTGTGTAGTTTGGACTCCGATGGAGACCAACGACCGCTGATTGTCAGATTGTTGGTATGGGCTCCCCACCTCGTGAGTGAGGCGTCGGTTACTACTGTTATCTCCGGCCATGGTTGCCAAAAAGATTCTCCCTTGAGGATGTTGTCGTTGCAAGCCCTTCATAGTAGATCCTGAGCAACTGCTCTCGGGACTTGCAGAAGATCCAACATATTCCCGGAGAACTAGGACCACTGAGTTCTGAGGGCCCATTGAAGGGATCTCATTCTCAATCTGGCCTCTGGCACCAGAAAAATGCAGGATGCCATGAGGCCGAGCAACCTCCGTCCTTCTTTGGGATGAGAAAGTATGGGGAGTACCAACCCTTGTTCCTCTCCGCTACAGGTACCTGTTCTATAGCACTTTCTCTAGCAGGGATAAAATTTCCTGCAACAGGAGCGGATCTGGAATTTTAACAGAGTTGGTTCCCGGTGGATGGTCCTGAGGCCTTTTTAGGAAGGAAAGACAGTAACCCTGAGCTACTGCTTCCAGTGCCCAAACATCTGAGGTAATGCCCCGTCATTCCTTCAAATGCTGAGAGCTCCTGCCTCCCACTGGGATTTTGTGTAACAAGGTCTCAGAGTGATTTGGAGGCAGCTGCCGTTCCTGAGGTTGGCTTTGCAGTCTTTCCTCGTCCACAACGAGTGACATTTCTCTTGCCTCTTTGAAAAGCCTGTCCTCTTCCCCTACCAAAAGAGTAGTAGTACCGAAAAGAACAACCCCTCCAGGAAGATGAGCCCGAATAGGGTTTCTGAGGCTGTCGCATGGAGGCGCTAAGAAATTGAACTGCCGATTTTGAGGTCTGTAGTTTTTCTAGGCTTTCGTCAGCCTTACTACCAAACACTCTCAAGCCATCAAAAGATATGTTGAGAAGCCTGGCCTGCACATCTGGTGCGAACCCCGACTTCCTCAACCACGCAAATCTGCGTAGCACTGTTTTTGCAGCCATGGATCTGCTGTTACTATCAGCAGTATTCAGTCCAGACTGGAGACATTCCCCCATTGCTTCCTTTCCATCTTTGACAATATTCAGGAAGCCTTCCCTTTCCTCGCCTTCCGGAATATGATCAGCTGCCGCCGAAATGCAGTCCCACAGGGTATGGGTGAACCTGGCCAGGGTACAGGTGACATTAGTTGACTTTAGAGCCATGCTACCCGAAGTAAAAACTTTACGGGCCCAAGCTTCCACCTTCTTATCCTCTCTATCCGGGGGGGTCGAAGGATATGCAGTCTGTCTTGCGGTAGTTGCAGCTTGAATAACCAGACTTTCTGGAGTGGGATGTCTGTTTAAATATTCAGGAACAGAACTAGAAGTTCTATATTTTTTGGGAAAATTACTGTTTACTGCATCAATATTATCAGGAACTTCCCAGTTCTTTTCCACTGTTCTCCGAAGTGCCCTATGGAAGGGGAGAACTGGATCCTTCTGGGGGCACGAACAATTATGTCCGTCATATCGTCCTGATCAAAAGTGGGTGAGGCTCTACACCAGCCCATGTATTCCACCACTCTATTCATTAAACTCCTGTATGACCAATCTGCATATTCTGCAGGGTCAGGTTTTGCAAACTAACTCAGATGATGTATCAATGCCACTAGCAGAGTGAAGGGTGTCACACAGGTCTCTCATTTTCGATTCTGGATCGATAAGTTCTTCTGGGACCTCTCTAGTAACATATTGTACTCCAAAAGGAGAAACATCCTCTCCTTCAGAGCCACTTTCTTCAAAAATTGAAGACAGACTTAAAAAAGTCTGATTTTGGTAAAGGAGTAAATCTCCCGTTTTGTTCATGAGGTTTAGTCGAAGGAATCGACGTAACCTTCAATGGTATCGGAGGACACCGATGAGGTCTTTGACACAGGCTTCGAGGATGCTTTTGGCTTCGATGTCGAAGCTGTCGGCGCCGATGGCGTCGACGAAGTCGTGGACGTTTTCAACGACTTCTCTTTTTTGTATGGTGTCAGAGAAATTCTTGACTCTCAAGGAGTCTTCGACGACTTGGCGTCAGCTCGAGTTTTTCGAGATTCGTCCATACTACTGGGTTTTACCACAATAGTTCCTGACTTCCCTATGTCGTCCGATGAAGCGACAGGGGTCTGGCTCTTCTGAGGTTTCTTTGAGAGGGTCGAGGCCGCATTCTCAAAGACCTCCATCATCTTCCTTCCAAAATCTTCCCATTTTCATGGGGAATCCATTTGTAGGGCATCGAACAAGTTCAGTAGATGAATTGGATGAAGAGGGAGATCTATGAATCCTTTTTACTCTTTTTGAGTAGGAAGATGAAGAGCGCCTCGATCTACTACGAGATCGGGACCTTTAAGAGTGTCTATGATGATCCGATTCTTTCTAATCGCTCGATTTTTTATGTTTTTTTGATGAGGCCTTCGAGGCCTTAGAAGATTCCCACCCCACCGCTAGTTTACCTTTCCTCTCACGAAGGGCCTTCTCCGTCATCGACTGACAGGAGCCACAGTCACCGGTTCGATGGTTTGAACCTAGGCACCAGAGACAAACACGGTGAGGATCTGTGATCGACATCTTCGATCCGCAGTCGATACACTTTTTGAACCCCGTCTTGGGAGTAGAAGGGGTAGAAGACGACAACACTTTCAGAAGAAAATTTCGAAGCGCGCCGTTTGAGAGCGAAGCAATCGGAAAAACGGTACGGAGCCGGTCGAGGGACATCAACGTCACGACCTCGTGCATAGTGCCCTCTGCCGAATTCTTTTTTCCGAAGCAGTGAAGCTGGCAGGATAACGATTTATCATAAGATGAGGAATACATGGGAGGACACAATCCATTCGAAGAACAAGTTACTTACCAACTGTAACGTTCTTTCGACTGGATGTTCCTCCCACGTATTCCTCATCTTATCATCTTATGATAATTCGTTATCTCCAGCTTCACTGCTTCAGAAAAAAAATTCTCGGCAGACGGCGCTGTGCTCGAAGTCGTGGCGTCGATTGTCCCTCGACGGGCTCTGTACTCTGTCGACGTCACTGATGGTATAAATAGCTCGAGCTGCGCCCGTTGCTTCAGTTCTGTTTTTTCGATGAAATATAGGAGGAACACCCAGGCGTGCCTCATGACTGATGCACTCTTCGTGAGAGGAAAGTGTAAGAAAATGTAAACTGTACTGCGGGGTAGGATGGGAGGGTCGATGAGGAATACGTGGGAGGAACATCCAGTCGAAAGAACGTTACAGTTGGTAAGTAACTTGTTCTTCGAATGGATTGTGTCCTCCCACGTATTCCTCATCTTATGATAGACTCCCATAGCAGTGGCTATTTTGGAGGTGGGAGTACTAAATACTGTTTTCATGGACCGAGTGAAGTACCGCCTTGGCAAATAACACCTCATTGGAGGAGGCAGTATCCAAGCAGTAATGCTTGATAAAAGTATGCATTGATTTCCAAGTTGCAGCTGAACAAATGTCTGCTGCCGGAACTCCCCTCTTTAGAGCCGCAGAAGTAGCCATTCCCCTTGTAGAATGGGCTCGAAGCCCATCTGGTGGGTCTTTCCCGGCAATTTGTAGCATTCAATTATGGCCAGAATGATTCAAAGGGATATGGTCTGTTTTGTCACTGATAAACCCAGTTTATGACCAGTATAACCCACAAAAAGTTGGTCATCTTGGCGTAATTGTGACATTCTTGAAATGTAAAAACTAAGAGCCCTCTTAGGGTCTAGTCTATGCAGTCTCTCCTATTCTTTGCCCAAATGAGGAGGAGGATAGAATGTGGGCAATATTATTTTTGTGACAAATGGAAGTCAGAAACTACTTTTGGTAAAAAGGAAGGTTTAACTTTAAGAACTACCTTATCTTTATAAAAAATAGTATTTGGAGGTTTGCATGAGAGAGCCTGTAGTTCACTAACCCTGTGGGCTGATAAGGCCACAAGAAGAACAGTCTTTAATGTTAGAAGCCTCAATAGACAGGAGTGCAGAGGCTCAAAAAGTATACAAGTTAGAAACTTAAGTGCTAGATTTAAATCCCAAGTTGGGACATGAAAAGGTACCGGAGGGTATACGTTAGTAAGCCCTTTTAGAAATTGAATGATTAATGGTATTTTGAAGTATGAAACCTCATCCGAGGTGCGCTTGAAAATGGACAGCGCAGCAAGATGTCCTTTAATTGTTCCTATCTGGAGCCCCAGATTGGCTAGATGTAATAGGAAAGAAAGCACTATTGGGGTGCCACATTGAAAAGGGTCCACATCCTTATCTATCTTTGCACCAGTTACTGAACTTGTTCCAGCAACATCGGTATAAAGACTTTGTTGCTGGCCTTCTGGCCGAAAGCAAAATCTCCATTACGTCATCCGGAAGATCCCAATCCTTGTATTTTAACCTCTCAGAAACCATGCGTGAAGGTTGAGTGTCTTGACCTCTGGATCGAGAACCCGACCTTCCTCTTGCGAGAGAAGATCCTTTCTTTGCGGAAGATGTATTGGAGGGCAGATGGACATGTCTAGAAGGTCCGGGTACCACGTCCTCCTGGCCCAATCCGGGACCATTAGGATCATGGTTTTTCTGAACTTTTTCAACCTCCTGATTACTTGAGGAATCACAGGGACTTGGGGAAACGCGTACAGCAGTGGAAACTTCCACTCCACTACGAATGCGTCTCCCAGAGCTCCTCTTTGAGAAAATTCCCTTGAGCAGTACTGCTCACACTTCCGGTTGATCACGGTGTCGAACATATCCACTTGAAGGGTTCCCCAAAGGGCGAAGATCTCTTGCAGGACTTCCTGAGCTAGCTCCCACTCGTGGGAGACTGTGCTCTGCCTGCGCAGAGCATCTGCCACCGTGTTCTGCTCTCCGGCTAGGTGAATTGCCGATAGAGAGATTCCGTCCCGTATTGCCCAGAACCAGAGCTGCATTGCCTCTTTGCACAGTGGTAGTGACCCTACACCTCCTCTCTTGTTGAGGTAGTACATGGCCACTGTGTTGTCCGTCATTATCAGGCAATTTTTTACCTGTACAGAGGGCAGAAAAGCCTTCAGCGCTAGTCTGATTGCCCTCAGCTCCAATAGGTTGATGTGTAGTTTGGACTCCGATGGAGACCAACGAACGCTGATTGTCAGATTGTTGGTGTGTGCTCCCCACCCCGTGAGTGAGGCATCCGTTACTACTGTTATCTCCGGCCATGGTTGCCAAAAAGATTCTCCTTTGAGGATATTGTCGTTGCAAGCTGTAACGCTCACCTGATTCCCGTAGAGGCGCCGGTCTTGACTGGGCGTATACCGTATCTTCAAAGGTGATGTGTAATACACGGCTGGCTCTTTGGGCTGGACCTCTGTGCACTGTATGTCTGACTCGAAGGGTAAGATGTCTGCAGATAGAAAATATGGGATTAAGGAACTGGGTTATTGAATGTCTCTCTCTTCTTCCCTTTCTCTTCTCCTGTAGAACCCCAAAGGTTAACGCTCTCACCTTAGGTAAGTGAATGCCGTGCTCTCCATCTGCCTCGGGGCAGGGTGCTGTAACCAGTTTCTTCACTGGATAAGGGGAGCAGGCCTCTTGACTTCAGAGGACTGCTGTCCGTCGTTTACTGCACGAACGGTAAGTTTCGAGTAATTCTAATGTCTTTAAAGTCTTTAGTAATGATGTTTCTTGTTTTGCAGGGTTCCGGCGATGGCGGATGACGGGCTGAAGTGAGTTGAAGATGGAGCCCGTGTGATGAATAGAAGCGCCTGGAAGCACGTAAGTAAGCGCTTGTTGCCTGCTTCACGATGCGCTCTAACTGTCTTTTTATTTTGCAGGTACAAGTTCGGAGCGGCTGCAGGGTGCCGGAATACCCACTGGGTTAGATGTGGAAAGGAGTAATGGCACGTGAGTATTAAAGTTCCCCAATGTCTTTAAACGCACCTTGTTTTGTCTTTCAGATGCGGGATGCAGCGCCGAAGGCCTCCGGAGCGTGCGAAGAGTTGGTAAGCTTTTGTCTTTCAGATGCCGGAATGCAGTGTGAAGACCTCCAGAGCGCACGAAGAGTAGGTAAGCCTTTGTCTTTCAGATGCCGGAATGCAGCGCGAGGCGTTGGTGACAGCCGATGGACCAGGTAAGTGAAGAGCTGTCACTGAAGACCGTAATGCTAACCTGTTCTTTCTTGTCTTTAAAGGTGTTGCTGAAGACTGGATTCAGGATGGTAAGCCTATGTCCTTAGGCCCAGGATCAGATGCAGAAGACACGATGAGCGTTCTGCTGCAGAGGATGCAGAATATCGCAAAGCAAGATTCATCCATCGGGTGTGGTTTAAATAGCCTCCTGTAGTGCTTAGGTGTCTCCTTCCACAGCCACTCCTAGGTAAGAAAAGAGTTCCTGCTTTCCAGAAGAGTTCCAGTGTTCTGAATCTAGGGAGTGGCTCCTGCCCCACCCAACAGGAAAAGTAGTTCCAAACAGAAGAGGATCAGAGGCTCAACTGGCAGGCAAGTAAGCAGCATGGTCTGCTGCAGGTAAGTCCACCCAAGCATTATGAGCCTGGTGCTTCCAGCGCTGGGACTGGGCATATTTATGAGCCTGGTGCCACTGGCGCCAGGACTGGGTCCAAAAGGTCCCAATTGGGACTGGTTGGCACTCGGAACCTGGGTTATGGATCTGCTTCCAAGGGAGGTGCGAAAACCCTGACCTTTTGGAAGCAGAGATCATGACAGTACCCCCCCTCAAGGCCCCTCCCAATCCGGGCTTCTCCGGGGGTTTTGGCTTGTCAGGAAATGTTCGGTGAAATCTTTTGATTAGGCGAGGAGCGTGGACATATTCAGCAGGTTCCCAGGATCTCTCTTGGGGGCCGTAGCCTTTCCAGTCAATTAGGTAAAATAGTTTAGATTTGGAGATCTTGGAGTCCAGAATGCTTTTGACTTCAAACTCGAGTTCTCCATCAACTAGGATAGGTTTTGGAGATTTAGTTAGTCGGGTTTGAGGTTGCACGGGTTTTAATAGAGAGACGTGGAAGACCGGATGTATCTTCATGTGCGGGGGCAAGTCCAACTTGACCGCTACTGGGTTTACTATGGTAGTGATGGAATAGGGACCAAGGTATCTTGGGTTGAATGTGCGTGGCCCTTTTAGAGGTAGATATTTGGTGGATAACCAGACTTGATCCCCTACTTGATATTGAGGGGCTTCCTTCCGATGTTGATATGCTCCTTTCTTGTATTGTTCTTTAGCCCTTTGAAGGTGAGAAACAGCTTCCTTAAAGGCGTGGGTGATTGTAGAATGCAGGTAGTCTACTGCTGGTGTTTCAAGATCTTGGAGGGGATCCAACTCCGAGGTTCGAGGGTGACTGCCGTACAAAAGAAAAAACGGGGTTTTCCCAGTTCCCGAATGGACAGAGTTATTGTAGGCATATTCGGCTATCCAAAGAATGTCTTTCCAAGTTTTTTCAGTTTGTTGCAGCATGCAGCGTAAATACTGTTCCAGAGTTTGATTGGTCCTCTCGGTTTGTCCGTCGGTCTGAGGGTGGTGACTGGTCGATAGTCTCACATCAATTTGAGCCGACCGACAGCAACTTTGCCAAAAATGAGAAATAAATTGACTACCTCGATCCGAAATTAGAACCGAAGGAAAACCGCGCAGTTGGACGATGTTTTCGAGAAATTCTCGGGCCAGAGTTGCTGCTGTTGGCAAGCCTTTGAGCGGAATGAAATGCGCCATCTTGGAGAATAAGTCCACGATTACTAGAATCGTATTGTATCCGGAGCATGGAGGTAGATCGGTGATGAAGTCCATAGAAAGCGTATGCCAAGGGCGAGGTGGGATGTCAATAGGGCGTAAGAGGCCTGCTGGTCTTTCCTTTTGACTCTTGTTTTGGGCGCATACTCCACAGGACATTATAAAGTCTCTGATATCTTTTTTCCAAGACGGCCACCAGAAGTAGCGCTTGATCTTTTCTGAGGTCTTGGCCATACCGGGATGTCCTTCCATTAAAGAATCGTGATAACAAGAGATTACTTTTTTCTGTAAATCTGTGCTGGGTAGGTATAATCGTTCTTGGAAATACAATAAGTTGTCCTTTACTGCAAAGTCCTTTCCCTGCAGATGCCAATTCTGTATGTCTGCTGGAGTTACAAGTTGCCTGGCTTTATCCTTAACTTCCTCTATGGATTCTGTGGCGATTACACCCAGAATTCTTTGTTCGGGAATGATTGGTACAGGTTTAGGGTTGATCAAGTGTTCTTCCACTCCCATCCGAGAAAGGGCATCAGCTTTACCGTTTTTTGTACCAGGTCGATAGGTAATTATGAAGTCAAACTCGGCAAAGAATAATGCCCAACGGAGTTGTCTAGAGGATTGGGCTTTTGCGGTTTTCAAATATTGCAGGTTTCGATGATCCGTAATCACAGTAACGGTGTGTCGGGCCCCCAGCAGATAATGCCGCCAAGCCTTAAAGGCAGACTTGATAGCCAGAAGTTCCTTGTCAGTAATCGTGTAATTGATTTCAGGAGGCGAGAATTTGCGGGACCAAAATGCCACGGGATGCAACTGATTGGTTACCGGGTCCTTTTGTGATAGAACTGCCCCCATGGCAAGGCTTGAAGCATCAGTTTCCACGATGTAGGGGAGTTCGGGGCGAGGGTGTTTTAAGATTGGTGCAGAGATAAATTTAGTCTTCAAATCCTGGAAAGCTTGTTCCGCCTCGGTAGACCATTCAAAACGTTTGTTTTTCTTTAACAAGGCAGTGATGGGCTGGACTATTCGAGAGAATTCGGGGATAAACCTGCGGTAAAAGTTAGCGAAGCCTAACATGCTTTGCACACCTTTTACGGAGGATGGTGATGGCCATTTGAGAACTGCATCGACCTTCTTTGAATCCATACGCACTCCGCCAGGTGATAATATGAATCCCAAGAATTCAACTTCAGTCACGTTGAAAACACATTTTTCCAACTTAGCGAAAAGTTTGTGTTGACACAATCTTTCGAGGACCATTTTCACGTGTTTCCGATGTTCAGATTCCGATGAAGAATAAACGAGGATGTCGTCAATGTAAACAACAACACACACATCTATGAGCTCTCTGAGGACATCGTTCATAAAATATTGAAAGGCGGCCGGGGCATTGCAAAGTCCGAAGGGCATGACCTGATATTCAAATAGCCCATACTTGGTGCGGAAGGCCGTCTTCCATTCATCGCCCTCTTTTACTCGTACCAAGTGGTAAGCTCCTCTAAGATCCAGCTTTACAAGTTCTAAGGTCTCCTTCCTTTTTTGGAACGAAGAACAAAGCTGAAGAAGCAGGGGACTTGGAAGGACGAATAAACCCATTTGCCAGGTATTGATCCAGGTATTGTCGAAGGTGAAGGTTCTCAGGCTCGGTGAGGGCATAAATTCTACTACAAGGAGGAGTAGATCCAGGTATCAGGTCTATCTGGCAGTCATAAGACCTATGAGGAGGTAGAGAGTTAGCCTGATACCTCCGGAAAACATCTTGGTATTCTAGGTATTCGGGAGGTAACTGGGGAGTCTCTGAAGAAATTGCTGCCAGTGCAACACCAGGTGGAGGGTGACAAGTAGAGACACATTCTGGAAACTGGACCGTTCTTGCTCGCCAATCGATCAGAGGATTGTGTTTCTCTAACCAAGGTATTCCTAGAATAATCTGAAACTGAGGGGCCTTGATCACATCGAACACGATCTTCTCATGGTGTCCATCTTGACTTACTAGCGTCACCTCTTGAGTGGTATGCGTTACTGGCCTGGAGGCTATCTCCGTACCATCCACCGTAGTAATGACGTCCTTTACAGCCTTGGGACAAAGAGTTAGATTCATCCTCAAAACCATTTCATGATCCACATAATTGCCGATGGCACCGCTGTCGACGTAAGCTTCAATTGCATGTAATCGATCCGGATTATCAGGGCTAATGAGGACCATAGGTATCACGAAATGCGAGGTCATGGAACTGGTTTTCACGCTCGGCAAGAGGACCTCTATTCTTGTCGGGCGAGGTCGTTTCCCTGCTCAGAGTTTGTAACTTTGGTAACTGCAGCTCCTACTGCCTTCTTGGCAGGTTTCACCGGACAGTCTCGAAGAAAGTGCCCTGAGTTTCCGCAATAGAGGCATAATTGCAACTGTTTTCTCCTTTCCCGCTCCTTTTGTGTTAGAGGACCTTTCAGACCCCCTATTTGCATGGGTTCCCCGGAGTCTACTCCTTTGGAAGGAGTTGGCGGTTTGGAAAATACTCGAGCATCAAACTTGGAACGATCGGCCTTCCTGTTCTGCAGTCTGTGATCTATTTGAACGACTAAGTCTATATAGTCCGAACAATCTTGTGGGGGATTCACTACTTGGGCTAACACATCTTTGAGCTCTCCACGTAGACCTCTATAAAACAGCGTAATCCTTTTGTCCTCAGGCCATTGAGTTTCCACTATCAGTCTGTTGAAAGACGCAATATAAGCCAAAAGGTCTTGATTACCTTGTCGCAACGAAAGAAGCTCATTGTCCAAGGCCTGCCCCTGTGAATGTCTTGCGATCAGTTTTTCCATACTGAGCTGAAAAGCTTGAAAATCATGGAGGACCGGATCATCTTGATTTACTAGAGGGATCGACCAGTCTGCCGCATTGCCACTAAGGTACGAAAGCACGAAAGCTACTTTAGCTTGATCAGTTGGAAAGGCTGCTCGCCGGTATAAGAAATGCAACCGGCACTGATTGATAAATACTGCAAACCTCTTTGGGTCACCAGAAAATCGTTCGGGCGGAGCCAGAGGTACATTCCCAGGTAGGTTGATCTGCACTGGATTCATAGAGGATGTAGAAGGAAGATTTCCCCCAGATGCGGGTAACGGGGTCTGTCCGGCTTGTGACTGTAGCAATTGTCTAGCGAGATCATCTGTTCGCTCCTTGGAAATAATCAGTTCCCTTCTTAGAGCGTTCGTTTCCTGACGGGCTGCATGCACTTCTGACCTTAGTTCCCCAAGTAACTGGGCTAGCTGGTCGGTATCCAAGGTTTCCATAGCGCCTGGACGGGAGTTTTGTGGTAGGCTTTGCGTTCTGTAACGCTCACCTGATTCCCGTAGAGGCGCCGGTCTTGACTGGGCGTATACCGTATCTTCAAAGGTGATGTGTAACACACGGCTGGCTCTTTGGGCTGGACCTCTGTGCACTGTATGTCTGACTCGAAGGGTAAGATGTCTGCAGATAGAAAATATGGGATTAAGGAACTGGGTTATTGAATGTCTCTCTCTTCTTCCCTTTCTCTTCTCCTGTACAACCCCAAAGGTTAACGCTCTCACCTTAGGTAAGTGAACGCCGTGCTCTCCATCTGCCTCGGGGCAGGGTGCTGTAACCAGTTTCTTCACTGGATAAGGGGAGCAGGCCTCTTGACTTCAGAGGACTGCTGTCCGTCGTTTACTGCACGAACGGTAAGTTTCGAGTAATTCTAATGTCTTTAAAGTCTTTAGTAATGATGTTTCTTGTTTTGCAGGGTTCCGGCGATGGCGGATGACGGGCTGAAGTGAGTTGAAGATGGAGCCCGTGTGATGAATAGAAGCGCCTGGAAGCACGTAAGTAAGCGCTTGTTGCCTGCTTCACGATGCGCTCTAACTGTCTTTTTATTTTGCAGGTACAAGTTCGGAGCGGCTGCAGGGTGCCGGAATACCCACTGGGTTATGTCATGCACAACAAACCAGTCTCGCCACGATGCACCTCTTTGATTGATACCCCAGCACACACTGTTACTCGCCCCGGGTAGACGTCCACCTCCCGAGACATATCTTCACTTAGGGTGCGAGGGAGTCGCTGTCACCAGCGAGTGCGGGTCGTGCGTAGAAGCTGGCCCGGTTTGTTGCCTCGTTTCCATTGGCAACTCCCATGGAGACTGCGCTCGGGATGGAACACCCGATCGCGGTTACTTCCTGGTTCCGCGACGACTTCCCGATCACGTGTCCAGAGTACCGCTCACGTGATCGGGAGTCGACGCACATAAAAACCGGGAAGTTCGAGTTTCTCACCGCTTCACAGCTGTTTCACGACACTGTTCGGCGCTTGCAGATATCACGTTACTTGGATATTTTGGATTTGGACTTTGGCTTATGAATCACTGACTGGTCTGCCTACTCCTCGATCTTGTCGCTCGGAACTGCACGGATCTCGGTACTCTGGACACTTTGCTTTGCTTAACGGATTGTTTACGGATTATGGCCATTGGCTCTACGTGTTTTGGTTTCCCTTGCCTTTCAAGTCACAGCAGAAACACAGGTACAGTCGGTACCGACCATCTGGGACACGACTGGCCGGATCTGCGGCACTCCCTCGCACCAGACCCAAGTTACCCCAGTATCATCCCTGCTGGGTTTAGGTAAGAGATTATTGCACACTTCTTCATACCAAAGTACTGTGTTTGCCTGTGCTAATCTTAACTTCCTTTCAACAGCCTCTGGGGTCCTTGGCGTCATCAGATCCGGGGAACCATCAAACCACCTGTGGCCTCAAAGCTCGCACAGCGAGTATATTTACGCTTCCCTGTGGGTGATTTGTGGACAGAGGCCCATTACTCTTCACTACGCGGCAAGTCACGACAGACTGTGAAGCCGTTGCGTCGTGGAGAGTATGGAGCCTACGGCTGAGGACCCCGTGGCTGCCTTGGTACAGGCACTCACACTGCTAAGAGCGGATATGGTTGCCGCTAATGCTACGATACACCAGAGGCTAGACTTAATCCAAAGCACACGATTTCCTTTGCCCGTTGATGCCGAGTTCGGGGAGGCCGCTGCTGCAGTACAACCCCCAACTACTCAGCCGATTGTTCCCCAGCCTCCTATTACCCCTGCACCACCTCAGTTACCAGTACTCATGCCCACGCCTTTTCCCTTGGCCACCCCAGAGAGGTTCCACGGTGATCCCCGAAAGTTTCGTACCTTTGTAAATCAGTGTAAATTACATTTCCTCTGTAGACCTCAGGCTTTTCCTGACGCCACCACTAAAGCGGCGTTCGCCTTGTCCCATCTGGCCGGCACCGCCGCAGAATGGGCCAACCCCTTGTTGGAAAACGACAACCCTGTCCTGTATGACTTTGAGCTACTAGTCACAGAAATGTCCCGTATGTTCGACACACGTCACAAAGCCCAATCTCGGGACCTCGAATTGTTAGACCTAACTCAAGGGAAGGGGTCTCTCCTAGAATACATTGCCCGTTTCAACCAGCTAGCCGCTGAAACGTCCTGGCCTGAACCAAAAAGGGCAGTCGTTTTCTATAGGGGGCTCAATAACACCATGAAAGATGCTATGGCCGTTGTCCCGTCCTTGCCCACGACCCACACTGAGTTAGTGGACCTCGCATTGCAAATCGATGCCAGACGTTCCGAACGTCGGTTTGAAACAGGAAACCCCATTGCCACCTCACCTTCCTCCTCCTCTGGTACAGGCATCGAACCCATGCAAATAGGTGGCATTCGCAGTCCTATTACGCAACTAGAAAGGGATCGCAGGAGAACCGACCATGCTTGTTTCTACTGTGGCCTAAATGGCCATTTTGTAAAGTCATGTCCCAGACGCCCTAAGCTCAAGAACCCGGTTTTTCCGAGTGCTCGACCCTAGATCCGGGGACCGGCTCGAGCAGTACTTCCGTTTCCCCGGACAGGAACCCCGCCTTTGGCAGGATCAGGCCAGTGTTAGTACAGGCCACACTTAACCCTACACCCGATACCGCCCACGCTGTCTCGATTTACATCGATTCAGGCGCCACGGGCAACTACATCGACATAACCTTGGCCGGATCGTCAAACCTACCTCTGATCACCAAGCAACATCCGGAGCCAGTACAAGCGGTGGATGGTACAGCATTGATATCAGGCCCTATCAAGCAACAAACCGCCCCGATCTCCCTCATTATACATAACACGCATCAGGAAATCATCACATTCGATCTGATTACAATGCCACAGTTCGGAATCATCCTGGGTCTTCCTTGGTTGCATCTACACAATCCCTTGATTGACTGGAAGTCGGGGCAGGTCCATTTTGAATCTGAGACATGTCAGAATTTTTGTCTCACCGCTCCTGACGACACAGAATCACCTCCATGAGCCCTAGGGGCCATAGCGCAGCTCACACTGCACGGGGATGTCCCTGCGGCTCCGGAGCCTCATGTAGTGGGGGCAGTTGCCGTTGGTATCCCTACGGAATACGGTGATTTCCAGGAGGTCTTTGACAAGGGTTCCTCGGAGGTGCTCCCACCACACCGATCCTACGACTGCCCCATTGACCTAGTCCCTGATTCTGCGATTCCCTCAGGACGCATCTACTCCTTATCTCCTTCGGAGGAACAGGCACTAAAGGAGTACATCCATATAGCCTTGAAGGTCGGTCATATACGTCCCTCCACCTCTCCGGCTGCCAGCCCTATATTCTTTGTCCCTAAAAGGGAGGGCGATCTGCGTCCTTGTGTGGACTACCGCCGACTAAATTCAATCACCATAAAAAATCGATACCCAATACCGTTGATTACCCCATTACTGGACAGGTTAAGTCACGCTACCATCTTCACAAAACTCGATCTCCGCGGGGCCTATAACCTGGTCAGAATCTGCTCCAGAGACGAGTGGAAGACAGCCTTCTGTACTCGCTACGGATTGTTTGAATACGTAGTCATGCCCTTCGGGCTTTGTAACGCCCCTGCTACTTTCCAACGTTTCATGAACGAAGTGTTTCACGATATGTTGGACGTATGCGTGGCAGTATACCTTAACGACATCCTGATATACTCGCAGGACATAAAAGAACATATAGGGCACGTCCGCGAGGTACTGTCCCGCCTCCACCAACACTCGCTCTACGCCAAACCCGAGAAGTGCCAGTTCCACACTGAAAGCATTGAATTTCTGGGATTCCATATTACCCCTGGGGGTTTAGCCATGAACCAGTCCAAGGTCCGTGCGGTTTTGGACTGGCCGGAGCCCAGCAACATCAAGTCCCTGCAGTCTTTCTTTGGGTTCTCAAATTTCTACAGACGCTTCATCCAGGACTTCTCGTCTCTGGTAGCTCCCCTTACTGCCCTAACCAGCCCCAAATCACCTTTTGTCTGGTTGGAAGTACACCAAGCGGCTTTTAACGCTCTGAAGTCTGCATTCACAACTGCTCCTGTCCTGAAACATCCCGACCCAGAACTCCCGTTCATTGTGGAGGCTGATGCGTCCTCTTTCGCTCTTGGGGCGGTCTTGTCCCAACGATGCCCTCTTTCGGGTCAGTTGCATCCGGTGGCGTTTCATTCCCGAAAATTCTCTGCTACGGAACTACATTACACCGTCACGGAGAAGGAACTGTTGGCCATCAAAGATGCTTTCTCAGTCTGGCGGCATCACTTGTTAGGGGCAAGGCACGCAGTCACGGTGTTCACCGACCACCGCAACCTCCAGGATCTGGCCTCGCTGAGGTGTATTAACAGTCGGCAGGCTTGGTGGCATTTATTCTTCGCGGCCTTCGACTTCCAGATCAAACAGGGTATGTTAACACCTGTGCTATATGCGCCCAGTGTAAGCACCGCAGAGGGCGTCCGGTGGGGCTCCTGCTTCCGTTACCTGTACCCCCAGACCCTGGCACACGGTTTCCATGGATTTCGTAACAGACCTACCCCGGACCAAGGGATTCGACACCATATGGGTGGTGGTCGACTCGTTTTCCAAAATGGCTCGCTTCATACCTTGTTCTGGTATCCCTTCTGCCCCAGCTTTGGCCGATCTCTTCTTTAAATCGGTCTTTTGTCTCTTTGGGTTACCCACGATTATAATCTCGGATAGAGGGCCTCAATTCACTTCTCGGTTCTGGCGTGCTCTCACGGCTCTCCTGGGTATCGATTCCCGCTTTTCCTCCGCTTACCACCCGGAGACGGACGGCCAGACTGAGAGGGTGAACCAGGCCATGGAACAGTATTTGCGTTGTCTGATTCTACACCACCAACAATCCTGGCTAGGCTTGCTACATCTCGCTGAGTTCTCATACAACAATTCCGCACATTCCTCCACTGGCTCTTCTCCCTTTTATGTTTTGTATGGTCAACACCCCCGCACGTTACCTATCCCAGACCTGGCACCCGCTGACAACCCGGCTGCTGTCGCCTGTACCCGCGACTTGGCGGCCGTTCAGGCCCAAACACTTGCTCATCTTCAGGAGGCCCGGGAATCAATGAAGGCTGCTGCGGACCGTAAGAGGGCAGTGGCGCCTTCCTATGCCGTGGGGGACAGGGTTTGGCTCTCTTCTCGTCACCTTAGGCTTCCTGGTTGTCGCAAGCTGCTTCCCCGTTTTGTGGGCCCATATAGGATTTCTGCTGTGATCAACCCTGTAGCCTATCGCCTCTCAGTCCCTGCCTCCTGGCGCATTCACCCCGTCTTCCACACCTCTTTGTTGAAGCCTTGCCTGGCCCCTACTCGTCTCCGATCCACGCCTGGCCCTATCACAGTGGGTGACTCAGTGGAGTATGAGGTTTCTGCTATATTGGGTTCTCGTGTGGTTAGGGGTGGACTCCAGTATCTAGTGGACTGGGTGGGTTTTGGCCCCGAGGAGCGTTGTTGGGTCCCTGCTGGGGATGTCCATGCCCCGAGACTTGTTTCACGTTTCCACCAGGATTTTCCTTCCTGCCCACGTGGTCGTGGGCCATTGAGGGGGGGCTATGTCATGCACAACAAACCAGTCTCGCCACGATGCACCTCTTTGATTGATACCCCAGCACACACTGTTACTCGCCCCGGGTTGACGTCCACCTCCCGAGACATATCTTCACTTAGGGTGCGAGGGAGTCGCTGTCACCAGCGAGTGCGGGTCGTGCGTAGAAGCTGGCCCGGTTTGTTGCCTCATTTCCATTGGCAACTCCCATGGAGACTGCGCTCGGGATGGAACACCCGATCGCGGTTACTTCCTGGTTCCGCGACGACTTCCCGATCACGTGTCCAGAGTACCGCTCACGTGATCGGGAGTCGACGCACATAAAAACCGGGAAGTTCGAGTTTCTCACCGCTTCACAGCTGTTTCACGACACTGTTCGGCGCTTGCAGATATCACGTTACTTGGATATTTTGGATTTGGACTTTGGCTTATGAATCACGGACTGGTCTGCCTACTCCTCGATCTTGTCGCTCGGAACTGCATGGATCTCGGTACTCTGGACACTTTGCTTTGCTTAACGGATTGTTTACGGATTACGGCCATTGGCTCTACGTGTTTTGGTTTCCCTTGCCTTTCAAGTCACGGCAGAAACACAGGTACAGTCGGTACCGACCATCTGGGACACGACTGGCCGGATCTGCGGCACTCCCTCGCACCAGACCCAAGTTACCCCAGTATCATCCCTGCTGGGTTTAGGTAAGATATTATTGCACACTTCTTCATACCAAAGTACTGTGTTTGCCTGTGCTAATCTTAACTTCCTTTCAACAGCCTCTGGGGTCCTTGGCGTCATCAGATCCGGCGAACCATCAAACCACCTGTGGCCTCAAAGCTCGCACAGGGAGTATATTTACGCTTCCCTGTGGGTGATTTGTGGACAGAGGCCCATTACTCTTCACTACGCGGCAAGTCACGACAGGTTAGATGTGGAAAGGAGTAATGGCACGTGAGTATTAAAGTTCCCCAATGTCTTTAAACGCACCTTGTTTTGTCTTTCAGATGCGGGATGCAGCGCCGAAGGCCTCCGGAGCGTGCGAAGAGTTGGTAAGCTTTTGTCTTTCAGATGCCGGAATGCAGTGTGAAGACCTCTGGAGCGCACGAAGAGTAGGTAAGCCTTTGTCTTTCAGATGCCGGAATGCAGCGCGAGGCGTTGGTGACAGCCGATGGACCAGGTAAGTGAAGAGCTGTCACTGAAGACCGTAATGCTAACCTGTTCTTTCTTGTCTTTATAGGTGTTGCTGAAGACTGGATTCAGGATGGTAAGCCTATGTCCTTAGGCCCAGGATCAGATGCAGAAGACACGATGAGCGTTCTGCTGCAGAGGATGCAGAATAACGCAAAGCAAGATTCATCCATCGGGTGTGGTTTAAATAGCCTCCTGTAGTGCTTAGGTGTCTTCTTCCACAGCCACGCCTAGGTAAGAAAAGAGTTCCTGCTTTCCAGAAGAGTTCCAGTGTTCTGAATCTAGGGAGTGGCTCCTGCCCCACCCAACAGGAAAAGTAGTTCCAAACAGAAGAGGATCAGAGGCTCAACTAGCAGGCAAGTAAGCAGCATGGTCTGCTGCAGGTAAGTCCACCCAAGCATTATGAGCCTGGCGCTTCCAGCGCTGGGACTGGGCATATTTATGAGCCTGGTGCCACTGGCGCCAGGACTGGGTCCAAAAGGTCCCAATTGGGACTGGTTGGCACTCGGAACCTGGGTTATGGATCTGCTTCCAAGGGAGTTGGGAAAACCCTGACCTTTTGGAAGCAGAGATCATGACACAAGCCCACCATAGAAGATCCTGAGCAACTGCTCTCGGGACTTGCAGAAGATTCGACATATTCCCTGAGAATTGGGACCACTGAGTTCTGAGTGCCCATTGAAGGGATCTCATTCTCAATCTGGCCTCTGGCACCAGAAAAATGCAGGATGCCATGTAGCAGAGCAACCTCAGAAAATCAAAGGCCGGTAGATGCTGGGCATTCTAGAACTTTGTCCCCATCTGCAGAATGTGGAGAGCTCTCACCTTGGGAGGCGAGGCTTTTCCTGAGGAAGTATCCAAGACTGCTTCGATAAACTGGAGCTTTTGGGATGGTATCATGTGGGACGTCTTGAAATTGAGGGAGAAGCCCAATTTGTGAAGGAAGTGGCAGGTGATCGAAAGAGGTTCCTGAGCTTGTTCGGGAGAACGTGCTCTGATCAACCAATCGTCCAGGTAGGGGTAGACGTGAATCCCCCCTCTCCTGAGACTCGCTGCCACCACCGCCATTAATTTGGTGAAAACCCTCGGGCGGAGGTCAACCCGAATGGCAGAACTCGAAACTGATAATGAGAGTTGCCAATCGCGAACCTCAGGTACTTTCTGTGCTTGGGATGTATTGGCACATGGAAGTAAGCATCCTGAAGGTCCAATGATACCAACCAGTCTTGGAGTTGTAGAGCCTGAAGAATCTGAGAAAGAGTCACCATTTTGAACTTGTCCTTCCTGAGGAACTTGTTCAAGTTTCTTAAGTCCAAGTTGGGTCTCAATCCTCCGTCCTTTTTTGGGATGAGAACGTATGGGGAGTACCAACCCCTGTTCCTCTCCGCTACAGGTACCTGTTCTATAGCACCTTTCTCTAGCAGGGATAAAATTTCCTGCAACAGGAGCGGGTCTGGAATTTTGACGGAGTTGACTCCCGGTGGATGATTCTGAGGCATTTTTTGGAAGGGGAGACAGTAACCTTGAGCTACTGTTTGCAGTGCCCAAGCATCTGAGGTAATGCCTCGCCATTCCTTCAGATGCTGAGAAATCCTGCCTCCCACTGGGGTTTTGTGTAACAAGGTCTCAGAGGGAATTGGGGGCGGCTGAGGGCAAAGATGCCGCTCCTGAGGCTGATTTTGCACCTCTTCCTCGTGCTCCACGCGGGAAATTTCTTTTGCCTCTTTGAAAAGCCTGTCCTCTTCCAAAAGAGGAGTAGTACCGAAAAGAACAACCCCTCCAGGAAGATGAGCCGGTATAGGGTTTCTGAGGCTGGCGCAGGGAGGCACTAAGAGATTTAGCTGCCGCTTTCGAGATCTGGAGTTTTTCTAGGCTTTCATCAGCCTTACTGCCAAACAGCCTTGAGCCATCAAAGGGCATGTTGAGAAGTCTGGCTTGCACATCTGGTGCAAACCCCGACTTCCTCAACCACGCAAATCTGCGTAGAACCGTGCTTGCAGCCATGGATCTGCTGATACTATCAGCAGTATCCAGTCCAGACTGGAGATATTCTCCCATTGCCTCCTTCCGGTTTTTGACTATATTCAGGAAGCCTTCCCTTTCCTCACCTTCTGGAATATGATCAGCCGCCGCCGAAATACAGTCCCACAGGGTATGGGTGAACCTGGCCAGGGTACAGGTGACATTTGTTGATTTAAGGGCCATGCTGCCTGAAGTGAAAACTTTACGGGCCCAAGCATCAACTTTTTTATCCTCTCTATCCGGAGGGATAGTGGGATATGCTGTTTGTTTTGATGTAGATGCTGCCTGAATAACTAGACTTTCTGGAGTCGGATGCCTGTTTAAGTATTCAGGATCAGAACCAGCTGGTCTATATTTCTTGGGAAAATTACTGTTTGCAGCAGCAATACTTTCCGGATTTTCCCAGTTTTTCTCCACTATCCTCTGAAGAGCCCTATGAAAAGGGAGAACTGGATCTTTTTGAGGACCTCTGACAATTATGTCTGTCATATCATCCATTCAATTACTCTAGTCATAAGACTCCTGTACCCTGAATCTGCGTGTTCTGCAGGATCAGGTTTGGCCAATTCTAATTCTGGTGACGTGTCAATGCCACTAGCAGAATGCAGAGTGTCACTCAGGTCTCTCATTTTAGACTCTGGATCTATCTTGTGCCAAACTGTACTCCAAAAGGAGAGACTTCCTCATCCCCTGAGCCAGATTCCTCATAAATTGAGGACATAGACTTAAAAAAGTCAAATCTGGGTAGGAGTAAAATCTCCTCTTCCTCCACAATATTTGTCGAAGGAATGGAAAAATCAATCGAAGTTGTCGAAGGAATCTTCAATGACTTCGATGAGGACTTCGACACAGGCGTCGAAGATGCTTTTGGCTTCGATGCCGAAGCGATCGACGCCAATGGCGTCGACGAAGTCGTGGAAGTCTTCAAAGACTTATGTTTTTTATGTGGCACTAGAGAGGTACTCGACTCTCGAAGAGTCCTCGACGACTTGGCGTCGACTCGAGTTTTTCGAGTATCCTCGACACTACTGGCCTTAACCATAGTAGTTTTCGAATTCCCTTTGTCATCCAATGGAGCGACTTTAGGGGTATGGCTCTTCTGAGGTTTATTCGAGGGGTTCGGGGCTGCATTCTCGAATACCTCCATTATCATTTTTCGAAATTCCTCCCATTTTCTGGGGGAATCCGATTTTGTCAGACATCAAATCTCTTCAGTCGATGACTCCGAAGATGATGAGGGAGATCTATGTCTCCTCTTCACTTTTTTAGACGAGGAAGACAAAGAGCGTCTCGATCTGCTACGAGATCGAGACCTCTTAGAATGCCTATGGTGATCCGATTCCTTTGAATCAGTCGGTTTTTTATGTTTTTTGGACACAGCCTTAGCTTTAGAAGCTTCCCTCCCCACCGACAGTTTACCTCTCCTCTCACGAAGGGCCTTCTCCATCATAGACTGACAGGAGCCACAGTCATCGGTTCGATGACTTGAACCGAGGCACTAAAGACAAACTCGGTGAGGATCCGTAATCGACATTTTCGATCCACAGTCGATGCACTTCTTAAACCCAGTCTTGGGTGTCGAAGGTGTAGAAGATGACGACATTTTCCACAGAAAATCTCGAAGCGCGCAGTTCTCGATAGCGAAGCGATCAGAACAATGGAACTGAAGCAACGGGCGCGGCTCGAGCTATTTATACCATCAGTGACGCTGACAGAGTCCGTCGAGGGACAATTGACGCCACGACCTCGAGCACAGCGCCCTCTGGCGAGAATTTTTTTTCCGAAGCAGCGAACTGCAGATAACGAATTATCATAAAATGAGGAATACGTGGGAGGACACAATCCATTTGAACGGTCGACGTTGGTGCCTGAAACGGCATCCCTTGAGGTTCTGCGGAACGTTCCACCATCGAAGAGCCTTGTGCAGCGTCGTTGGGATCTGGACGATGTCCTCCCAAGAGCCAAGAGCCTGTTTCCATTGGTGGTCCAGTGCCTCCTGAACAGGCCTCATGCGAAGCCTGCAATTTGGTATGAGGAATATACATGAGGACATCATGCCCAGGAGGGATTTGTAAGAGCGCACCGCTGTCGATTCTCTCCTTAAGAACCACGAGGTCAAGCGGAGAATTGCTGTTGCTCTTTCTGCTGACGGTCTCACCCTGGGAATGTTGGTGTCTAGCTTGGCTCCCAGGAACAAAACTGTCTTGCTGGGAACAGGGCAGGACTTTGCGTTGTTTATGGCGAAACCTAACCCACTTAGGAGATTTGTTGTCTTTGAAACTGCCAAACGTGCGCTTGAGGCGGAACTCGCTCTTATCAACCAGTCGTCCAGATATGGAAAGACTTCTGTTCTTGTCCTTCTGCGTTTTGCAGCCACTGGTGCCAGGCATTTTATAAACACTCTCGGAGCTGATCTCAGACCGAACGGGAGCACTCAAAATTAAAAATGAAGATCGTCCACAGTGAACCTGAGGAATTTTCTGTGTGCTGGGTGATTTGGTACGTGGAAGTATGCGTCCTCCAAGTCCAGAGTGGCCAATAAATCGTGCATGTTTAGCCAAGGGAGCACTCCTTGCAAAGTTACAATCTTGAATTTGATGCGCTTGATATATTTGTTTAGCGCTCTCAGGTCCAAGATGGGTCGCCATTGACAATTCTTCTTTCTGATGAGGAAGAAACGGGAGTAGAAACCCTTCCCCCTTAGAGAGTAAGGTACTGGCTCTATTGCTGCCTTGTGCAGCAGTTTCTGGATTTCAGACATGACTTTCTTTCACATATGCACCTTGTGCAGTGTCAGGGGCAAGGAAGGGGGCTGGTTTAGAAATTCTAATGTGTGTCCCTCGCGGACCACCTGCAACGCCCATTCGTCTGATGTTATTGACTGTCAGCGAAAGAACTGGCTCACCCTTCCCCCCTACCAGGGTGTGACGTTGAGGGGGAGGTGCTGGACTGTCAAGTTTTGTCTGCTCCCGACTTAACTTGAGCGGAGCCCCGCCCTCTCTGGGCGTACTTATTGGAAGATTGGTACTTGGTGTCCAGGTATGAACTACTTTGCGACTTCTGGCCGTAGGAAGGGCGGTTAAACCCTCTGTACTTCGAGGATGAACCTCAAAAAGGACAAAACGACCGGCGATCCTTGTCTTTGTCTTTCAAGGAGCTGATGGCACGTGCCATGTCCGTGTCTGTCTTGATTCCTTTGAGGTGGTCATCGATCTTTTTCCCAAAGAGTTCTTGACCATCGAAGGGCATGTACAATATCTGCGCTTGGACTTCAGGTCTGAAATTGGCAGCCTTCATCCAGGCATGTCTTCTCAGCACCGTACCGTGGGCCATCTGCCGGAAACCTGACTCCGCCACATCGACTGCAGCGTCAATCATGTGATCCGAAGCTGCTTCCCCGTCAGCAATAATCGACTTTGGCCAGCTTGGACATGCAGAGCCAAAGCTCGCGGTCGAATCTCGCCGTAATGGCCAGCGCGCTGCCCGCTCTGATGGTAAGCGATGCGGATGCAGACACTTTCCTGCCCATAGCCTCTAGTTTGCGACCGTCCTTGTCCGGTGGGGCTGATAAAGGCGATGCTGGATTGGCCAACTTTTTCCTAGCTGCTACTGTGACGACCGAGTCCTGTTTTGTATGACCTCGTAGACAAAGCGGTGACGAGCCACCCGGAGAATCTTTCTTTCTGGGCTTTTCGACAATGTAATCGTCCCCTCCGCTAGTATCCGGCTCTTGCGTGATTTCACCTTCTGGTTCAGAAAATTCTCTGAAAGGATCTTCTTCCCAGTCTGAGACCAAAACAGAGGATGGTACAATCGTTGGATCTCTAGTTGGAGACCTTGTCCTGTGTGACGATGCTGGAGAAGGGACCCTTGTCAGTGAAGCACTAAGTGTCCTGCTCCTAGACCTGCGCGGTGGCTCGGGTGAATGCACCCTTTTCTGTGGCCTACTCCTGGAAGGCGAATGTCTTGGCGTGCTTTGCCGAGGTGAAAACTCCCTGTGCGGAAGGTTGGACTCTCTTGGTACAGCTGCCTTGCTTTTTTCATGCTGGCGTCTGTTGAACTCTTCCATGATCCTTTGCATTGATAACATTAGCACAGGGTCATAAGGATCAGCAGACATCTCTGTAGTAGGTTGTCAAGGAGGGCTGTGTGCCTTGGTGTAAGGCAATGCTGTTCCTCAACACACTCAGTGTCTGAAAACTCCTCTTGCAGGATGACGTCAGGTAGCTCTGGCATTTCTCCTAAGGGAGATAATTGTGTTCCCTGTGGTTCAAGAGCGTCCACAAACTGAGGCGGCGCTTCTAAAGACTCAGGAAGACTGTCTTCATTGGTTGGCGTAACAGTGGCATCAGCAAGGGGCGTTTTGGGCCCTATCTCTTCTGTCGGTAAAGAAAATCGCGGAGCAGTCGACGGAGCCGTGGTCGAAGATTTCGTCAACGGTGGGTCCATGAATGAAGATTTCGTGGACGGTGGCTTGCCTTTATCCGTCGACGAATGCGTGGAAGAAGATTTTGTGGACAGTAACCTATCCATCGACGAGTGGACGAATGTCTCGTGGATGAGTGCTTCGTGGACGAATGATGAGCTTCCTTCGTGGACGATTGCTTCGTGGACGATAAACTCGCTGATGGGGACTTAGTCGTGGACGACGCGGTTAGTCGCGTGGTGGTCTTCGATGAGGGCGCCATTGACGGCTTGGTGGACGACGGGCCTCTACCTTTAATGCCGCTCGTAGACGGTTTGTTTGTTTGTTTATTTATTTGGTAATGCGCTCCGAGCCCGTGGGCATCTGGGCGCAGCAGTACAAGAGGACTCAAAACTTAGTTACAATGCCTGACACAGGCTAACACAGCAAAACAGTGGTCACTTACAGTGGGTGATACAATGCATATAAAATAACAGGGTTAAGCACATAAGAGTAACATTTTAACAGGTTGTACCGTTTCCGCTAGGGTGAGGGTCGTAGCATGTCGTTGTTGTGCAGCCATTTGAGAGCGTAGGATCTGAATCTTGTGTAGGGTAAAGGGCATCTAAGGTCGGATGGGAGTGTGTTCCATGATTGTGCAGCTCTAACTGGGAAGCTAGCACCGCCCGCTGTGGTAAGTTTGAATCTGGGGACTTCCAGTAGGAAGGTGTTGGCAGATCTCGTCAGTCGGTTAGAGGGTCTCCAGTTGATTCTTTCCGCTAGGTAGGGGGGTGCTTGATTGTTGAGGCATTTAGAAGTGAGGGAAATAGTTTTAAGTAGGATTCTGTCCTTTATTTTTAGCCAATGGGCTTCTGTCCGGTGTTTGGAGATATGTTCTCTGCGTGGGATGTTCAGAGCTGCTCTAAGAGCGTTATTTTGTAATCTCTGGAGTTTGTCAGTGACCGACTTGTTGGCATCTGAGTATAAGGCGTTGCAATAGTCCAGTCTGGACATGACAAGGGCATTGGCCAAGGTGAGGCAGCTGGCACTGGACAGGAAGGGTCTGGCGGCACGGATGAGTTTACACGTGTAGGTGGTTGAGGAGGCAAGGGAGTTCACTTGTTTTTTGAGGGTGAGAGCTGAGTCGAGGTAAAAACCCAACGTTTTGACCTCGCGCATAACCTTGATAGTATTGTTATCAATGTTAAATGAGGTATAGTCCGGGGTGAGTTTGGATAATTTGAGGTCTGAACCGAGGAGCAGGATTTCAGTTTTATCGTCGTTCAGGCAGAGGCCATGTGTGGCCATCCATGCTTGAATGAGGATGTAAATTTTATTCACCAGAGCCAAGTCCACTTCATAGTTGCCCGAAAGGGGTATGAGGATCTGGGTGTCATCTGCGTAATTAGTGTAGGTGACGCCCAGTCTGTCCAACTTGTCGAACAATGGCTTGGTGAAGATATTGTACATAGTGGGTGAGACACAGGAACCCTGTGGGACTCCACATGTGATTTGGATAGGGTGAGCATAAGTGGAAGAGGAGAACACTCTCATAGTCCGGTTGGCTAGAAAGGATTGGACCCATGCTATAGCGTCTCCTGTGAAGTTGGCAGCCAGCTTGAGGTGGTTGCATAATACTGCATGGTCCACCAGATCAAAAGCTGCTGACAAGTCCAGTAAGAGTAGCAGCGCTGTTTTCCCATTATCCTTAAATTCCTCCATTTTGGTTTTGAGATCTAGCAGGGCTGTTTCCGTGCCATGGAGGGGGCGGAAGCCCGATTGGCGCGAGCCTAGAAGATGATTAGCTTCTAGGTACTCTTGAATTTGGAGATAGGCTACTCTGTCGATAATTTTTAGTAGGAAGGGTACCGTGGTGATAGGCCTATAGTTAGTCGGGATAGATGGATCGAGGGTTTGTTTTTTGAGAAGGGGGAGGACCCAGGATTCTTTTAAGTTGGCTGACACTGTGTTGGATTTGAAGGATGAGTTGATAAGCTTCGAGATGAAAGGGGCTAAGTCTCTGGCAGCGTCCTTTATTATTTGAGCTGGGCAGCTGTCGCCCTTACAGTTAGAGGGCTTCAGTGAGAGGATAGCCTTTTCAGTGTCAATGATGGAGATGGGTTTAAAGCTAAAAGGGGGGATAGTGATAGGTTCAGTTGCTGGAGGCACTTGTTGATCAGTAAGAGAGAGGGTGTCTTTTTTATTCATTATTTTAAGTTGGAGGGTGGAGATTTTGTTTGATAGGGCATTCTGTATATTAGTGCACCATATCTTGTCCTTTGGGACCGTGTCAGATGGTTGGATAGGGGATTCCATTTCCCGGAGGATGGCAAATAGTTCCTTGGTATTCGATTTGGCATTAGTAATTCTGTCATTGAATACATTTCTTTTGGTGTTGATGATTTCAGACTTGTAGTGTTTTGTAGCTTGGGTTAGCTTGGCTTTGTTGTCGTTGGTGGGCGAATTACGCCAGATGGTTTGGAGTTTTCGTTTCTGCTTTCTAAGGTCCTTAAACTGGGGGGTGAACCAGGCATTGAGGTGGGCTTCTTGCTTAGCTTTGCGTAGTTTTGCAGGTGCAATGGTGTCTAGTGCGTGAGACATAGCTTTGTTAAAGGTGTCTACTAGTGTGTCTGGGTCGGTGTTGTCCTTCAGACCGTTAATAGTGGGCAGGAGGAGGGGGATAAGTCTTTCTGTAGTGATATCTTTTTTACTTCTGGTAGGGAGTGGTGGTATCATTTTGATAGTTTTGGGGCTGGGGAGGTCAAGTGTGGCAGTGAAATTTATTAGATAGTGGTCAGTCCATAGTTGAGGGGTGATGGCAGTGATGACTATGTTACAGTTCAGTTCTGAGACCCAATCAAGGGTTTCCGCCTTTAGCATGTGTGGGGGAGAGAACTTTTTGGGTAAGGCCTTGGTCATTTAGGATAGATGTTATAGAAAGGGCATTTTTATTGCCTGGCTCATTGAAACCGATGTTGAAGTCACCCATCAGCAGCGTTTGCGAGTGTTTTTGGGTATTGTTCGCTATGAGGGTAGCAAGGTCATCTTCAAAGGTTCCCAGGGGACCTGGGGGCCTGTAGATCAGGTGAATGGCTAGCGTGCGGTTGTTGGAGAGTTGCATTTTTGCTGAGAGTACTTCGCAGGAAGCACAGGGGTGTGAGGTGGTGAGTCGGATAGGCAAGGTGGTTTTCGCGATGATTGCTAGGCCACCGCCTTTAGCATTGGGTCTGTCTACTCTGTGGATCTGGTAGTTGTCAGGTATGGCTAATATCAGTGAGGGTCCTGCTGCCTCATGGAGCCAGGTTTCAGTTACGGCAAGGAAGTCAATGCTACTGTTTAGTATGTCAGCTATTTCAGTTGCATGAGCTACCATGGATCTGGCATTGATAAGGGATCCAGTAAGAGTTAGGGTGTTATTGGGAATAGGATGACTTGCAAGTGTATCTGTATGCTTATTTTGACTCCGGCGTTTCTTTTGGTGGGGGTGAGTAGGAGTTGAGGTTGGAGTTAAAGGTGTCGTAGCTAGAGTTTGCTTATCCATGTGTGTCTGTATAGATGGGAATCTAGCAGTATTGTTAGTACTGTTTCTTTTAGGTTCGCATATGCAGGGTAGCCTTGCCCTGAGTCTCAGGTTTCTATCTGTGGGGGGGGCGAGAGCTGAGGGTAGCAAAGGTCATGATTGTAGCTAGGAGGGTCAGGGAGGTCAAGTTTCTGCACATGGTAGTTGGGGTGGTCCGCTGATGGAATTTATTTCCCTTGTTTCGCTAAGATGTCTGGCTAGGGTGACGCAAAGTGTAGTGCAGGTGGCTAGTTGAAGCTGGGGCTGCGCCTGGTGATAAAGGGCATGATATTCACGCAACACAGTATGGGCTAGAGTGCATGGTCTGTTAATGATGATAGGGTACTACAAATCAAGGTGGCCCGTTAGCGACCATAAGGCACAACACAATTAAAGTGGTCCGTTAGCGACCGTAAGGCACAACACAGTTAAAGTGGTCCGTTAGCGACCGTAAGGCACAACGCAGTTAAGGTGGCCCGTTAGCGACCATAAGGCACAACACAATTAAAGTGGTCCTTTAGCAACCGTAAGGCACAACGCAGTTAAAGTGGCCCGTTAGCGACCATAAGGCACAACACAATTAAAGTGGCCCGTTAGCGACCATAAGGCACAACACAGTTAAAGTGGCCCGTTAGCGACCATAAGGCACAACACAGTTAAAGTGGTCCGTTAGCGACCGTAAGGCACAACATACTGAGGTGAGCCATGAACACCTGGGTATAAGTAGCACCCAGAGAACTAGGGTCTAAGTAAGTGTACCCAGCTATGGTAGTTATCGTGGGTACGGGTGTAGATCAGATCATGCAAGCATGAATCGATACATTAACAATGCAATGGGACGCAGATTAAATGCATAGGTTCAGGGGTACCTAGAATCGAATTTAGCAAGAGGATAGGCGCAGTACAAGGACATCTAGATGCGAAATGGCACAAATTAGGCAGCCAGCAGCAGTGCAACACAATTTACTAGGCGCAGTATAAGGTCATCTAGATACAAGATGGCATTAGGCAGGCATTACAGTCTGAGTCAGGAGATGAAATGCGAGGTATCCGAGTGGCACGTTATAGGCAAGGACAGCATAGGCATGTGCAGCCGTGCGGGGTGGCAACGTTAAATAGGCAGGAACGTAAGTATGCGCTGTGAATTAGATGCTTCTGGTCAACAGATGGTGTTGTGCATGTGGCAGCACTAGCTTGCCTGGAGCAGAACGGGCAGAGTTCATGGCCCCTGGCTCCTAACAGGCACACAACAGGCCTTGGTATGGCCTTCGGACTGGCTGGCGATCCGCCTGCCGGCGGTTCTTCCTGGTGAAATCGAGGTTCAGCCTCGATTTCGTGCCGCGAAACGCCCGGCATGGGCAAGTCAGGCACTTTATGTGGACAGGGTCAGGATGAGTAGATATAGAACAGGGTGGGCAACGGCACACACGTACCAGTGCGTAACAGGCGCAGAACAGGCCTTTTCTCCGTGGCCTTCTCTGCAAGTGGCTGGCTTCCGCCTACCGGTGTGGCCTTCTGGGTGTTATGGTCTATCCGTTGATGATGGTCCCCCCACCCCCTGATTTTTTGGAAACTCTGCTTTACCTTTGGAGGCAGTTTTTGCCGTAGAATGCTTCAATTTATGGCTTGTAGAGTCCAGGGGAGGAAGGAAAGGTATAAGTCTTAGTTACTTACCTGTAACTGTATTTCTCCAGCATTGGTATCTTTCATAGATTCAGATGTTTGAATATTCCACGTCGTGAGACCGGGAATCCTCGGTGATAAAAATAATTAAAAATGTTTCAATATACACCCATTGCCACCTAGCAATGCATGTACATAGGGCCTCATTCCGAGTACGGCGCTAACCAATGGCGCTATTAACGCCTTGGTTGACGCCGTACCCGGACCGGCAGCGGCTTGGTGGATGGCGGAATCACCGCCCCATTCCAAGGTTGGCGGGGCAGTGATTCCCCATTCACCAAGGCTCTTCCCCATTCCCAAATGAGCCCCCATAGGGCTCAATGGGAATGGGGAAGATGCAAATAACGGTGACCGTTCATTACGATCACCGTTATTGGCTTGCAGGCCCCTTTGCGCCCTCGACTTTAACACCTGCTCAAAGCAGGCGTTAAGGGCGAGGGCGCAGAGGGAACTCGGAGTATGGCGGTAAGGGAATACTGCCACCGGTCTCGTTACCGGTGGCCGCTATCCCTTACCGCCATACTCGGAATGAGGCCCATAGTCAATTATGGCCTATGACCCATTCTATTGTGTATTCCCTCCACCTCACTTTGGTCCTTATGACCCCAACCAATGAGGTGGCAGGGATTAAGCTCTGCATCCGGCAGCCATTTTCAGATTTTGAACCGTAGAGACTACAGTATGATGGATGCTGAGCGTAGGAGCAGCCTCGCAGGGAAGACGGGTGGGTGCATGTGAATTTATGAAAGATACCAATGCTGGAGAAATATAGTTACAGGTAAGTAACTAAGACTTCTTCAGCATTGGATCTTTCATAGATTCAGATGCTTGAATAGAATACTAAGCAGTTAAAAACATGCCACCATCGTATCCATACATCCAATTTACAGAAAACATATTTCGAGGGTATTGGGTCCTCCGACGTATTTCATATCTATGACAGTAATCACCACAGCTGTGCTGCTTCGGAAACTTTTTTCGGCGTCTGCGTCCTGCGTCGATGACGTCAATACGCCGCCATCGAGGACCTCCTCCGATGTCCGACGTCATCCGATGTGATAAGTAGGACGCACGACGCCTGTAGCCTCAGTTCCGTTTTTTCCGCGAACGTGAGACGAAAACGAGACGGCGGACGCTCTGAGCAGGCAGAGTACGATCTCTCACGAGTGGGAGCTGGCTCAAGAGATTCTCCTGGAGATCTTTGCCCTTTGGGAGACCCCTCAAGTGAATCTCTTCGCCTCCAGTGTCAACCGGAAGTGCGAGAGGTTCTGCTTGCGGGAATTTGCTTTGTTGCTTTGTGAATCTCGGTTACACCTCGACTCTTTGGAGTTCTGTTCTTCTCGGTTCTTCGAACCTGTTCGTTTTGTGAAATCCTTCATAGAAGATGTCTACTACTTCGTCTTCAACCCCGCGTCCGGGCTTTAAGAAGTGCGGGGAGTGTGGGTCCAAGATGTCGGTGACGGACTCGCACGATGCCTGCCTCTGGTGCCTTGGGGAGGCCCACGACACGGATGACTGTGTCGACTGCCAGTCACTCACGTCCAAAGCCTTACGGGAATGTAAGAAGAAGTTGTCGGCAGGTAGGGTGTCCAAGCCCCGGAAGTCAAGGTCTGCGGGGCTTTCGACGGATGACTCGAGAGGTGACTCTCTGCGTCGTCATCGGAAGTCTCGTGGGTCTCCTTCTAGGAGTCGGTCTCGCCACTCCTCTGCCTCTTTGAGGCATTCTCGGAAGCGCCGACACCAGTCGCCTTCCAGGTCCTCTTCTGAGGACTCTGCCCGTTGGCAGGCCGCTTATCCCACCAAGCGGGCGACGCCGGAAGAATGGGCTTCCTTCGGGAAGCAGATGTTGGCGATTCTCGAATCGCAGGGCATGCCGTCCGCGCCTCCGAGTGAGGTCGGTCGTGAAGGGTCGAGAGACACCGCTCGCAAGAGTGGTCGGCACGAGTCACGGGAGAGGTCCCGTTCGGACAAGGGGACTCGTTCTCGACGTACCCGTTCCAGGTCCCGGTCCTCGACGCGCTCGTGACCGTGTGCACCTGTGATGTCTTCGGAGAAGACATCGACGCCTGTGGCGTCGAGGGCATCGACAGGCTTTCTCGAGGCTCCGGCTCCGAGGAAGTCGTCGAAGTCGTCGACTCTCGGGTTGTGGAAGGACACGCTCGGAGCTCCGGCTTCGAGGACTGTGTCAACGCCGTTGATGCTGGTGGCGCTGCATCTGACGTCAATGCCGATTCGCTCGACGTCGGCGCCGATCCGCTCGCTGCCATTGCCGAATCCCTTGACGACGGCGCCGATTCATTCGACACCCTCGACGCCTTTCGAGGCCGTGGGGTCGGAGGTACCCCGTAGTACGGGGGAGCCCCCTAGAAAGGCTCTGGCTAAGAGCAAGCACACTCGAGTGCCTTCTTTTCACCACCTGGACTATATTTCGGAGGTGGATGAGGACTCTGATGGCCTGGTTCCTAGTCAGGTTCCAGATGAGATGGTCTCGGGCCATAGCCAATTTGAGGATTTGAGACAGTCACTGCATGATGCCAGTGGACTGGATACCTCTCCGGAGTTGGAGTTTTGTAGGCCTGAGCCCGGCTCTCATGCCGATTCCTCGTACCGGCGCCTTATGTCTCGGGAGTTTGTACAGGATGACATGACGGATATCCTTGATATTGGTCCTCCAACTGACCCGGTTCTGCCATTTCATATGGCTCTGCAAAGAAGGGTGGCAGCGGCTTGGACTGCTCCGGAGAGTCTCCCGGCAGTGGGCAAGTCTGTGTCGCGGAAATACCGTCCAGCCTGTAGCGACCCTGGCTACTTGTCCAAGCACCCCACTCCGGAGAGTTTGGTGGTGCAGGCAGCTACGGCCCCGACAAAGCAGGCGTCGTATCCTACCATCCCTCCGGATAGGGACGACAAACGTATTGATGGCTGGGCGAAGAAAGTGTTTTCTTCAGGGGGTATGGCGCTTCAGGCGGCCAACTCCGTATGTGCCTTGTCTCGTTTCACGCACACTCTGTGGAACTGCGTTACATTGGCGGCTGAACATATTCCCGAAGGGGACGAACGGGATGGTTTCCTTGCTATGGTACAGGATGGCAAGGATGCCATGTGTGAGTCCGTTCAGTCGGGTTTGGACATGGCAGATTGCATCAGCCAGTCCATGGCGGCGAGCACCGTGATACGCAGGTTTGCGTGGTTGCGGAAGTCGGGTTTTGCTCCTGATGTGCAGTCCCGGCTCCTCAACATGCCCTTTGACGGTGAACACCTTTTTGGCAGCAAGGCTGACGAGAGCCTTGAGAGGTTGCAGACCTCGAAAGCTGCAGCGAAGTCGTTGAGCGCTGCAGTTCGCCAACCTCCGCCTTTTCATCCTAGGGGACAGCAATGGAGGGGAGGTTCCTTTCGTTACTACTCATCCTTCAGTAGAGCGAGGGGAGCTGTCAGTCAAAGGGGTCACCGTAGGAGTGCCAGAGGTGGAAAACAAAGCACTCGAGGTGCCAAGGCCGCTCGGGCAGTTGCCTCTTTGCCTTCAGGCAACGCCGCAGCCGCTACCACTCAGTCATGAGGCCATGTCCCATGGTTCGCCGATTGGGGGAAGGCTGGCGCAGCATCTTGTAGAGTGGCGCACCATTACTTCAGATGTGTAGGTTCTGGAGATCATAACCCACGGCTACTGTCTTCCCTTTCGGCAGAGCCTCACGACAATCCACCAGGAAACCTCTCTTTGAAGAGTCCGGATCCGCTCCTTGCGCAGGAAATTCAAGCCCTGCTGGAGAAAGGCGCCATAGAACTGGTGCCTGTAGTGTAGAGGAACAAGGGATGGTATTCCCCTTATTTTTTGATTTCCAAGAAAGACGGAGGATTGAGACCCATCATGGACTTGCGCGGTTTGAACAAGCTCCTCAGGAAGGACAAGTTCAAGATGGTTACTCTTTCTCAAGTCCTCCAGGCCCTTCAGCTTCAGGACTGGTTGGTGTCTCTCGACCTCAAGGATGCTTACTTCCATATTCCGATCCATCCCAAGCAAATGAAGCACCTGAGGTTCGCGGTTGGCGACTCGCACTTTCAGTTTCGGGTCCTGCCGTTCGGCTTGACCTCCGCCCCAAGGGTTTTCACCAAGCTAATGGTGGTGGTGGCAGTGTATCTCAGGAAAGGGGGGATTCACGTCTCCCCCTACCTGGACTACTGGTTGATCAGGGGGAGCTCTCCCCAGCAAGTCCTGGATCATCTGTCCGTCACCTGCCACTCCCTTCACAAGCTGGGCTTCTCCCTCAATTTAAAGAAGTCCCATTTGACGCCAACACAGCGGCTCCAGTACATCGGAGCAGTGCTAGACACATCTCTGGGGCAGTGTTTTCCTCCCCAGGTGAGGGCTCTTCACATTCAGCAGATGGTGCACAAGTTTCAACTTACCCAGACGCTCCCGGTGTTCGAGTTCTTGAGGTTGCTCGGCCTCATGGCATCCTGCATTCTTCTGGTGCCAGAGGCTCATCTGCGGATGAGATCTTTGCAGTGGGCACTCAAGCTCAAATGGTCTCAGTCCTCCGGCAGGTTGTCGGACCCTGTTCAGGTGCTGCCCTCGGTCGCCCAGGACCTTCTGTGGTGGGCCTTGGAAGGCAATCTGGTGAAGGGAGCTCCGTTTTGGCTACCATGGCCGGGGGTGACGATCGTGACGGACGCATCCCTCACGGGATGGGGAGCTCATGCCAACGAGTTGCCAGTCAGCGGCCGTTGGTCTCCGTCGGAGTCCAGACTCCATATCAATCTGTTGGAGCTGAGGGCCATTAGGCTAGCCCTGAAGGCTTTTCTGCCGCCTGTGCGAGGAAAGAGTGTCCTGGTTCTGACGGACAACACGGTGGCCATGCACTACCTCAACAAAAAGGGGCGGCAGGGTCACTTCCTCTGTGCAGGGAGGCGATGCAGTTCGAGTTCTGGGCCATCCAGCAGGAAGTTTCGATCTCGGCTGTTCATCTGGCCGGAGACGAAAACGAGACGGCGGACGCTCTGAGCAGGCAGAGTGCGATCTCTCACGAGTGGGAGCTGGCTCAGGAGATTCTCCTGGAGATCTTTGCCCTTTGGGAGACCCCTCAAGTGAATCTCTTCGCCTCCAGTGTCAACCGGAAGTGCGAGAGGTTCTGCTTGCAGGAATTTCCTCCAAAAGGTGCCTTAGGAGACGCGTTCGTGGTGGAGTGGTCATTCCCACTACTGTACGCGTTTCCTCCAGTCCCCGTCATCCTGCAAGTGTTGCAGAGGTTTGCGGAAGTTCGGTTCCCGGATGATCCTCATTGCTCCGGCGTGGGCTCGGAGGACGTGGTACCCGGACCTTTTAGACTTGTCCATCTGCCCTCCAAGTCGTCTTCCCTACCGAGATGATCTGCTCTCACAGGAGGGGGGTCAGGTTCTGCATCCAGAGGTCAGGTCCCTCAACCTTCACGCTTGGCTTCTGAAAGGTTGAGGTACAAGGATTGGGACCTCCCTGAAGATGTGATGGAGGTGTTGCTCTCGGCCCGACGACCAGCAACAAAGTCTCTGTACCGTTGCCGTTGGCGTAAGTTCTGCGACTGGTGCAGAGTTAAGAATGTGGATCCTTTTGCATGTGACATCCCCATGGTTCTGTCTTTTTTGCTTCCTTTTGCCCACAGGGGCTTACAAGTGGGTACCATTAAAGGTTACCTGGCGGCGCTGTCCATCTTTAAGCGCTCGTCTGAAGAATGTTCCTACTTTAAAATTCCTTTAATTTCACAGTTTTTGAAAGGGCTCACTAATGTGTTTCCCCCGTCAACTTTCCTGGTGCCCGGTTGGGATTTAAACCTTGTTCTCAGGTTTCTAATGGGTGCTCCCTTTGAGCCTTTCCACTCTTGTCCTTTGAGACTGTTAACTCTTAAAACTGTATTTTTAGTTGCGGTCACTTCCGCTCGCAGAGTGAGTGAGTCACAGGCACTTTCTATTAAGCCACCCTTCACTGTATTTCATAAGGACAGGGTTGTCCTTAGGGTTCGTCCTTCCTTTCTTCCGAAGGTGGTGACGGAATTTCATTTGGCCCAGAAGGTTGTTCTTCCGGCATTCTATCCTCCTTCACATTCTGGTAAGTAAGAGGAGAGGCTCCATAGGCTTGATCCTAGGAGAGCTTTAAGCTTTTATGTTTCACGCATGTCCCGGGTCAGAGTGGACAATCAACTCTTCATTGGTTACGCTGGAAAGCGTTTGGGACAAGCTATGACGAAACAGACTTTGTCTCGCTGCATTATTCTGGCCATCTCGGAGTGTTACCGCTTGGCGGGTAAGGACCCACCGGCTGGCTCGCGGGCCCATTCTACCAGGGGTATGGCTATATCTACTGTCCTGCAGAGGGGTGTTCCTATTCGCAACATCTGTGATGCAGCCACCTGGGCTTCAGTACATACATTTGTACGTCACTATTCCCTCGATTCCATCCGAGGACAGGATCTGGCCTTTGGCAAGGCGGTCCTTTACTCCGCTATTTGATTGGGCAATTCTAAATTTTATTTCTAAATTCTTTCCCTCCTCCTTGCTTTGGTACTGCTTTGGGAGTCTGTCATAGATATGGAATACGTCGGAGGACCCAATCCCCTCGAAGAACAAGTTACTTTCTTACCTGGTAACGTTCTTTCGATGGGATGGTTCGACGACGTATTCCATATCGCTCCCTCCCTACCTTCCCTGCTGCAGAATTTCTTATGCGATTGCAGCTTACGTTCCGCAAGGCTTTGTGTCTGACTGGCAGAAGACTAATGTCACACGTTCTGGGGTAAAAAACTATAAGTGAGGCTACGGGCGTCGTGCGTCCTACTTATCACATCAGATGACGTCGGACGTCGGAGGAGGTCCTCGACGGCGGCGTATCGACGTCATCGACGCAGGACGCGGACGCCGAAAAAAGTTTCTGAAGCAGCACAGCTGTGGTGATTACTGTCATAGATATGGAATACGTCGTCGGACCATCCCATCGAAAGAACGTTACCAGGTAAGAGAGTAACTTGTTCTTCTGGTCAAACCTTTACCATGCAGCAACACAACGGTTACATACTCAGGGAAAGGTGGGAAATGGAGGCTGGTCTACCTTATGCAAAGAGATGGCGGAGCACTGCCTGTCCAACTGCAGTTTCTTTGTTGGTATCTTCAGCCAGGCAGTAGTGTTTAGCAAACGTGTGCAGAGTGCTCCAAGTGGCGGCTCTGCATATGTCCTTCAAGGCCACCCGTGCGTGGAATGCTGTTGACGCCGCTCTGCCTCTGGTGAGTGCGCTGTGGCTGGTTTGGAAAGGGGGTCGCCTTTCGTCTGATGGCAGTGGGTGATGCAAGAAGAGACCCAGCGTGCCAGACCTTGTTTGGAAATATGCTGGCCCCCTGTATGGCCAGAGAAGGCGAGGACCAGTCTATTTGAAGAACGGAACTCTCTAGTCCTTTGCAAATAGAACTTTAAATTCTTTTCTTTATTTTTTATTTTTTTATTATTGTTTTAGCTGTTTTAAACAACTTTTCAATATACAAAATTCATATTTTAACAATTTACAAGCATACTAACAGGTCAATTTAGCAACACAATATACAATATACAATGTACAATATACAAACTCAGCAGCCAAATATAACTTTTCGTTTAGTTGCAAGCTTGATATATATACATTATACTAGGTGTTAGAATTAAAATTGATTAAAATTGATTCTTACATACAACTAATTCATAAAGCCTGTATTTGTTGGTCGTCAACACAATTAGTTATCACAGTTTATTACTTGTCCAGTTGCTTTAAAGGCTGATTGAGCCTTTCTAGCTCCCACACAAACAGGGTTACACAAATCTAAAGCAATTAAAAATGTGGTCAGTGCTATCTTAGCCCCATAATTATTAGAACATAATAGAAAAGACCAACGCATATCATGGGCAACAGTATCTATGAACGGAATCACTTTTGAAAAGTGCATTGCTCTTTGAGCAGTTAGATGTACACAATCACAGACCAAATGCTCCAAGGATTCGATGGTATTCGGGTCTCTACAAAATCTACAAGATGCTATGCGCCATGGTTCATGCCGGTAATTTACCGGTACCGCCTTGGAGGAAAGGGGAATTACTGCCCTATTCCAAGGTTGGGAAGGCGGTAATTCCTCCCTCCTCCATTGCCCTTCCCCATTCCCATTTTTGCCCCATAGGGCCCAATGGGAATGGGGAAGGCGGTAATTACGGTACCGTAAATTACGGTACCGTAATTACCTTTAAAATTCCCTTTGCGGGTTGGTTTTTAACGCCTGCAAAAAGCAGGCGTTAAAGTCTCCAAACCACAAAGGGACCTTGTAGTAAGGCGGTAAGGATTTACCAGTACCGGTAAAATACTGGTACCGGTAAACCCTTACCGCCTACCGTGCAATGAGGCCCAATGTGTTCTGTGAGCGTCATTTCCGATACTACCTTCGGAAGGAACTTAGGGTATGGTCTTAAAATGACACGGTCCTTATGGAACAAGGTAAAAGGAGGTTCAGAAGATAAGGCTTGCAACTCACTGATCCTCTTAGCCGAAGTAATGGCTATCAAGAAAGCCGTTTTCCAGGACAAGAATTTTATGTCGCACCTGTCGATGGTCTCGTAAGAAGGCTCCATGAGGACTGTTAGCACAGTGTTCAAGCTCCAGGCCGGAACCGGCCTGGGCATAGGCGGGTATGTACGCAAAAGACCTTTAAGGAAGACCTTAACGGCCGGGAGGGACAGTAAGGCTTGCGTCTCTGGGGCCGTTGTGCATGCCGTAATGGCTGATAGGTGGACCTTGATTGAAGACAGTGAAAGACCTGCTTTGGCTAAGTGCAATAAGTAGGGAAGTACTTGCTCAACCGAAGCGATGAGAGGATCAATAGCATATGTCTCACACCAGTTGGAAAAACGAGTCCATTTCCTAGTGTAAGTGATGCGTGTAGAAGGAGCCCTTGAAGCCCTGATTATATCCCAGCATTCGACAGGCAGATTGAGATTCATTATCTTACGCTGCTAAGGAACCAGGCCTTGAGCGACAGGCTCACTGGATCGTGATGGAGAACCTTGCGGTTCTGTTGCGTCAATAGATATTGATGTGCTTTGAGGCGAATCAGGGGCCATCGGGACAGGTGCTGCAGGGTCGAGTACCAAATCTGCCGTGCCCAGTCCGGTGCAATTAGGATCATGGAACAATTCTGCTCTTTCAGTCTGCGTAGCATCCTGGAGATGAGGGGAAAGGGGGGAAAGGCATATAGGAATTTCCCCGTCCAATCCACTGAGAACGCGTCCCCTACAGATTGACTCTCTGGGTACCTGGAGGCGAACATTCTGCATTTCTTATTGGCCCTGTTGGCAAAAAGATTGAGATGTGGATGGCCCCATAAGGCGAAGATCCGTTGGGTTTCCTTCTCGTGCAGCTCCCACTCGTGAGAAGACGCGTAGTCCCTGATCAGTTTGTCCGCTAGGACATTGTCCACTCCCGGAAAGTGTACCGCCTTGATTTGGGCTCCGTGATGCAAGGCCCATGCCCATAGTAGTTGAGCTTCTTGGGATAGGATCTCCGACCTCGTGCCTCCTTGCTTGTTTGTGTAGTGCATTGAGGTTGTGTTGTCTGTCTGCACAGTGAGCACCTGCCCCGCTACTACCGGAAGGAAAGCTTTCAGTGCCCACCGTATGGCCCTGAGTTGCAACACGTTGATGTAGAGTTGGGGCTCCTGGGGTGACCAGGAACCCTTGGTTTGTAGGTATGCAAGATGAGCGCCCCAGCCTGAAAGAGACGCGTCCGTCCTCAAGAGAAGGGTCGACGTTGGTGCCTGAAATGGCATCCCTTCTAAGAGGTTCTGCGGAACGTTCCACCATCGAAGAGCCTTGTGCAGCGTTGTTGGGATCTGGACTGTTAGGCAGAATCCTGTGCAGTTCCCTTAGGGAGCACTGCAAAAAGATTAAGACTACAGGTGTTGGCAGTAAACCCAATTGGTCGCAGTCTGCACCACCCAGATTTACCTGGTAGCTGTGGCTGAGCAGTCAGACTTCTCTCAAGATGAGTTAGGCAGTATACAGAGTATGCACAATAGGGCCAAAAATACAGTAGCACAAGCAAACACCGACCAGAGCTTTGGTATAAAAGTATATAATTATTTATTTAAAAACACACTTGTGAAATACACTGGCACTAATATGTCAAGCAAGTTCAAACACAGTCACTATATGTATATACACCTTCCTAGTGGAATATTAGACAAGGCTTAGGTTCGAAACACCACTTATTTGCAGACAGAGGTGAGCGCTTAACCTTAGATGGCACTCTAATAATTCGGTTAAAAAAGGGAGAGAAAAAGACAAAGCAGGAAACTAACACAATCCCAACACTTTTAAATGACCATAGCAAGTCGAGAAAGGCAGGGTCACAAAGTTCATAGGCCATACCCGCTCTTGGAGAGAGCCAGGCGGAATGTGCCCAAGATCACACAGTTGTAATGCACTTTAATGTCTTTGCAGAAGAGTCAAAAAGGGTTTGGATCTGTTTAAACAAGGAAGGTTAGCCAGCCTAGGGTCAACCCAGTTGGAAAGGCAAGGATTTACGAGACACCTCACACACACCGTTGAAAGGGGAGGCTAGGCAGAACCCAGTACATTAAATGGAGAGAATGCTCCAGTGGGTGCAGTTGTTCCTGGCGGTGGGTGCAAGTCAGTGCTCCGTCCAGAGGAAGAGGAGATCTCGATGTGGAGGAAGGCTGAAGGTCGTTGCACCGCCAGAGAAGAAACCAGCCGCAGAGTTCTCGATTAAAAGGTGCAATCCTTTTATTCGCGGTTAGTGGTGAACGTGGCTATCCGGTTGCCGGGGTGCTTGGCACGGGCAATTCGACCACGGGTCATTCTGGAAGGCGAACACGTGCGAACTGGTTGTTCCCACCAGCTTAAAGGGAAGAAGACTCTCCTGGAAGAAGATCTTCTCTGTCGTTGGAAAGTGGTGAGTTTGTTGCAGCAGGGCTTCACCGGTGGTGTCGTCGGGTTGCAGGTGGCTCAGCTTCTTCCTCGTTGGATTCTTAGGTCCTGTGGCGACTTCTGAGGTTCCAGTCCCAAAGGCCTTGCTTTTATGCAGAAAACCCCCATTCATTCAGCCTAGCTGTCAATCATACATGCTAAGTGGTGATCCGGGGGGCTGACCACTGGGCCAATCAGAGTAGAGTGCGACTTGAGTTGCCAAGGCAACTCAGTCCAGGGTGCCTATTCCCCCCTCCACTCCTCCTAAGAAACCCAGACAGAGTGTCATGATGTCTACCCCCGGGGACCCAGACCAAGTCCGGCAACCCCGGAAGCAGGCATCAAGTTACCCCAAGCAAGCCCAACAACCCCCGCTAGGGGCTATTTCGGTGCAGTCCTGGCGCCTATGGCGCCAGGCTCATATGGAGAGTCAGTCCTGGCGCCTATGGTGCCAGGCTCATAGATTAAAACTTACCTGATGCAGACCATGCTGCAAATTTACCTGATGCAGACCATGCTGCAGAGCTCCAAGCCAAACAAGGCTTGCAAGGGACTATTTTACCTAGGGACTATTTTTTTACTCTGGTGTGACTGGGGAGAAATACTTACCTGGGACTACTTTGGAGGCTATTTAAACCACGCCCGAAGAGCAGCACACGCTTCGCGTTCTTCTGCATCCAGCAGCGTAACGCTCACCGTGCCTGCAAGTCTGCATCCAGTCTTCTGCCACGCCCGCCTCGAGTTTGGAGCTCCTAGAAAAAGGAAGAAATAAGGAGAAAAGGTTAGAACAAGAGCAATACCTTTTATCCTTACCAGAAATCCCGATATATCGCGCCTTCGAGCTGGAAGAAAGAAGTTATTTTATGCGCGCCACCTCACCTGCTGCAGCGCCGCGCTGAACTCACCGGCCTTCGCTGCATCTTCACATTTCACCGCATCCTCCTGCATGTTCCGGCCGCACTCCGGCACCTAAGGAGAAGACAAGAACAGCAAGGTGAGCAAAGGGAATACACAGAGGAATACCCCCTATAGACTTACCTGATTTTACCACCGGGGGTATTATTCTTCTTCACGGGTCGGCGCATCTTCCACTGCATCCTAGCCGAACCCCGGCCCCTAAGGGGAAACAAAAGGACAGCAAGGTGAAACAAGGGACTAACAAGGGGAACCCTCCTCACCACAAAAGACTTACCTGATTTTACCGCCGGAGGCATTATTCCCCGAGACTTCATACTTTCTCTCAGCGCCTGAATAAGGGAGAAAGCAACAGGTTACATATGGACATAATTTTTTCGAACTGTGTTGATAATACAAATCCTTACCAGAACATTACCTGTTGCCACGAGGAACTCTTCAGTAGGGTCAAGCTGCAACCGGAGTCTTGCCGGGAATATCGGAGTCAATATTGTCCTGGAACTCACCAATTCCTTCGAGCCAGTGAAGTAACTGGTTATCTACGCGCCCCTGCGCTCAATGCAGGATGGAGAGCTCATCTTTTCAAATCATCAGGTGAGACTATAAGAGGGGACATCCAAGGTGATCAGTGGGGAGAACAGCGGGGTGGGGGGCTTTACGCTCAACTCCACTGGTGGTTAATTCCCTTTCTCCATTTGCAGAAGAATATTCCTACGGCCCAAGCAAACGAAGCTAGGTGGGCCAGTCCAGTCCGTCATCTCGGCCCTATGCGTCACATTGGTGGAGGTCGCAGCAGTCCAGTCCAGATCGACGCCTCTGTGGGAGCCAATTGAGCGTAACACAGAGTGGCACCACTTTGGTGGGCTTCTGTGGAGAAGCCCGCGAAAAGTGGAACAAAGGGCTCGACCTTGGGTCAGAGTTACAGAGGCGAACACAAACGCCATTTTAAAACCGAGTTCTGGCAAAAAGACCCGACCGGTGAATTAATATTAAATAAATAAACCTGCGGTATCTTTATCATTGCACCAAAAAGTGGTGCGTTTAAAATCAATGGGATAATCCCATAAGAAATATTCCGGTGGAATATTTTGCGTGGTAACCTCTGCCACCAGCCAGAAACTCGACGAGGGGGGACGGGACAGTGCCCCCTCTGCAACAGACCCAGGGGCAATCGAATTACCCCTTACCAGTACCTCCACAATATGATGGTTTGTACTGGTTCTGTTCACAATTTGGACTAGTAAAGCCAATGGGGACTTTACATGCCCTGGGAGACAGTAGTCAGTCCCAGGGTATGGAGTCCATGTTTGGGGGTCACTATGATACCCCTGTGTTAGTGCACTGAGGGTGCTGTGTAACACACATACCAAAAACACATGAAGCCCTATGGAGTAAAAGACCCCATAGCCCATGAAACACCTATAGAGTCAAAGGAACACCTCAAATCATGTCTAAGAGTGGGAGTAAAAACAGTCTCACTCTTAGCAGGAGGAAAAAAAAAACTCCAAAAGTCCGGCAAAGCTGCTGGGGGACTCACTAGGTTTGGGAAATTAGCCTTAACAGAGAATTCTCCCTAACATGGACGATGTCCTCCCAAGAGCCAAGAGCCTGTTTCCATTGGTGGTCCAGTGCCTCCTGAAAAGGCCTCATGCGAAGCCTGCAATTTGGTATGAGGAATATACATGAGGACATCATGCCCGGGAGGGATTTGTAAGAGCGCACCGCTGTCGCTTCTCTCCTTAAGAACCACAAGGTCAAGCGGAGAATTGCTGTTGCTCTTTCTGCCGACGGTCTCACCCTGAGAATGTTGGTGTCTAGCTCGGCTCGCAGGAACGAAACCGTCTTGCTGGGAACAGGGCAGGACTTTGCGTTGTTTATGGCGAAACCTAACCCTCTTAGGAGATTTGTTGTCTTTGGAACTGCCAAACGTGCGCTTGAGGCGGAACTCGCTCTTATCAACCAGTCGTCCAGATATGGAAAGACTTCTGTTCCTGTCCTTCTGAGTTTTGCAGCCACTGGTGCCAGGCATTTTATAAACACTCTCGCCGCTGATCTCAGACCGAACGGGAGCACTCGAAATTGAAAATGAAGATCGTCCACAGTGAACCTGAGGAATTTTCTGTGTGCTGGGTGGATTGGTACGTGGAAGTATGCGACCTCCAAGTCCACAGTGGCCAAGAAATCGTACATGTTTAGCCAAGGGAGCATTCCTTGCAAAGTTATCATCTTGAATTTGATGCGTTTGATATATTTGTTTAGCGCTCTCAGGTCCAAGATGTGTCGCCATTGACCATTCTTCTTTTAGAAAACATTACTCTAGCATAAGCAGCTCAATATCACACACTAATACACCACAAAAATCCAGTAAGTAAATGAACAAGTTTAGCTCCAAAATGAAGTGGAAGCAAAATGGCACTTCAGATACTTAATAAAGGAGGGAAAAGACAAGGTTATAAGAATAGACAGCCCAAATACATTCATAGGCAGGGCAAAGGGTTTCAGTTACATACAACAAGCAATTCTTCTCAATAGGCCTGGGCCAAAGTCAATGGTTCACAGTCTTTTGTATAGGATAGCACGGTTCTGGTATATAACGGTTAAGTCTTTGCCACAGATTTTTAAAAGATTTGGCTATGCGAAAACTTTGACGAATGTTAAGGGAAGGACAAGCCTTCGTAGTTGAGGAAAGTTTCATGCACTTTCTCGATGGCCGAAGAGATTTCCGGACCGTGTTTGCACAGTACCTTGTCAATGAAGAAAGCTGTAGCTGAGGCAGTTGTTCCTGGCAGTTCCAGCAGATCTCACTGTTCCTGAGCTTCAGTCATGGGGACAAGAAGGAGGACGTCGGGAGGTTCCTGCACTGCCCAGGGAAGAGGCCAAAAGCTGTAGCAAGACGTCGGTTTAAGGTGTGAGTGCCTTAAAGTCCACAAGCTGGTTTCCTTCCCTCTGACTATCCGGTTTTCAACAAAACTCTGATGAAATTCGACCAGATGGGGACGGTGTCAAGGTGGCTTGCGAGTTGGTAGTTCCCACCGAACTCAAGGGAAGCAGTTAACCTTGAAGGGCTTCTCTGTCGTCGGAGTTTCAGGCAATTCGGACCTGCAGAAGGGCTTCACGGGTCGTCCAGGAGTTGCAGCAGTCCTCTTCCTTCCTCTCCCCTTCGGTTCTTTCGTTCTAGTGGTCGACTCTGCTTTCTAAGTCCCAGAGACCTGCTTTTAAACAGTTTTCCCCCATTCATTTCAGCCTGGCTGTCACTCACACAGAAGGGTGGCTGTCCTTACCGGACAGCCAGCCGGTCAATCACGCCAGAATGCATTCAGGTCTCCTACGAGACTAAGCACAGGGAGTTTCTGGCACCTCCCTCACATCCTGTCCCCCCCAGACACCCTGGCGCCAAAGGAGGGCTTCAGCACTGAAGCCCGCCAAAGGCCAATGAACAAAGGGACCAAACCTAGTTTGGCACACAGAGACAAACACAAGAAGCTGATTCCATCAGCTGGATCCGCCGGCAGGTGGAATCGCCGGCGGCCAGTCCGAAGGCCATACAAAGGCCTGTTCCTGCGCCCCAGATCCCCCCATTCCATCCTCATTCATCGAGGGGTGAGGGCAGGAGCCCCCCCAGCCCAGCAGAGGATCCAGGCTCCGAGCGAGCAACACGGACAGGGCCTGCCTGACCCTGTCCCCATACGGCGCCTGACTCGCCCATGCCGGGCGCTGCGCGGCGCGAAACCGAGGCTGAGCCTCGATTCCATCAGCTGGATCCGCCGGCAGGCGGAATCGCCGGCGGCCAGTCCGAAGGCCATACAAAGGCCTGTTCCTGCGCCCCAGATCCCCCCATTCCATCCTCCTTCATCGAGGGGTGAGGGCAGGAGCCCCCCCAGCCCAGCAGAGGATCCTGGCTCCGAGCGAGCAACACGGACAGGGCCTGCCTGACCCTGTCCCCATACGGCGCCTGACTCGCCCATGCCGGGCGCTGCGCGGCGTGAAACCGAGGCTGAGCCTCGATTCCATCAGCTGGATCCGCCGGCAGGCGGAATCGCCGGCGGCCAGTCCGAAGGCCATACAAAGGCCTGTTCCTGCGCCTGTTCGTAGCACTGTGGGCCTGGGCCACAGATGCTGCCCCTTTACTCTGGCAAGTGAAGGCCCGGAACACTCCCTACCCGTCTGCAGAACTACCTTTGAAACTTTGAAACCCTGTTAATTACCTCATCAGCCAACAAGACATCACTGATGTGCCAATGCTTTCAAATTTCCTCATATCCACCAGGCCTTGTAAGTAAACCAGTCTTAAAGTGCTATACTCTGATTCTAGGCGCTCTAGCTAGAGATTGCAGCCCACCTGGCCTTGGTTGCTAAGTCGCACAATATACCTCTCAATCTTCTATACTGTTTCCTTTTGCGGGTCTATCTATAGAGCCCAACACCTGTTTGGCTTATAAATACTTACTGACCTCAATGTCTGTGCTATGCCTATGCCTTATGATCAATAGCAGACCACATTTATACGGTGTTGTGCCTTACGGTCGCCCCAGACCACACCTGCATTGTGTTGTGCCCTATGGTCGCCCCAGACCACACCTGCATTGTGTTGTGCCCTATGGTCGCCCCAGACCACACCTGCATTGTGTTGTCCCTTATGGTCAATAGTAGACCACATTGAGACTGTGTTGTGCCTTATGGTCAATAGCAGACCACATTGAGACTGTGTTGTGCCTTATGGTCAATAGCAGACTATATTTATACAGTGTTGTGCCTTATGGTCAACAGCAGACCACATTTAGACTGTGTTGTGCCTTACGGTCGCCCCAGACCACACCTGCATTGTGTTGTGCTTTATGGTCGCCCCAGACCACACCTCCATTGTGTTGTGCCTTATGATCGCCCCAGACCACACCTGCATTGTGTTGTGCCCTATGGTCGCTCCAGACCACACCTCCATTGTGTTGTGCCTTATGGTCGCCCCAGACCACAGTTGATTTTGTGTTGTGCCTTATGGTTAATATCAGACCACATTGAGACTGTGTTGTGCCTTATGGTCAATAGCAGACCACATTGAGACTGTGTTGTGCCCTATGGTCAATAGCAGACCACACTTATACTGTGTTGTGCCTTATGGTCAATAGCAGACCACATTTAGACTGTGTTGTGCCTTATGGTCGCTCTAGACCACACCTGCATTGTATTGTGCCTTATGGTCGCCCCAGACCACAGTTGATTTTGTGTTGTGCCTTATGGTCACCCCCACACCACATCTGCTTTGTGTTGTGCCTTATGGTCGCCTCAGGACCACTTTCGATTTTGTGTTGCGACCCATGGTCGCTTCCTGTCCACACTCAAATTATACTGCGCCTACCCTATGTCACCTATGCCCCCTATTCGCCAGTCCTTTGCATGCCACCCCAGCCCTAGCATGCTACTCTACTTTACCATGATCATGTTCCCCTTTTGTGTCCTGCAAAGTAACATACTTTGCACTGGCAACAGTTACACAGCCTTCAACAATGGTCTAGTCAGACCTGCCTGTCCAAGACATCACCCCATCACCTGCCCTACACCATTTCTGCCTACCACACCGGCATTCCTCCCGGTATCGCACTACGCCAACCCTACCTGCAGCCATGCTCACCCCTCTCATGTCCCAGCTATTATGGACTCAGCCGTCTCCAAGCGGAACACCACCGACAGGAGAGCACCCTACCCCACCCTTGACTACAGCACCCCCATAACTGCTAACCGAACCTTCTCTCGAACCACTATGGATCGGAACATTAGACTTGGTACCAGAACCCACCATAGATCTAGCAACTGCCCAGTTAAACCGCCCAATAAGACTAACATTCATTCGGTAATACCCATGAACTCTACCCCTCCTATACCCAAAGGAGCTCTTCTAAATGTTAGATCATTAGTCGCCCATTCCATAGAAGTCGCAGACATTATTCTAACTAACAACTTGGACTTCCTTGCTGTAACCGAAACTTGGCTGCATGATGCTGCAGGACCATCTCTCACCCTAGCCATACTTGACAATTACACCATCCTCAGAGCAGATAGACCTAACGCGCGAGGAGGTGGTGTAGCCATTATTTTTAGGTCCTCGCTTGATATTAGACTAGCCCCCTCTCCTCCACTTAAATCTTGTGAGCATCTTACAGTCAAATTACAAACTTCCCCCAATAGCACTATTACGCTGCATTTAATCTACAGACCCCCGGGCCCACCGAGCTCATTTGAAGAAGACATCACCTCACTAGTTGCTGAAAGCGCTAAACCATCAGCACAAATGATTATACTTGGAGACTTTAATCTTGGGTTCAATGACCCTCTCGACACACCAGCCATTGCCCTGGCCACGGCATTAGGGGAGCAGGGCCTAAAACAATTCTGTTCCAAACCCACACACTCGAAGGGTAGAATCCTTGACTGGATAACCGCCCTCAACTGCAACATCACCGTGAAAGATCCCACACAGCTCATTTGGACCGATCACTACCTCCTCCCATTTGACATTAATACCAGTAATCTAGTGCACAAAAAACCCATTATTGCACCTGCCTGCTTAACCAGGAAAAAGAGTAACATCACAGCGGAAGCACTAATACCTCTGGTGATCCCGACTCTAAACGCACTTCCAGCTACAACTGACCTGAACCAATTGGTCAAAGTCTACAACGACTCCATGACCAAAGCCATTGACATCATTGCCCCACTGAAAATGCGCAAAGAGAAACCTATAGCGCACCTGAATACATGGTACACCCCGGAGCTCAAAACTCTCCGTCAACAAAAAAGTAAACTTGAAGCACTATGGAAATCAGTGCCTTCAGTAAACAATAAAACTAATCTCGCTAATATCTCCACTCTCTACAAAAAGGAGATTACACGCGCTAAGAAAGAATCTCTCAACACTAGGATCTCCCAGGCAAGCTCTAGCACAAAAGAGCTCTTTAACATCCTGAAAGAACTAGAAAACCCCACTCCTCCCACTGACTCCTGCACCAAGGATAAATCCTGGTGCACAGGGATCCAGAATGCTCTTGCTAACAAAATTTCAGGGCTCCAAACCAAAATTGACAACAAACGACAACAACTCACTCCTGGTTCTACCTTCAGTTCTACTCCTCCTCCGCCCACCGCCACCAGCTCAGGCTTTACCTTCAAAAAGGTATCTATACCGGAGGTACAGAAAATTATTGCATCTCTGAAACCCTCGAATTGCAAGGGGGATAGCTGCCCCGCACAAATCATAAAAGATGTAGCCAGGGATCTCTCCCCCTTCATTACTAAATTAATAAACCTGTCTTTCTCCAACAACCTGGTCCCCAGTAATCTGAAACAATCCTGGGTCCTACCACTACTAAAAAAAACCACTCTCGACCCGGACATACCCACTAACTACAGACCCATTACCACCGTCCCATTCTTACTAAAGATTCTTGATAGAGTGGCCTATCTACAAATCCAGGATTACTTTGAGACTAACCATTTACTAGGAACTCGCCAATCTGGCTTTCGACCACAACATGGGACAGAAACGGCCCTTGTTGACCTCAAGTGCCAGATAGACGAACTCAAAGATAAAGGTAAGGCTGCCATTCTCCTTCTCCTCGACCTTTCCGCTGCCTTTGACCTGGTTGACCACAAAATCCTGTGCAACCACCTGTCATCGGCAGCACACTTCTCCCATTCTGCGATCACATGGATTCAATCCTTCCTGGATAATAGAACCATGCGGGTCTTCTCACCCCTAGCAGCGGCTGACCCTATTCCCATTACTTGCGGTGTCCCACAAGGTTCCTGTGTTTCACCTACTTTGTATAATATATTTACAAAGCCCTTATTCGACATACTGGACAATCTGGGTGTCACCTACACGAACTACGCAGATGACACCCAGATACTTCTCACCCTATCCGGTAATTACAACGAGGACGCCAAATGGATCAATGAAGTCTTCGCCATCATTCAGGCATGGATGGCCATACATGGCCTCTGCCTGAATGATGATAAGACCGAACTGCTTCTTGTCGGCTCACCCAATACCATCCGGAAACTCTGCCCCAGCTACACCAGCTTTACCATTGACGGTAACACCTTACCCATTGCCAAGAGTGTAAAAACCCTCGGTTTCTATTTAGACACAAATACCAACCTAGCCAAACAAATTAATATGACTGCCTCAGCCACTGCCTACACTGGTAAATTAATCAGGGCCTGCAGGCCATTGATCTCCCCCAACAACTGCCTCACCTTAGCCAGAGCACTCATTCAATCTAAATTGGACTATTGTAACAGCCTCTATGTAGGCGCCAACAAAACAGTAATCAACAAACTGCAAGTCTTACAAAACAACGCACTCCGTGCCGCCCTAAATATTCCCAGAAGAGAACATATATCCGCTACAAGAATCGCTTGCAATTGGCTCTCCATCCAACAAAAACTCGACCTAAAAACCTTATGCCTTACATACAAAGCTCTTAACCATCTAGCCCCACCCTATCTCACTAACAAATTTACATTAAGACAGAACACTAGAACCACTAGATCCTCTAACACACTACAACTGACTGTGCCCAAATACTCCCTCAAAAGAGCTGGTGGATCTAGCTTCCCAACTCTGGCCTCACAATTTTGGAACACTGTTCCACTGGATATCAAATCCACACCTACCTTCCATTCTTTCAGAACTAAGGTCATCACTTGGTTACTCAACAAATAACCAACCATGTATGTATGCATTCCTAATGTACAAATGTTTCTTATTATGCACTAACTGTCTTTCTGTCTACTATGCCTCATTACTACTGTACTATTGTTCCCTATTGATGCCTGTAACTTGATGCTCTAAGCGCACATATACCCCTGGGTCAAGAGCACTATACAAATAAATAAACAAACAAACAAACAAACAAACAAACAAAATGGCGAAAAAAGATGAACAGAGTTAGGTCTTGGGCGCCATATTGAAAAACATGGCTGACCTGATTTTTAGCTACCGTTGTTAGCGGTTGGGAAAAATCATGGTAGTTTGAACTAAACCACTGCCACCAGCCATTTAAAGTAGGAAAGGGTAACATTTTACTGTTACATGAGTTTTTTGACTCAGGGGAAGCTAGGCAACCCCTCCAGCACTCTATAGGAAGATAGGGTGTGCTGGGTCAGTAAATTTAAAGAGACTAGTAAAGTCAATTTAACTTTACATGCTCTGGGAGACGGTAGTCAGTCCCAGAGAAGGTATTTAAACCTTGGGAAGTCTGAAAGACAACCCTGTGCCACTGCACTGAAGGTGCTGTGTGACACATAGAAAAAGATGATGCTTATGGAGTTGTCTTAAAACTCCATAACCAAATAACACAAAAGTAAAACACACTGAAAATGAAAAGTTCAAAGCCCCAAAATATAGCAAAAGAGCTGGAGGTCTCTAAGGTAGAGTGAATTAAGCACTTGTGTGAGAAATCTACCTAACACCACTTGTGTCATGACGAGTTAACCCCAGGGAGGCAGGGGATGCGAATTACCGTAGGTGTGTCCAGGCCATGATATCTTGCACCCCCCACAATCAAAAGGTATGGGGTGTCCAGGGAGGGGCTAGATGGTACCTCTACTTCGGTTGGGACCAGATTAAACATGAAACAGGATGACCACTTGTGTTAGTGTGAGTAATCCCCAGGAAGGCAGGGCATGCGAATTACCATAGGTGCGTTCAGGCCATGATATATTGCACCCCCCACAATCAAAATGGATGGAGTGTCCAGGGAGGGGATAGATGGTGCTGATACATTGATTGGGACCTGAGTAAATATAAAACAGGATGAGCACTTGTGTTAGTGTGAATTACCCCAAGAGAAATAGGGGATGCAAATGACCATAGGTGCAATCAGGCTATGATATCTTGCACCCCCCACAACCAAAATGTTTACGGGTATCCCGGGGAGGGCTATGCCTCTACATTGGTTGGGACCAGATTAAACATTAAACAGGATGACCACTTGTGTCATTGTGAGTTAACCCCAGGGAGACAGGGATGTGAATTACCATAGGCGTGTTCAGACCATGATGTCTTGCACCCCACAATCAAAAGATATGGAGGTGTCCAGGGAGGGGCTAGATGGTGATTGGATAGCCAGTAAGCAAGCACTAAGCTTGTGATGGATATCATCAGAGAAATGTGGAAATGAAAGAAAGAGCTCATTGTCAGCGTAGAAATGAGGCAAGAACCCAAAAGAAGAGATATCCCCAGCTAGCAAAGAAACGTAGAGAGACAAAATAAAAGGACCAAGGACTGAGCCTTGAGGAACACCACAGGTAAGAGAGTATGTTTCAGAAGTGACACCAGCCCATGAAACTGAAAAAGTAAGATTCGAACCAAGATAGAGTGGAACCAGAAAAACCAAAAGAAGTGAGAGCAGAGAGCAGGAGTGCGTGATTAACAGTATCGAACGCGGCAGATAGATCAAGAAGTATGAGAAGGGAAGACTCTTTAGCATGACGTGCAGATTGTAACGAGTCAAGAACAGAAAGAAGAGCAGTCTCAGTAGAGTATCCTGGGCGAAACCCAGATTGGAAACAAGGAAGAATAGAATTTTGAGAGACAAAAGTAGATAGTTGAGTGTAAACTACGCGTTTCAGGATTTTAGAGAGGTATGGAAGAACTGAGATAGGACGGAAATTAGAAGCAGAAAAAACATCAGCGGAATGTTTTTTAAAAATAGGAATAATAGTGGCATGCTTAAATAACAAGTGAAAAGTAGACAAAAGAAGGCAAGAATTAAATAAAATTGTAAGATAACAGATGAGTGAAGGATGGATTTTAGGTATAAGTACAGATGGTATAGGAGCCAAAGGAGAGGAAGTAGGGTGGGCACGAGCAAGAAGACAAAGAGTGTCTTCATTGGTTATAGGAGTGAAGCCAGAGATAGTTATTTTAGGGGACTCTAGAAAATATACTGAGGACGTAGAGTTATCTTGAGCACAAGAAGACTAAATAGTTGATCAAAATGAAGAGACTTTGAGAGTAAAGTAGAGTGCAAGATCTGTAGCAGTAAGAGTAGAGACACCTCCGACTGCAGATAAGTTAGTGAATGAAGCTTGAGATCCCAGTTTAGAAGCACTTGTGGACATGAAAAGGATTGTGTTAAATTTGCGTAGATCAAGACGTAAAAAAGTAGGAGAAGAAGTAATACAAGGAGAAACAGCAGAAGGAATTGAGAACAAAAGAAGATGATGGTCCGATAAGTAGACCGGAACAGAGTACACAGGGGATCCAATGATAGATGATATAAATATAAGAGCCCAATGTATGGGAAGAATGTGTAGATAGGGGAGTAAGGAAATAGGAATAAAGAATGGAAAGAAATGGAAGAGTTGAGTAGTTGAGAGATGGAGATTAAAGTCACCTAGAACTATAAGAGGGACAGTAGTAGAAAGCAGAAAAGAAAGCAATATGTCAATGTCCTCAAAAAATGAGGTAACAGTACCTGGTGGTTCATACATTAATAGAAATGAGATAGAAGGCATAGATGAAATAGCTGAGAAAATGGAGTATGAAAATTAAAACGTTCAAAATTGAGGAAGAGTTAAGTTATGAGAAACAATGGAAAAAGGGCAATGGTACAAGATACCAGTACCACCACCTTGAGAAGAAATGCGAGAGGTATGGCAAGAAGATTTAGCAGAAGTAGACAGTAAAGCAGGAATAGCAGTATTAGTAGCCAAAATCCAAGATTCTGCAATACAGAGAAATTGTGATTGTAGCTGTGAAAACATGTCGAGAACTGATGATGACTTATTGCACAATGATCTGGCATTCCATAGACCAAGTTGCAGAGATGTAGTGCAAAGAGACCATGCTGGCCAAACTGAAGACACATCTGCAGGAGGCGCATAAGAAATCATGAACTGTCCTATCAAGGGCAGCAACAAACAAACCAGAGGTCCTCGTACATGGGGGAGAGGAGACTGCAAAATGAGCTCCACCGCAATGCCTTCATTTACTGCTCTCACAAAGACTTTCCTAGGGTCAGTATTAACTCACCTGGCTCTGGGTGCATGTCCCCTCCTCCCATTTCCTCTCCACAATGAGCAACAAAAACTGAAGCTGAGGCTTCATCTTCCCTCAAACAAAATCACAAAAACAAGCTGATATTGTTCAGTGTTTCAGAAATTACAGATTGTGCGTTTTAAACAATCGCAAAATAAAAAGGGTTAAACCTAAACCTAGCGATTACATATTTTAATTACACAGTTTGTGTGTAACCCTTTTTAGCTGACAGTATTTGAAACATTATTGTCAGAATGGAAAAGCTGAGTGCTCAAAAACAGCCTAGAAATCTATTGCTGTGTGTAACACTCGTCTGAGTCAGTTTCATCGGTTTCTTGGAGGTCGACGTAGCTTTTAAGATACTGTACTTTGCCTTCAATGCCACAAGGGTTCTCTATTTATTTTATTTATTTATTGTTTATTTGTACAGAGTTTATACACAGGTGGAGTGCTTCAAAGCGCTTCAAGGCAAGAAGGGAACAAGGGAATACAGTAGTCATTAGGCCTTGAGTTTCCAAATGATCTAACAGAAAAACGAGTGTACTAGGCCTGGCGGCATTACTCCTAGTGCAAGTGCATAAAGGGTTTCAGGCGTGATCAGGTTGGGAAGAGACAAAAAAGGGGGATGAGAGGGCCAGAACAACTAACTTACTAGTCCAACTACTTTCAGGGCATGCAAGTGTACAGACAGAAAGGCAAGGAAGGGAGGAGGGGACAAATGCACCCAGACCAGCAGCGCCCTGGGCTAATTGCAGAGTGGTTACCCCTCTCATGGATCATAGGCAGTAAGTGCAATAATGTTGAACAAAGTGCAGAGGCCCGGAGGCAAGTGCAAGACTGGAGGGGGTGCCTAGGACCGGTTCCGGACGTGAACCAGGCAACCAGTCAGTAAAAGCTGAACAGTTCGGAAGAGAAGGAGGGGGAGGTTAGCAGGGGAGAGGGAGAGAGAAGGAGGAAGAGAAGAGGAAGGTCTTGAGGAGTTTCCAGAACTTAAGGTGCTCCAGCTCAAGACAGAGAGAGGCAGGGAGGCTGTTCCAGAGGGAGGCACCTGCAGAGAATAAAGATCAACCCCTAAATCCCTGTTTGGAAAAGCGGCTCACCCGCAGAGAGTTGGGGGAGGATGAGCGGACGGCTCTAGAGGGAGAGTATTTAAGAAGAGAGCATTGTAGATAGGGCGGGCCTCTCCCCCAGAAAGCCTTGCAGACTATGCAGAGGGTCTTGAACTTGATCCTTGCAGCCACAGGGAGCCACTGGAGGGATAAGCACATAATCAGTGGTTCCATCCGCAGAGAGGACGACCCCTGTGGTTTGGAAAGAATCTACAAAATCAGTGTAATTAATTCTCCAATCAGGCAGTAAATGTGTTGTGACCCCAGCAAAAAAAAGTTATTGCTTGAAAATAAGGCTACAACCAGCACAGCTTTTGATATCGCTTTGTGAACATTTTAAGGTATAATTCTGAGGTTTGTAACATTTTCATATTATTGGTAATATACAATGTGTTTCCTGGACTTAGGAATTGGAGCAGAGCAAGGTAAGGAGAACGGGACGTGTAGATTCCATACCTAGGCATTCGACTCAGCCGAGACTTTCTTTCCTTGCTTGTTTCCGGAGAGTGGATCGGTTGTGGGTTTTCCTCTTTCTTTATAATGAATGACTCCGTAGGAACAGTGATGCTGCCTGTCCTGTAAAACAAATAGCCATGATTTCCATCTCCTGGATAAGAACACACTTCAGATTTCAAATTCCATGCAGCATTTAAGGCCTCGTCTGATTTCCTCTTAGTTCTCTATAGCAGCTGCTACACTTTGGAACTCTCCCGCTGCCACTACGTACTACGGACAACCACCCATCATGTTGGCGTTCTCTCAAGTGTTATTTGTTTTCATGTTTTTGGCTTCTCCTCCCCCACTTGCCTGCAGTTAGCGCCAAGATGCCTCTGTGCGTTTTTACGCTTTACACATTTTCTTAACATAACATAACCCACTGTTGTTCAGATTAAATATTTGGAGGGAGGCCTGGCCAGCGTGAGGTGATGTGGCACGCACGCTTCTCTAATGCAAGGGTACGTGGCAAACTCCCCGCCCACAGCCTCCTGATGACGTCACCATTCGGAGCCCAACTGCCAAAGTGAGGGCATTCACTTCCTAACGGAGCGCTGCAAGCAGCCCCAAACAAACCACTGCATGCGGCAGGCACCCTTTCACTGCGAGCCCATGCATGCACATGTTATGTCTTTCCCGCTCCCCAGGACACTGGCATGTTCACAGCCCGCAGACGCTGTCACCTTTCTGGGCTGCGTGCTTGGCAACTGTGCAGCTGCGGACTGCTGAACACTGTCAGACCAATGCACTCACCCCAACGAACATGCTCTTTACCCAGTACAAGTAACACTTTCTTCTCACTTAAAGAAACTAAATCCGTCTCTCTGCTGGCACAACCTCTATTCTTCAGCTGGTGCTCTCTTCCCTGTATGCCAGCACAGTGCTTGCTAGCCCCCGTCCTTCACCCAGTCAGTCACTTTCCCCCTGGGGCAGTGGGCTTCCCCCATCCTTCACTCATTCAGTCACGCCCTCTCTGGGGGTCAGTGGGCCTCCCCATCCTTCACCCATTCAGCCACTTCCTCCCTGGGGGGCAGTGGGCCTCCCCCATCCTTCACTCATTCAGCCACTTCCTCCCTGGGGGGCAGTGGGCCTCCCCCATCCTTCACTCATTCAGTCACTTCATCCCTGGGGCAGTGGGCTTCCCCGTTCTTCACCCATTCAGTCACTTCCTCCCTGGGGGGCAGTGGACTTACCCCCGTCCTTCACCCATTCAGTAACTTCCTCCCTGGGGGGCAGTGGGCCTCCCCCATCCTTCACCCATTCAGTCACTTTCCCCCTGGGGCAGTGGGCTTCCCCGTCCTTCCCCCATTCAGCCACTTCCCCCCTGGGGGACAGTGGACTTACCCCCGTCCTTCACCCATTCAGCCACTTCCTCCGTGGGGGGCAGTGGGCCTCCCCCATCCTTCACTCATTCAGTCACTTCCTCCCTGGGGGCAGTGGGCCTCCCCATCCTTCACCCATTCAGTCACTTCCTCCATGGGGGGCAGTGGGCCTCCCCCATCCTTCACCCATTCAGTCACTTCCTCCCTGGGGGGCAGTGGGCCTCCCCCATCCTTCACTCATTCAGCCACTTCCCCCCTGGTGGGCAGTGGGCCTCCCCCATCCTTCACCCATTCAGCCACTTCCTCCCTGGGGGGCAGTGGGCCTCCCCATCCTTCACCCATTCAGCCACTTCCTCTCTGGGGGGCAGTGGGCCTCTCCCATCCTTCACCCATTCAGCCACTTCCTCCCTGGGAGGCAGAGGGTCCCCCCATCCTTCACTCATTCAGTCACTTCCTCCCTTGGGGGAAGTGGGCCTCCCCCATCCTTCACTCATTCAGCCACTTCCTCCCTTGGGGGAAGTGGGCCTCCTCCATCCTTCACTCATTCAGCCACTTCCTCCCTGGGGGGCAGTGGGCCTCCCCCATCCTTCACTCATTCAGCCACTTCCTCCCTGGGGGGCAGTGGGCCTCCCCCATCCTTCACCCATTCAGCCACTTTCTCCCTGGGGGGCAGCGGGCCTCCCCCACCCTTCACACATTCAGCCACTTCCTCCCTCGGAGGCAGAGGGCCCCCCATCCTTCACTCATTCAGTCACTTCCTCCCTGACGGGCAGTGGGCTAACCCCCATCCTTCACTCATTCAGTCACTTTGTTGAATGTCTTGGGGTGGGCACCTGGTGATCGCCTAGGACCATGGTATGCCTGGTTCTCGTTTGTTGCATGTCTTGGGTGAACAACTGGTGATCACCCATGACCATGGTATGCCTGGTTCTTGTGTGTTGCATGTTTTAGACTGATATGCAAATGGATATTCCTCCTTTGTGAAAAGTACAATGAGATAAAAGCGATGGCTTCAGACTCTCAAAGTGGGAAAAAAAAACACATAACAGGTGATCATGCCATGTTCTTTCTAGAGAGGGGCACCTGCTACCTTTTTTGTATTTCTGGCTAAATCTTGTAGGTCCGTGGCTCTCTCCCAGCACGCAATATTTCTCTTTACCCCACTTTCCGGTTCAGTACCTCTTAGGTCCACAACCTCCCTCATCTTAGTACATCTGAGCTTGATTTCCTGAGATATGGATTCTTCTCTGCAGGCAGTACAATCCCTACATAGAATGCTAAGGTGGAATAATCAGCTTGTTCAATGTTTTCCAGCAGTGTGTGACTACGCTTAGCATACTGGGCCCACCATGAAATCAGTCCCAGTTCAAGTCTGATGACACTGATAGGAAGTGGGACTGGGATGGCCAAGGTCTGTTTCAAGATCCTAGATTCCATACTGTCAAAGAATCTCCCATCCTGAATGTTCCAAAGCTCACAACCATATAGCACGATCTAGTCATGCTACCAGTTCCATTCATTTGTAAATCACTCTCCCATACCATGACCGTTGATGAAAATAACTCTGTTGTTGATGGAATTTGGGAACCAGCAGGGGGATCAGCTACAAGAATTATACTCTGAGCGGAGGGTAGTTCCAGTGCAACAGCGGAGGCCTCAAGCTACTTGATGTAGATAAAGCGTTATCTACAACTAATTCCGAAGCGGTTCCAATAGCCACTGGCACTACAACTGCACATTAGTTTCTTTGATCACTAATGGAAAGAAGGCAGACAATTTACTTTGTTAAGTACCCACACCCCCATTTATAAACTGAGGTGGTAAGTCCATTAAGTCAACTTGAGAAACTTTGAGCTTGTCAGATAGAGGGGCCTCAACCGAGAGGGTATGACAAAAAGGTACGCTCTCCTCCTGTACCACAGATCGTAGGTCAGTGGAACAGCCAATCCTCGAGACGGACGACCTCCTCCTAGCCTCATTATCCTTCGACCACCATATTGCACATAGTATTCAAATCAATGATCTTGTTCCCCAGAGGCAAGTTGCATAGATCTTTAAGTGTGGAAATGTGGCCATGAATTTTGATAGCTCGAATGTTTTTATTTTTTTCTCATTACAGAGTTTGGCATTCTTATTGGCTTTCCTTCTCGTCTTGTTTTCTTTCCACCTTTAGAATCCCAAACACGGAGAGGGCAGGAGCCCTTCTCCCCCAGCCTCACCAACGCCGCTGCCCGAGCAGCTAATCACCTCATCATCAGAAGTCCACGCTACGCTCCTAAGGCCCAAACCGAACGAGGTGAGTACCCTCTGGTAGAAGGCACTCCCCCACTGCAATTGTGCTTTCTTGCTGAGCCCTCATCTGCACAATCCTCCCGAATAGAGGATTTAATATCTTCACCAACACCGCCAGATCCTAAAATGGCCACCTGGAGCCACAACGAAGCCATTGATTGCGTTGCCTAGCAACGTAGGTGCATTTCACACGCACCAATCCGCCGGTAGGCGAAAGATGTACGGCCCTTCCGGCGAAGGCCCGCGGCTAAGGCCCTGTTTGCGCCCCCACTAAGCATTAGAATCCCGAACACAGAGTGGGCAGGAGCCCTTCTCCCCCAGCCTCTCTGACGCTGCTGTTGGAGCAGCTAATCACCTCATCATCAGAAGTCCACTCTACGCTCCTAAGGCCCAAAACGAACGAGGTGAGCACCCGCTGGTAGAAGGCACTCCCCCACTGCAATTTTGCTTTCTCGCTGAGCCCTCATCTGCACAATCCTCCCGAATAGAGGATTTACTATCTTCACCAACACAGCCTGATCCTAAAATGGCCGCCTGGAGCCACACCAAAGCCATTGCTTGCGTTGCCTAGCAACGTAGGTGCATTTCATATGCACCAATCCGCCGGCAGGCGGAAGACGCCTGCTGCGGCCCGCAGCTAAGGCCCTGTTTTTGCCTGTTAGCGCACTGGTCCTCGTCACAATCTACATTAGGTAGGTTCTTTGAGCACTCCTCTATTAATATGACTATCCGTTTTACTATGTGAGAGGATAATGTATCCTCTCTGAGCTAACGCAACGTGTTCGCCGAAAAAAACCTCAACTGTAATCCAGCATTTATTGCCCCCTTCACATGTTACTATCCCTGATTGTGTCTGCCAAAAATAACTCGCAATTTGAAATGCACACTGTGACTACTCTGAGCCACACTACACCGTGCGCTGACGAGCTTGTCCGGCTACACTCACATCATAATTACTGATCGTTACTACCTGTGCTCTGTAAGGATTGTGCCGATCAGCTCGCTCTGTAATCAAACACTGTTTGCATCTGCCTAGTTGTGCCGCCCCGCTCGCTCTGTAATCAAACACTGTTTGCATCTGCCTAGTTGTGCCGCCCCGCTCGCTCTGTAATCAAATACTATTTGCATCTGCCTAGTTATGCCGCCCCGCTCGCTCTGTTATGAAATACTATTTGCATCTGCCTAGTTGTGCCGCCCCGCTCGCTCTGTTATCAAATAATGTTCGCATCTGCCTAGTTGTGCCGCCCCGCTCGCTCTGTAATCAAATACTATTTGCATCTGCCTAGTTGTGCCGCCCTGCTCGCTCTGTTATCAAATACTATTTGCATCTGCCTAGTTGTGCCGCCCCGCTCGCTCTGTTATCAAATACTATTTGCATCTGCCTAGTTGTGCCGCCCCGCTCGCTCTGTTATCAAATAATGTTTGCATCTGCCTAGTTGTGCCGTCCTGCTCACTCTGTAATCAGATACTATTTGCATCTACCTAGTTGTGCCGCCCACTTGCACTGTAATCAAATACTGTTTGCATCTGCCCAAATTGTGCTGCCCTGCTCGCACTGTTAAACATATCGACTGTGATTGCGCTCAGATCCCAGCCCCACACTATCCGCTCACTGTGGACCTAATCCTAATCCTAATGGGGGGGCCGGCGTGTAGCTCGCGCTCTGTCAGGCTGCAGGGCAGGCGGGATCCTCTGCATGGGGACAGGGATGAAGCTGCTGCCAGTGCTTGGGGTTCTGGGGGGGCGCTTCTAAGCGCTGCTCTTAGCTGCAGGGGGAGCTGTTCTTATTGCTGTGCTTATTATAAGCGTACATGGCGACACGGCGGCGGGCGGCCTCATGACAATCGCCAGGGTTGGCATGTATGTCACCGGGCGGGCCACCAGAGGGAGAGAGACAGGGCCTTCCATCCTGCGCCTCTTCTCTGCGCCCCCCCCCAACTCCGCAGAGCACCGCGAACTCGGGGCGCCGCCCCTGGCAGGGGCGGAGCAGAGGCCGCACTCCATTTGCCACGCTCTGCTGCCGAGAGGCCTTTAGCAAAGGGTGCCGTGCCACCGGTTGCACTCTACAGCCCGTGTCTGTCGGCGCCGCGCACTTACCTGTGTCGGCGAGGGGGGTCTCCAGCCAGGTGCATGCTGAGGGGGCCGATGAGTGCGCCAACCACCACCCGCCCTCCCGCCTTCCCTGCTTACAGCGCATGCGCGGCTGGGCCGCCTCAGTCAGTCAGGCGCTCTCCTCAGTACGCGCTACCAACCGCCACCTGCCCTTGCGCCTTCCCTGCTTACTGCGCATGTGTGGCAGCGGGGCCACCTCAGTCAGTCAGGTGCTCTCCTCAGCACGACGTGCTACCAACCGCCACCCGCCCTCGCGCCTTCCCTGCTTACTGCACATGCGCGGCAGGGCAGCCTCAGTCAGACAGGCGCTCTCCTCAGCATGCGCTACCAACCGCCACCCGCCCTCGCGCCTTCCCTGCTTACTGAGCATGCGCGGCAGGGCCGCCTCAGTCAGTCAGGCGCTCTCCTCAGCATGCGCTACCAACCGCCACCCACCCTCGCGCCTTCCCTGCTTACTGAGCATGCGCGGCGGCGGGGCCGCCTCAGTCAGTCAGGCGCTCACCTCAGCACGCGCTACCAACCGCCACCCGCCCTCGCGCCTTCCCTGCTTACTGCACATGCGTGGCGGGGCCGCCTCAGTCAGTCAGGCGCTCTCCTCAGCACGCGCTACCAACCACCACCCACCCTCGCGCCTTCCCTGCTTACTGCGCATGTGCGGCGGGGCCGCCTCAGTCAGTCAGGCGCTCTCCTCAGCACGCGTTACCAACCGCCACGGTTAATACTAGTTCCCATCCGAGAAACGGACCATCGGTTGTTAGGGCCATTTCGCAGATGGGAAATAGCTGTTTCAGTGTGAGTGGGCTAGTTCCCATTAGAGAAATGGCCCTTTTTTGTCCCCTGGTGGCCAAGTCCTGCATACTAATGGGAACTAGCCCACTCACACAGAGAAGGCTAGTTCCCACTAGAGAAAGGGACCCTTTTGCCCCTAGTGGCCAAGTCCTGCATAATAATGGGAACTAGACCACTCACACTGGGATGGCTAGTTCCCATTAGAGAAATTGCCCTTTTTTGCCCCCAGTGGCCAAGTCCTGCATAATAATGGGAACTAGCCCACTCACATTGAGAAGGCTAGTTCCCATTAGACAAATGGCCCTTTTGCCCCTATTGGCCAAGTCCTGCATAATAATGGGAACTAGCCCTCTCACACTGACAAGGCTAGGTCCCATTAGACAAATGGCCCTTTTTTCTCCCCTAGTGGCCAAGTCCTGCATAATATTGGGAACTAGCCCACTCAAACTGACAAGGCTAGTTCCCATTAGACAAATGGCCCTTTTTGCTCCCCTAGTGGCCAAGTCCTGCATAATAATGGGAACTAGCCCACTCACACTGAGAAGGCTAGTTCCCATTAGATAAATGGCCCTTTTTGCCCCTAGTGGCCAAGTCCTGCTATTTCCCATTAGAGAAATTGCCCTTTTTGTCCCTAGTGGTCAAGTCCTGCATAATAATGGGAACTAGCCCACTCACACAGAGAAGACTAGTTCCCATTAGAGAAATTGCCCTTTTTGCTCCCCTAGTGGCCAAGTCCTATATAATAATGGGAACTAGCCTACTCACACTGAGAAAGCTACTTCCCATTAGACAAATGGCCATTTTTGCCTCTAGTGGCCAAGTCCTGCATAATAATGGGAACTAACCTACTCACAATGAGAAGGCTAGTTTCCATTAGAGAAATGGCCCTTTTTGCCCCTAGTGACCAAGTCTTGCATAATAATGGGAATTAGCCCATTCACACTGAAGCAGCTATTTCCCATTAGAGAAACGGCCCTCCGATCTGGAATGGCAGAAAGGTCCTCTTGTCTAATGGGAACTAGCCCATTCACACTGATGCAGCTATTTCCCATTAGAGAAACGGCCCTCCGACATGGAAAGGCAAAAAGGTCCTCTCGTCTAATGGGAACTAGCCCACTCACACTGAAGCAGCTATTTCCCATTAGAGAAGCAGTCCTCTGACCTGCTGAGGCAGAAAGGTCCTCTCGTCTATTGGGAACTAGCCCATTCACACTGAAGCAGCTATTTCCCATTAGAGAAACTGCCCTGCGACCTGGAAAGGCAAAAAGGTCCTCTCGTCTAATGGGAACTAGCTGATTCACACTGAAGCAGCTATTTCCCATTAGAGAAACGGCCCTCTGACCTGGAAAGGCAGAAAGGTCCTCTCGTCTAATGGGAACTAGCCCATTCACACTGAAGCAGATATTTCCCATTAGAGAAATGGCCCTCCGACCTGGAAAGGCAAAAAGGTCCTCTCGCCTAATGGGAACTAGCCCACTCACACTGAAGCAGCTATTTCCCATTAGAGAAACGGCCCTCCGACCTGCAGAGGCAGAAAGGTCCTCTCGTCTAATGGGAACTAGCCCACTCACACTGAAGCAGCTATTTCCCATTAGAGAAGCGCCCCTCTGACCTGCAGAGGCAGAAAGGTCCTCTCCTCTAATGGGAACTAGCCCACTCACACTGAAGCAGCTATTTCCCATTAGAGAAACGGCCCTCCGACCTGGAAAGGCAGAAAGGTCCTCTCGTCCAATGGGAACTAGTCCATTCACACTGAAGCAGCTATTTCCTATTAGAGAAGCGGCCCTTCGACTTGCAGAGGCAGAAAGGTCCTCTCGTCTAATGGGAACTAGTCCATTCACACTGAAGCAGCTATTTCCCATTAGAGAAACGGCCCTCCGACCTGGAAAGGCAGAAAGGTCCCCTCGTCTAATGGGAACTAGCCCAGTCACACTGAAGCAGCTATTTCCCATTAGAGAAGCGGCCCTCCGACCTACAGAGGCAGAAAGGTCCTCTCGTCTAATGGGAACTAGCCCATTCACACTGAAGCAGCTATTTCCCATTAGAGAAACGGCCCTCCGACCTGGACAGGCAGAAAGGTCCTCTCATCTAATGGGAACTAGCCCACTCACACTGAAGCAGCTATTTCCCATTAGAGAAGCGGCCCTCCGACCTGCAAAGGCAGAAAGGTCCCTTCGTCTAATGGGAACTAGCCCATTCACACAGAAGCAGCTATTTCCCATTAGAGAAGCGTCCCTCTGACCTGCAGAGGCAGAAAGGTCCTCTCGTCTAATGGGAACTAGCCCATTCACACTGAAGCAGCTATTTCCCATTAGAGAAACGGCCCTCCGACCTGGACAGGCAGAAAGGTCCTCTCATCTAATGGGAACTAGCCCACTCACACTGAAGCAGCTATTTCCCATTAGAGAAGCGGCCCTCCGACCTGCAGAGGCAGAAAGGTCCTCTCGTCTAATGGGAACTAGCCCATTCACACAGAAGCAGCTATTTCCCATTAGAGAAACGGCCCTCCGACCTGGAAAGGCAAAAAGGTCCTCTCGTCTAACAGGAACTAGCCCACTCACACTGAAGCAGCTGACAAATGAAACTAAAAGAACTGCAAAAGCAAAAGAAGGTGATTTTTTGGTATGGGATGGATTCCAGCTTGTATAGGGCTATAACATGAAATCACCCAAAATAATTACCCCGTCAAAGGAAAGCAGTGTTACAATGGATTCTGGTGCCACATCCCCGCCAAATGTCTCTGATTATAATGCCCACAGCTTAAGTGACCACAACCCTTCTGTCATATCATGGCTTTACAACACCCCCACTACCATGCCCACACATGTAACCACCCCTACAGCAGATAGCACAGTACATGATAGAATAAAAGAAGAAAACGAAGAGATGGCAGAAAAGTTTACATCTCTGTATGATGAATGGGAGAAGGGGGGTGGAGGGGGAAAAGGGGGGCATAGATTGCTTATCGCACGCAAAGCTGGGAGATACCTTAGAAATAAGGGGAGGTGGGAAGGAGGAAGTATGACGAATAGTATGGTCTGGGGCTAGACAAAATGGAGGACCCAAGACACCCTCACCAGACCAATAAATGGTATGCAGACATGAGTGCGACTGCCAAGCAAACCACGAATGAGAGCTGTTATGTTTGCTCTCTTATCCCCCACGCCTCAGGTACACCTAAAGTACTGCTGCCTAGAGAGTTGCCTATTGTGAGTGCCCAATGTCTCCTTCATCTGACGCTGTGCAGAATTAAGAACACTTTTCAGGCACACGATATAACTTTTGACATGCTGCAAAATGAGAAAACCTGTTACCCAAAAGTGGAGGGAGTGATATGCCTAAAAGAGCCGTTTTTTTGTGATAAAAGGAACATTGTTTACAGAAAACAAATGGAAAGACGAAGAAGTGACATGCAAAGCAGAAGCGCTGCGAGGAGTGCCACCAGAAAAGCTGCAGTGGATTGAAAAAACGTGCACACCAGTATGGAAGGAGCACATCACAAAACTAACCTGGGTGACCGCCATCGAAAAAACATTTAAACTACAAAAAGAAATAGCATACAAACTGTGTTTCCAGGGAGAAGGAAAAACTGTGATGGGGATAAACAAAAACTGCAACAAGACCCAAACAATCCCAGACATGAGAAAAGGGACAGCATCGCTCATGGACACTTACTGGGTATGTGGAAGCCAGGCATACCTACATCTCCCACAATCATGGAGCGGCACCTGCTCACTGGCTACACTACATTCAGCTCTAATGGTGATACCAGAGAGCCATATTAGTGGAAGCAAGAAAACACAAGATGCTCCTCGCAAAAGGACAGCCAAACCAACGGAAGAGCCGCACATGTATGTCCTGTCCTCTTGCAATACGGAAGAGATGCTGTCACGAAACCGACGATCATCCAACTACATATCAAGAGCATCTTCAGAACTACTGGCGCAGATCCCAGACAGATATCGATTGTTCAGCTCTGCAGAGACTTTCTTTGCCTCACTCATCCCAAGTATCCAGGCACGGGCAAATGCTAAGTGGCTGCAAATAACCCGCTGGGAGCTGATCCAGTTAGGAAACGATACTGAAGAAGGTTTCAATGTGATCAAGGTGGAGCTAAGAGCACTGAGGTTAATGACAATGCAAAATAGGTATGTCTTGGACCTGTTAACAGAGATGGACGGAAGTGTTTGCCGAAAAATTGGAAGTGCCTGCTGCACTTTCCTACCTTCTGAAGATGCAGATAATGGTACCTTGTCCCACGTGATCGCAGCAGTACACAACCTAGGAGAAAGAATGATAACTGAAGGTGGGGCAGAAGCAAGCACATGGTTCGACAACCTCTTCTCCTGGGTCCCGTCATGGTTGGGAATGACTGTCAAACTACTGATGCCCGCGGTTGTGTTTTTGCTGCTAATTTTTTGCGTGTGCCAGGTGGGCCTTCGATGTTGTGCAAATGCAGTAGAGTGAGCAGCAGAGTGAGGTCGCAGACAGTGGCAGACTGGAGTCTTTCTGCTGTTTCTCTACTTTTCCCAGCATACCTGTGTCTACAAAAAGGCCTCCCACCCGCGGAGCGGCCGCGGAGTGAGCAGCAGAGTGAGGTCGCAGACAGTGACAGACTGGAGTCTTTCTGCTGTTTCTCTACTTTTCCCAGCATACCTGTGTCTACAAAAAGGCCTCCCACCCGCGGAGCGGCCGCGGAGTGAGCAGCAGAGTGAGGTCGCAGACAGTGGCAGACTGGAGTCTTTCTGCTGTTTCTCTACTTTTCCCAGCATACCTGTGTCTACAAAAAGGCCTCCCACCCGCGGAGCGGCCGCGGAGTGAGCAGCAGAGTGAGGTCGCAGACAGTGGCAGACTGGAGTCTTTCTGCTGTTTCTCTACTTTTCCCAGCATACCTGTGTCTACAAAAAGGCCTCCCACCCGCGGAGCGGCCGCGGAGTGAGCAGCAGAGTGAGGTCGCAGACAGTGGCAGACTGGAGTCTTTCTGCTGTTTCTCTACTTTTCCCAGCATACCTGTGTCTACAAAAAGGCCTCCCACCCGCGGAGCGGCCGCGGATTGAGCAGCAGAGTGAGGTCGCAGACAGTGGCAGACTGGAGTCTTTCTGCTGTTTCTCTACTTTTCCCAGCATACCTGTGTCTACAAAAAGGCCTGCCACCCGCCGAGCGGCTGCGGAGTGAGCAGCAGAGTGAGGTCGCAGACAGTGGCAGACCGTGGCCCGACTGTGGGCCAAAGGGAAAAAGTTATCGGTATGGACATACACCCGTGCACAGACGAGTCTGAGAGGACTACCCTTGCAATGAATACTTTGAACGAAACGCCAGTTGCAAGGGAGGAGTCACCGCTACCACAATCAGGAGCGGTCACACCTACCTTATTCGGGGAGTGGAGGGTTCTCTAAAGGGTCCCTTAGCCTCAGACTTTTTAGCCCTCCCTGCTTCCCGCCTTCCCTCTCCGTCTCCCACTTCGGAAAAGTCCCCCTTTCTCGCTACCTGCTTTCCCGTTACCTTACCAAATTCCCTTGTCCTCTCCCGCCTTCCCTCTCCCTTACCTGCCCGCCCACTGAGGTTGAGACTGCAACAAATCACCGGGTGCTCAGACTGTTGAAGGAGTCCTGTCTGGGAAGAGGAAATCCCAGGAAACGCGGAGAGAAGATCATGGCTCTCAAGCGGGTGCCGAAGCGTACCATCTCATCTGATCAATCCGAGTTTCCTGTGACACCCAAATACAAGAACGCGAGGCTGTTGCTGAATAATTCCAGCGGCGGAGTGCTCCCCCTCATACCGGAAACGGAACAAGTTAGGCCACTGCCTTCGGTGGACCTGAGAGGCGACTTGCAAGCAGAGGCTCAGTTGGCAGGAACTACTGAGTCAACGACGCCGGTCCCCCGATCTGCACGCGTGTGCCCAGAAGGGGAGGGGAACCAGACTATAAGAAAACACACTGTCTACACTGCATTGCCTGCTGACATTACGAACTGCAGTAGCCCAAAGGGAGAAAAAGAACAAACTGAGAACCATGTTGGACAATGCTTAAGGATGGCCGTGGCCGCCAATGGTGAGTCTTCAGAGCCTTCAAATAACACAGGCAGCAATCAAGACTCAATGTCTAAGCCATCAGGGCTTGCAATGAAAACTTTATGCGCTGCGCAAATTCATAATGCATCAGCAGCAGTAAACCAAGAGAGTCAATTAAAGGAACATCGGCCGATACTAACTTTGGCCAACAAAAAGCCTGGAGAAGCACTTAATTGTAAAACTGCACATCGAAACCCGGCGGTTTTCGACTCCGCAGAGGATGGAAGCACTGAGGATATTGAAATCGTCACTGAATTGGACATTGCAACTAAGATTGAAAAACCGACAGTTGCATATTTTCAAATGAAAACCCAACTGAAAAAGAAAAAAGAAAAAACGGGAGTGGATAATGAGTGTCAGAACAGCATACCCTTAACGACGACCTGCAAACCGCACCGATATAATTACAATAAAGTGAGAAGTAGAATGACCTCAAGACCCAAAGCTCTCTTAAAAAAAAAAACTGGGGCCAAAAATCGGTCCTATTAAAGGCTGCACAGCGGCAGCCATGAATGATTTTTTTTAAAAAGAAGATGGAGCTAAATTTAAATCAAGGTCAAGAGTTGTCAGACTGTGAAATTCTCGAGAGTTTAGGTGAAGCAGAAATAAATACATCAAAACTAGACTGCCATACAGTAGAGGTCCCCGCAAGTTCAGAATCATCGAACAGCACATCAACCAAGACACAAGGAGGGATTGTCCCTTCTTTAAAATGGCACTACTCAAGTAACCACAAGGAGATGATTGAAATTAGCGAATTAACGGGAAAGATCACTGAAATAAGCACCCAAGCTTTACCTGAGGTTGAACTAAGGACAGACATAGAGATCACTGAAGAAGAGGCTTTGAAGCAAAAGCCCAATACATACCTGCACGAAACTACACCTATAGAATGCAGCTTTACCAAAGAGCCACGAGATATGGACTCTAAAAGTGAAGAGAATAAGGGATCACAGGCAGACGAGAAGCAAGAGATGGATATCGGAGCATTGACGCCTTTAGTCGAACGGGGCCCAATCACCCCCCCGAAACAAAACGAGATCAACGGGGGAAAAACAACTTCACTGCATCCCGCCCCAGTCGTAACGCGGAGATTTGAGGAAACCCAACAACTACCTCCACCAAATCTCGTGCAGCAAAGTATGGATCTATCAACATTAATGTCGTCAGTGACGATAGCAATGGCGCCATTTTCAAAGATGTACGAGACTATAAATGATATACTCCGGGACCAGGTGTCTATGCTTACCATAATGCAATCTAAACTGCAATACTTGGAAGGCTACATTATGGGGGCCCAAAATTCTGAATCGGAGGAAAAATGCAAAAAAAAAGGCAGGCTGAAACCCGCCTTTGCTGTTACGTTCATGGATCCCACCCGTCAGCTGATGACCCTGAGAACAAACAATCACAATATCCCAATATATATCAGACAGCTTCATCTGTCACAAAGGACGAAACCGCGAGATCACTAGCTCATGGTGAAAGAGTCGCCAATATCTCCAACCCCAAACAAGGGGACGAGCCATTGGACGCCATTATAGCCATTCTTGAGGAAGGAGATAATCACATGGTGACGGAAAAAGAAGTAGACACGCACTGGGCAGCCCAAGAAGCACCTAATCCCTTCTCCTATGTCAAGACCGGAGAAAAAGTCTGGAAACCTAGTAAAGACATCAATGCAAAGCCAAAGAACTTTACATTTGGAATATTTTCGCAACAAAAATCCATCGTCAATCGAAATTTGAAGAAGGACGTGAACAGACCAACTGCTTCACTGGCTCCTCAATCACTACTGAAGCAGCAAAAGGTCGCCGTTAGGAAAAACGGTCCTTCAACCAAACCAGAGATGAAACCTATTGCTTGTATTATCGACGAGAGAGAAAAGCGATCTAATTGTGCAAAGGAAAAAGGGCCTGTTCTTGTGGTAGAGGAGCAGTCGGATTGGAGCATTTTGACAGTGGACGAGATAGGGTTCGAAAATCACCCAAAAAAATCATCAAAGAGAAAGGCACACAAAGTGATTACTGACTCTCCTAAAAACGAACCACCACACAAGGTCCAAGTGCACGAAATTCCAGACTCGCCAATAGAAGCAACAGTGAAAAACCTAAGATCTCAAAAAGTCGAATCCACGTCTACCATAAATCTAAGGCCTAATGTCCAGGAAGAAAAAAGATCAAACGAGGGACGTAAATACGTCACAAATATATGGAAGGAAAATAAAAACCGGTCTATTCCGGCATATACTGGAGGACAGGATGACAAAGGGGAGCGGAAAAAGCCTAGTAAATTTAGCCATGACAACAAAAAAAAGACATCCGATTCTTACCTCCAATATATCACTGAGGTGAATTTGAAAAAAAAAGGAGAAAGTAAATCAGAACAAGATCGAGAGCGGAAAAAAGCATCAAAACAAATTGTAAGTGCCCATATGCTAAGACTGAAAAACATCAACTCAAAGCAAGGTGAAATAATCATGAACAGAACTAACATCATTAAAATCTTAACTCAAATTACAAGCCTGCAGCATATTGGAAATAAAGATCTCTGGATAGTAGAACCGAGCACCACAGGGAGAACTGATTATTCCTACATACATCTCTCTTCGGAAAATACCAAACGCTACCTATTGAGAGAATCCGAAAATTTGTTGTCCATGGGATTTGAATTATCAGAGCCCAAATGTGCACATGAAAAAGAGGATCTAATTAAACGAAGTGACAGAGACACGAGAAATCAAAAGGCCACCCAACAAACGAGTACTAGATACATCAGTAAAATGCCTCATGCGCAGCCTGTTCAGATGAGCCGAAGACCATACAATTTAGGAACAGGAGCGGTCAAACAGAAAGAAAGAAAAAGATCTGAGACAAATCTTCAAAAGGAACCTCAACGGGAACAAAACTTTCATCGAAACAAAAGACCTCAGCAATCTAATTGTAATAATCAATCTTCCAACAAAGATGGGAGATTAAGGTCAAACGAAGTGGAATCATGGACATGGCATAGAACTGAAGCAACAGATCGAAAAGACCATTAGCAACGAACGACGGAAAAGAAGACTTCCACATATTTGGGCAAGCTTAAAGTAAAGGAGACACAAATTCGATCGCCAAACCCACTAAGAATTGGTTGTTGGAACACGAGAGGCTTTGCTCATTTAACAAAGGAAACCGATGTTAACCTGGGAAATTTTGACACACTTTGTCTACAGGAGACCTGGCTAACCACCAAACCTCAACTAGATGGTTATGATATAGTATTTACGTGCGCCAGAAAAGGAGTATCGGGAAGACCGTCAGCAGGCCTTATTACCGCCATCAAAGCAGGGTCAGGCCTGGAAATTTTCGAAACACTAAAATCTCCTTACTGGATACAGGCCTCGCTTCTCATAAGAAAACCTTCCACTATGAACCGAAAGGAAAGTATGGTTCTCTTGGTCAACGTCTACTGGAATCCCCAGTTAACAACTAACGAAGATTTCATTAATGAACTTCAAAATGTTTTGGAGGGAGCACAGAAGATACGGATTGACCATAGTACCATCATAAGCGGGGACTTCAATGCCATCTGTGAAGGAATTGGAAATCGCTCTACATCGCTAACCCAAAAGTCTCCCGCACGGGAGAGAGGAAAATTCCTTGAAAAGATCATGGCTGAACGAGATATGCATAACCTGCACTGGCAGCGAAATAAGGCAAACCTGGCAATCTCATCATGGCAAAGAGACGAACAAACAGGAACGATAGATCATATATTCGTCTCGAGAGACATCTTGCCAGAGATCCGCTCCTTTACAATCAGGCCAACAACATTTAGTGATCACAATCTCTTAGTGATAGAAGTTTGGGCAGCCAAACCTCAAATGACCCTGAGCGATCTGCCATTGGAGACAACAGAAAAAGGCAAGCGAGTCAAAATATCTGCAAAGGGCCTACGGGTATTGGAAGCCCAATTTGTAGGTTCTCAAACTCTAAGATCGACAGAGAAAAAAAGAAAAGAGATTGACCTGGATTATACACCCTTACTAACTAGGTTTCTAATGGCCCCAGCGAAAGCATCAGCCGTGAAGAAAGACCATTCTCATTCTCATGCATACAGTAAAGATCTAGTAGAGAAAAGGAAGGAGTACAGAAAACTTAAAAGACTAGCACAAAGGGATCCATCTCTAGAGAATAACGAAAACTGGCTAAAATCGGCACGGCATTACAGAAGCTGGCTTCAAAATCATCGCCATCAGCTGTATTTGAATGATTCCCAGCAAATGCTGTCGACCATATGCGGCAAAAAACCTAAAGAGTTCTGGAACTTGATCAAAGGAACACAAAATAATGCTAACGAGAGTATCCAGAACAACGTGGGTGAGGCACGTTGGATCGAACACTTTTCAAAACTATTCGCACCCATCAGGGTAGTGAATATAATTGAAATTTCCAAGAGCGATCGCCATAAAATGACAACTCCATGGTCAATCCCCGATGATAAAGAGTCCATCTTAGACAAACTCAAGAAATTAAACAACTCGAGGGCTCCAGGACCTGATGGGATCAGTAACTTGGAACTGAAAAAAAATCCTGAGTGTTGGGCCAACATCATGAGTGAGCTTTTCGCAAGTTGTAATAGAAAAAGAGCAATACCATTAACATGGCGAAAAGCTAACATCGTGCCCATTTACAAAAGAGGTGCTACTGACGATCCGAATCAATACAGGCCTATTGCCCTCCTGGACGTAATGGGAAAAGTATTCGCGTCTCTGGCCCTAGAGGCGTTCCAAAATTGGACGCGCTCGTCAAAAGTAATGGACCCATTCCAGAACGGTTTTATCAGAAACTCTGGAACATCGACGAACATCCTACTTATGAGTGCTTTAAAGGGAAAGGTTCTTCAAAGTGGTAATTCAATCTACGTTGTCTTTATCGACCTGGTCCAAGCGTTTGACCAGGTAGATAGGGATCGGCTTTGGGCGAAATTGGAATCAAAAGGTTGTCCGGAGTCAATCTTAAACCCTATAAAGGCTCTACACCAAGGGACCTCAATTCGAGTTCGCCTGAGTGCAGAAGGTCGACTTTCGGAAGAAATTGAAACAGCTCGTGGAGTCAAGCAGGGCTGTCCTCTGGCCCCATCGCTGTACAACTCCTATATCGCAGACTATGGCGACACCATCCACACGGTTAGACATTTTCCCCCGACGATGGGAGGGGAGAAGATAGATCGCCTATTGTACGCGGATGATATCATCCTGATGGATTTAACACCTATAGGCCTTCAACGCCAGTTGGACAATATGGTATCATATATGTCTGAAAACAACCTGCGTTTAAATAATGCAAAGACAAAAGTGCTCATTTTGGGCAGACCTGCAAAGCGGAATCCTAAATTCACTTGGCACTGTGACGGTAAGAAGCTAGAAAGAGTGGAAGCCTTTAAATATCTTGGGATTACAATTAGCAACGACAAAGATGAAAAGACCATGCTTGAAACACTCTGGGTAAAGTTAAAAAATCTCACAGCCCAAGCTAAGGCTGTGGATAAGAAATACGGTCGTTTTTCGATCGTTCCTATCATGAGATTTTACAAAGCTAAGGTCGTTCCGGCCTTAATTTACGGCATGGATGCAATGTTGCTGGCTCCGAATACCATCTGGGAGAAATTGGAAGCTTTCTTTTGGCGAAGGGTCCTTGGCTTAGCCCAATCTACACCAATTGCACTAATAAGACGAGAGTTATGTACTTCCTCAATGTTGGCAATAAAATTGAGAGCCACCTTGATGTTATACCGCAAGGTAATAAATAATCCAGAAGCCCGAGTATTGGACCTCATACGGAAAGAACTTTCTGAGGGCGACAATCGGACGCTTGTAACCTGGGAACAATCTAATCGGAGAATATTTGAAGTACTGGACCTGCCTGTTGAGACACTCATACACAATCCAAATCGAGTGTCGAAAAAACTTTTAGAAGCCGACTGGATCCATACTCAAGAAGTGGCTTGGTCGTATTCCATCAAAGCAAAGTTACCAACTGCTCCAATGAAGCTTAATGCCACGCGTGGTTACTTACTTAGGTTTCCAGATAAGAATCTTAGTCGTCTGTTTTTAAGATTCAAGCTGAACCAAATAAAAACCAACGAGATTTTGGCTTTGCGTAATCAAGTACCATTGAGCACCTGCCGCTTCTGTCAGTCTATAAACGTCATAGAAAGCACAAAACATCTGCTAACGGAATGCTCTAGTCTAAAAACGGAAAGAGCCAAGTTTCTTGCGGACCCGCTGAAAAACTATTCAACCCTCGATGAGGATAACCTCTGGTCATTGCTGACGAATGGGAATAACACTAGATGTGTTATAGGAGTAACACTTTTTCTTAAATTCCTGAATCTCGAGTAGGAGGAATTCCTACTATGCATTTGTTACACTGGATTTTGGACAGAAGGGGAAAAGGGAAGGAAAAAAAAAAAAAAAAAAGAGAAAGAGAAAGAATAAGAACAAAGAACTGTTTTAAAGGAAGTTTGCTGTCTGGTGTCTGTAGACTACTTACGTCTTATTTTTGTAAAAATTGTGATACAATTAAAACAAAAAGGAAAAAAAAAAAAAGAAATGCAGTACCAAATGGTGCAATGATGATGGTGACAATGGGCAACGCTCGAGGTGCAGTACAGGGTGTGCAGGAATTGCATGTGCAAACAGGTGAGGAAGATGGGCCTAAATACCAGATGGTACCAATATACCACAGTGGGGACATAGTGGATAGGTTATGGCACACAATGATTAGAGAACCCCGTGAGCCTGAATGGTATAAATAAGTGTGGGTAGATTTGGAAGGTGGGGACTGTATATACATGACCTGTACACCAGACGAGTATGTTAGAAGGGGTGAAAGCCTGAGAGGGGTGTGTAGGGCTTGGATGCCCATAAAGGGCACTCCAGCATGGGACGAGGTGGTAGCTGAAGAAAAGAAACGCCAGAGGTTGGGGGAGTTACAGTATTCGTTACTTAAGTAACGAAAGGGGGGAAATGTATGGGAGGGCAGGTCCAAGAGAAGCCCCCCTCCCCTGCAGTCCCCTCCTTGTGAAGTCCATGGCTCGTCAGGGGACCCTCTGCCACCAGGGCCCAGGTGGTGGGTGGCTCACTGGCTGACACATTGACCAAACGTTCTGTATTAGGCTAGGCCATGGATTCCATTTTGAAAACCCAAACGCCATCTTTAGACATAAGCCCTCGTGCACTACAGCACAGCCCCCACCTTCAGTGAGTTCTCGCCTGCCCCTGTTGTCTCCCCTCCTTGGCAGATCCGCTGAAAGTCCGTTCCCATGAACAGTCGGACATGAGCTAGTGCTAGAAGCAAACACTGCATCATTCACCTTCCGCAGTACATTATTGTCCACAGCATGACCCGGGCAGCGGGGCTGCTTTGGAAAATAACTGTAAATCGTCTCTCAGAAAAGCAAGAGTTCAATCCTGTACCAAAGAGTACCAATATGTAAACTGCATTGCCTTAACATCCTTTCAGCATGACCCCTTGTCAAAACCTACAAACACTGTAAAGCCAGCAGAATGTGTTGTCTTGTGACAAACTGTTTAGAATACCCAAATCCCCTCAGTATGTGTAAATGTCAAGTGTCCCAAGCCTTATGTTATGTACTTCTCTAGGGGGGAATGCAAAAAGAAACAATACCAAGTCCCATGCCACAACTAAACTAATGCTGCTAGAGTGCAACAGAACACAAGTGCGACAGTATTGTGAGATTCATGTAAAGTGTTTAGGGAGATACATAGACTGTAATCAAAATGTGAATGCACAAGTTTAACGTGCATCACTGCTGTCAGCCATATCGGTCTGTTGTTCCTGCGTGCTCCACCAAACTTAACGCTACCTCACGTATCATGTGTACATATAATGCAAGAGCTGCTATGTTTACAAATACTCACTCTATGGTGTTTAACAGAAACGTGGTATAGTTAGTACAGTTGAAATAACTATGTGAAGGCACGAAACGATATAAAAGTATAACCTTTTAGAATAAGCATTATAACGTTATATGAATTTTGTATGTCTTTTATATAACCTGCAACATACGAGGAGTGTATCATTGTGGGCACATCCAAGGCCACTTCCCCTCCCTCCCCATTGAAGCCTGCCAGAGAAAAGCGGAGGCCCGATCTGCACCGCCTCGCCTCCCCCAATTCGGCTGGAGCCGCTTCAAGCATTCACGTTCCCCCGCAGCTCACATGGCCACGGCCAGCCACCTGAATTATTTACAGCTTAGGCAGTAAACGCCGGCCATAACCAAAAGGCCAGAGGTGCCCCCTCTCAGGCCCCATGGCCCACCAGTTCACCCTGAATTAATGGCCCTTGTAAGACAAGACACCTAATATTGCACCAACATTGTGTGAGAGCATATGTCATTACTTCTAACAAGACCTGAAACTCGGACAGCCCGCCCCGTTCCCTTAGACCCAACCCCATGACCCATGATATCCAGCCACCGGGATGATGGCAAGCATGTACTGACGTATGGTCAAAGTATCCCACTCAATGTGCATTCCTCCTGTGTTGCATTAACCTGTAGAATAACCCCTTGTAGGATTTACAGGACAACTAGAAATGCAGTATTGAATGGATGGGGTGTGCGTGGCCCTTAGGGCAGAGAGCCAAGAAAGACGTTCATCAATGACACTGACCACACCTGGCTGGGCAGCACCTCCCAGATGAGCCCAGCTGACCTACCCACCCCACGTTGGCACCTAGTGATGTCCACCAACCACGAAGCGACACATCACAGCTGCACCTATAGTTAGTCGACGCCACCCAATCCCAATTAACTTGTGTCCCCTATACTGTGTAGGTTCTTATGAGGATTTTTGTAAATATAAATGCCTGTCTTTGCGATTGTCATACAGAGCGCTCTCGGAGTTTGCAGAGTCCTTTGCATGCCCTATTTGACTTATATAAACTCCCATTAAGCTCACCCGCACTTGGTCCTAGCCTTATTCCCAACTTGGGAGAGTTCATTATTGTCTCTCATTGCGGGTAGGGTCGTGCTATTTGGGGACGCGAGCCTTCAGTGGTGATCCCGAATGCGTGATAATTCCTCCGAATATATCCCTACCGTCCCCTCTGGCATGAAAATCTCCGGTCGAAAGGGGAGACGCACGCTGCGCCTGCTCCGGAAAGCTACCCGCCCACGGCGACCGGTACGCTTAGAAGTGCGCACGAAATAGAGAAAGGGTACGGGATCCCGGTTGAAAAATCCCCTTTGAGTACCGTTCGCCGGAGCCGGGGCTGGCCTTTGAGCGTGTGGCAGCGCCGCTTGGACGAACCCAGTTCGGAGACTCTCAATTCAAGACGGACACGTGAGTATTGAGTGCGAGCGACCATAAAGGGAGTAGGGGAAGGGAGAAGGATAAAAGAACGAGGTCATTTAAAAGGGGACATTTTGGGACTACTAAAAACTATTCTAGATTTTCTTCACTTTTTCTTTGCATATGGCCATTAGGATCAAGAGGTGAAAAGAGATAAAGAGACGGGAACCTAGCTCTGCAAGGGGGTAGAAGGCGGCGCCGCATAGTGCTATCTAAGCTAGTACTGGGAATATATGAAGAAGTGAAAAATAAAATAAAGGTGTCTGGTAAAAAGAGAGACACGTGAATATATTAGTAGCTGCTATTTTTTCTTACTTCTCTCTGGGTCTGTGAATAAAACTAGGTTAATAGTGAGTAAATTTAAAAGGGTTCGAGCAAAAGGGGGACCTCATTTCAACCAAAACCAGAAGGGGGAAACTAAGGAGGGAGGATGATAAAGGTTACAAACTAACTTGTGAATAGAGTATTGATTAATGTCGTATGTGCATTATATGTGTCAAACATAGCTATGTTATAATGAGTGTGATGAATGATAAAATGTGTATGAGCATGGTACGGTCATGGTAAGTGTGACCAGGAAACATTATAAGGTGGTAAACCCAATGAAGTAAACTGTTTTATTTGAATATCTGTGCTGATGAATATTGGTAGTGTGCAAAAGGTAGTTCGCTCTTGTATGTGCCCCCGAAGTTTTCTTAAGTATAAATAGTACACGCATCAGAAACTTAGAGGTCATTACACGCATATATACAAACATATAGCGATATAAAAGCAGAATACACACCATGGGGGTGGAAACACCCCTGGCCCATATTTGTAAGAACTTGCCTGGGTATGCTGAACGCATCAGGAAGTATCATGACCAGTGGGTCACTGAGCTAAAGGGAGAAGGGCTGCCCCAAATATGGCCAGAAGGAGGATCGTTTGACAAAAGTGTTCTAGATATGGTGGTGACCTGCATTTTTATGAAATATAAGGGAAAGCAGTTGAACAACAGGAAGGAGATATTAGACCTTTGGAGATTGTTTGAAGAAGTGCCCCATATCAAAAAGAAAGAGTTAGGGAAAGAATTGCCATCTACTACCGATAACCCATCACTGATACCCAAAGAAGATAGAGAGACACCAGAGGTAGGACTACCAGTTAAAATAACACAATTGTACCCCATACTAAATAAACCAGTGCCCGCAGAAGGATACCGTGACCGCACTTATGTGCCCCCAACTACAGTCACTACGACTGGAGGGCCGAGTGCACCACCACCGTATGAGAACTATAGAGAGCGTGGACAGGTAAGTACACCCACAATAAATATGGAAAAATTAACAGAGGATTTAGAATCCAGGCTCTCATTAGCGAGAGACGAATTGTCAAGAATAAAAAACACATGCGAGCAAAGTGGTACTCATGTTGCCCGGTCAGAGCAAACAGCAAGGGCACAGAGCCATGACAAGACAATTGAGGAGGGATGGAAAAAAGGGGAGATATTGTTCAGAATACAAGAAGAGCCCACACGAATAATAGAACTGGAAGTGATGAGTGAGCATGCAGATGATGAGATGATAGCTACAGGGGGTAGAGAGGATTTATGGTGTGAGATGGAAGACGATGAAGAAGAGGGTGGGAGATTAAGTGAAGAAATGGGAGGAGTAAGTGGGGGAAAGGATGGTGCATCTCTAGGGAGAACAATGGAGGAAGAATGGACAGGACGACTAAGGAATAGATTGGGGAGAATGGCCCCATAGGGAAGAAAGGAACGAAGGTGAGTACAAGCAAGGCAGCCAAGGGGAAGTTACAGCTCCCGTTGATACACAGGGGAGGAGGGAGGCCAAACTACATACCCTGGGCACAAATGGATAAGGCCAACCTGTTAAAATTGCTACCTCTGCTGTCGGGGGGGGCAAGTAAGTGGATATATGCATTTGAGAAGCACACAGCTGGGGTGCCGTTAGCGGTGGGCAATGTAAAAAGCTTGTTAGTGTCGGAAGTTGGGGACCAAGCAGATAGAGTATGGGTTAAAGCTGGCTTCCCGGGGGTGACACTGGACTGTGATCGCCATGATGGCGCCTCCTTCAACACAGTACGTACACGAGTGTGGGATGCATTAAGGGAAACATTTCCAGATACCCCAGACTTACAGTCGGTAATGCAGTGCACAATGAATGATGGGGAAGATGCTATGGATTACATTTTTCGGGTGCAGGAGATGTGGAGCGTGGATTCGGGCACGCCCTGGTATCAATCAACATCCCTATTTTACTTCATAATAAAGAGAGGGCTGCCTAAAGAGGTACAAAAAGCACTTGACAAAATTGCAGGCATTGAAGCGAAAGGATGGCCCGAAATACAGAGTATAAAAAGAAATAGCACAAAAAAGACTAGCAGACGAGGCAAAGTTAGTACAAACGAAACTGGTGAAGGTCGCGGCAGCAGTAGCCGTGCTCCCACACAACCGGGAGGGAGACGAGTAGGGGCTGGTAGCAATACAGGGGAGGATGGCAGCAAATTGGGCAGGAGCAGGGCAACCGCAGTGGAACGGACAGGAGCCTTACGGAGGTCCGCAGTGGCAAGACTGGGCCCCTCGAGGGGGACGAGGTGGGTACAGAGGTCACAGAGGGGGTGGGCCAGGATACAGTGGTAATGGAGGGTATGGGGGGCAAGGTCCTAGGGGAGTGCAAGGGAGCTGTTGGAATTGCAGGAGGTGGGGACATTTCTCTTGAGAATGCAGGAACAGACCAAACAACGGGTTTCAGGAGATGGAGCAATACGGTAACCCCCTCCCAGGGAGCCCATACGGCCTCCCAGTGGGAAGACAACAAAGACAACAAGAACAGGGGTATGTCGAGCAAAGATCAGTTCAACCCCATAGAGCACTGAGTCACCCACAGAACGATGAGCACATGCAATACACACCAGGAAACCCTTTTGCAACAGTCGCCAATGGGGAACCAGCCCCAGCCCCCTATAGTGGTGTGGCGGTAGTATCAGGAAATGTCTTTAGTCAAGGGGGGACCATGAGGCAGCCGGCATAGGACAGCCCACAGGGAACACTTGCGTGTCCTGTCCTGTCTACCACCTGCAATGCATCAGAGGAACCATTAGTGGGGGCACAGATAGGAGACAAGCAATTCATATTTATGGTGGATTCGGGAGCCGAAAAATCATGCATACGCGGAGGACGGTTTCCGCTTTCTAACCGTAGGTTGGAGACGCATGGACTCTCTGGGGCTGTCATCGAAGTTCCTTACACAGAAGATTTGGATGTGACGGTGGGGGGTAAAACAGTAAAAACACCCCTGCTGTATTATGAGCAGTCACCGATAAACTTGCTTGGGAGGGACCTCCTCAGCAAGCTCAATATGACCATATCCTTTACAGAGAGAGGAATAGTTTGCTCCACCCCAGGAATTTGCCCTTTGCGTGTAATGCTGGTGGTGCACGCGCGAGCACCAGCACCAGAGATACGTGGCATCCCAGTAAATTAAACCATGTTCATCGAAGGGTTAAAACACTAGCCCGAGTAGTGCCTGAGTTAAAAAATTTAGAATGGCGGGTACCAGCAGAATTCATCTTCCGCCCAATAGTACGCCCAGACATTGCACCCGGTTCAGTGATATCTCTAGATTTACATGCCGTACAGATATCAGTCAAAAGAATTGCCGTAATTGGCATGCACATAGATGGATGTGAATGGCGGACTGTGCTGTGCATCAATGCTGTTATTGCCTTACGAGACCTGTCAGACGAAGATCTTTTCTCTGACTCAGAAAGTGATGGGGAAATAATAATGGAAATAGCAATACCATGTGATATCCTAATACAAACAAGACAAGTGCCCGTACAGTTGATGGCAGTGGTAGGAGTGCAACCGTCCTTCTTTGATGATGACATGAAACTAGTGCCAAGCAATTTGTGGACCACAGGCCCCCATGATGTAGGATTACTACACAGAGTCACCCCAGTCACAATAAAACTTAAACCGGGAGCAATCCTGCCCCGAGTAAAACAGTACCCGTTGTCCTGCAAAGCTGAGGAAGGGATAAAAGAAACAATAAGGGCATTATTGGCCCAGGGAATAATAGTGCCATCAAATTCCCCATATAATACTTGTATTTATCCGATCAAGAAAGCAAAAGGAGGGGCGTGGAGGATGATCCAGGATCTACGCCCACTAAATGACGTCACACAAAAAGAGTTTCCTCTAGTCCCGAACCCTGCATCCATACTTTGCAGTATCCCAAAAAACGCATCACATTTCACAGTAGTCGATTTGAAAAATGCATTTTTCTCCATCCCCCTGGCAGAAGAGAGCAGATATTTGACAGCATTCACCCTAGGGGGGAAGAGGTATGAGCATTGCAGGTTGCCACAGGGTTACTGTGAGAGCCCCAGTATATTCAATCGTATCTTCCACGAAGACTTGGGAAACTTGACAACTGAAAGCACGATCATTCAGTACGTAGATGACCTGCTCATTTGCGCACAGAATGAGGGTGAGTGCGGAAAAGAGTCAGTACCAAACACAGTAAAAGAGATGCAAACATTTCTAGGAATGTGTAACTATTGCAGAGCATGGATACTGGATTACACAGAATACACTAGGACCCTACTACAAGCACTCAAAGAGGCCCAGCGGGAGAACAGAGAAATAAAGTGGTCAAAAGAAATGAGTGACTCATTTGTGTCACTAAAACAGCTAATTTCAAGTGCACCAGTACTCGCCAATCCGGACTATGAATGCAAATTTTACCTGTTCTCCCACTGCAAAGGGACTCTCATGACAGCTGTATTAACACAACAGACTTCTTTGGGGCACAAGCCATTGGCCTACTACAGTGGCACATTAGACGCAGTGATGCAAGGACACTTCGCGTGCGATCAATCTCTTGCTGCCGCCGCGTTCGCAATTGAGAAAAGTGCCACAATAGTAATGGGCTGCTCTGTTACATTGTTTGTGGAACACTCACTGTTCGCAATATTGGAAAGATCAAAAAGCACACTGACCACACAGGGAGCAACTGCCTATGAGATAATATTGTCTAGTGCCAACATCTACATAGTGAGGTGCAGGACAATAAACCCAGCGACATTCATCACAGAACCATGCACACTAGACCAGTAATGGTATGCAGACATGAGTGCGACTGCCAAGCAAACCACGAATGAGAGCTGTTATGTTTGCTCTCTTATCCCCCACGCCTCAGGTACACCTAAAGTACTGCTGCCTAGAGAGTTGCCTATTGTGAGTGCCCAATGTCTCCTTCATCTTACGCTGTGCAGAATTAAGAACAGTTTACAGGCACACGATATAACTTTTGAGATGCTGCAAAATGAGAAAACCTGTTACCCAAAAGTGGAGGGAGTGATATGCCTAAAAGAGCAGTTTTTTGTGATAAAAGGAACATTGTTTACAGAAAACAAATGAAAAGACGAAGAAGTGACATGAAAAGCAGAAGCGCTACGAGGAGTGCCACCAGAAAAGCTGCAGTGGATTGAAAAAATGTGCACACCAGTATGGAAGGAGCACATCGCAAAACTAACCTGGGTGACAGCCATCGAAAAACCATTTGAACTACAAAAAGAAATAGCATAAGAGCTGTGTTTCCAGGGAGAAGGAAAAACTGTGATGGGGATAAACAAAAACTGCAACAAGACCCTCACAATCCCAGACATGAGAAAAGGGACAGCAGCACTCATGGACACTTACTGGGTATGTGGAAGCCAGGCATACCTACATCTCCCACAATCATGGAGCGGCACCTGCTCACTGGCTACACTACATTCAGCTCTAATGGTGATACCAGAGAGCCATATCAGTGGAAGCAAGAAAACACAAGATGCTCCTCGCAAAAGGACAGCCCAACCAACGGAAGAGCCGCACATGTATGTCCTGTCCTCTGGCAATACGGAAGAGATGCTGTCACGAAACAGACGATCATCCAACTACATATCCAAAGCATCTTCAGAACTACTGGCGCAGATCCCAGACAGATATCGATTGTTCAGCTCTGTAGAGACTTTCTTTGCCTCACTCATCCCAAGTATCCAGGCACGGGCGAATGCTAAGTAGCTCCAAATAACCCGCTGGGAGCTGATCCAGTTAGGAAACGATACTGAAGAAGGTTTCAATGTGATCGAGGTGGAGCTAAGAGCACTGAGGTTAATTACAATGCAAAATAGGTATGTCTTGGACCTGTTAACAGCGATGGATGGAGATGTTTGCCGAAAAATTGGAAGTGCCTGCTGCACTTTCGTACCTTCTAAAGATGCAGATAATGGTATCTTGTCCCACGTGATCGCAGAAGTACACAACCTAGGAGAAAGAATGATAACTGAAGGTGGGGCAGAAGCAAGCACATGGTTCGACAACCTCTTCTCCTGGGTCCCGTCATAATTGGGAATGACTGTCAAACTACTGATGCCCGCCGTGGTGTTTTTGCTGCTAATTTTTTGCGTGTGCCAGGTGAGCCTTCGATGTTGTGCAAATGCAGTACCAAACGGTGCAATGATGATGGTGACAATGGGCAACGCTCGAGGTGCAGTACAGGGTGTGCAGGAATTGCATGTGCAAACAGGTGAGGAAGATGGGCCTAAATACCAGATGGTACCAATATACCACAGTGGGGACATAGTGGATAGGTTATGGCACACAATGATTAGAGAACCCCGTGAGCCTGAATGGTATAAAGAAGTGTAGGTAGATTTGGAAGGTGGGGACTGTATATACATGACCTGTACACCAGATGAGTATGCTAGAAGGGGTGAAAGCCTGGGAGGGGTGTGTAGGGCTTGGATGCCCATAAAGGGCACTCCAGCATGGGACGAGGCGGTAGCTGAAGAAAAGGAACGCCAGAGGTTGGGGGAATTACAGTATTCGTTACTTAAGTAACAAAAGAGGGGAAATGTATGAGAGGGCAGGTCCAAGAGACCCTTGCTCCCCTGCAGTCCCCTCCTTGTGAAGTCCATGGCTCGTCAGGGGCCCCTCTGCCACCAGGGCCCAGGTGGTGGGTGGCTCACTGGCTGACACATTGACCAAACGTACTGTATTAGGCTAGGCCATGGATACCATTTTGAAAACCCAAACGCCATCTTTAGACATAAGCCCTCGTGCACTACAGCACGGCCCCCACCTTCAGAGAGTTCTCGCCTGCCCCTGTTGTCTCCCCTCCTTGGCAGATCCGCTGAAAGTCCGTTCCCATGAACAGTCGGACATGAGCTAGTGCTAGAAGCAAACACTGTATCATTCACCTTCCGCAGTACATTATTGTCCACAGCGTGACCCGGGAAGCGGGGCTGCTTTGGAAAATAACTGTAAATCGTCTCTCAGAAAAGCAAGAGTTCAATCCTGTACCAAAGAGTACCAACATGTAAACTGCATTGCCTTAACATCCTTTCAGCATGACCCCTTGTCAAAACCTACAAACACTGTAAAGCCAGCAGAATGTGTTGTCTTGTGACAAACTGTTTAGAATACCCAAATCCCCTCAGTATGTGTAAACGTCAAGTGTCCCAAGCCTTATGTTATGTACTTCTCTAGGGGGGAATGCAAAAAGAAGCAATACCAAGTCTGCATGCCAAAACTAAACTAATGCTGCTAGAGTACAACGGAACACAAGTGCGACAGTATTGTGAGATTCATGTAAAGTGTCGGGGCGAAATTCTGCCGGGGTCGGCTGGGCCGTCCGCGGACCTCCGGGCAGGGAGGCCCCAACTCCTCCCGCGTATCACAAAAATGAGTATGAGGCGCACGCAAGAAGCAAGGTGGTTCTGCTGTTTATTATACAAACGGCAGGGATGGGTCGAGGATCGTACGCGTCCGTCCTGACACACACACAATCGGGGGGCTCGCAGGCCCTTTTTACCTTGGTATGACGCGCTACTTGCGTCACCTCGAAAAGTTAGCAAAAACCTATCTCCACTCTGGATTGGTTACTTGAGTGGTAGGGTTAGTATAGCATACATATAGAGAAGGGTATTAGTGGCTGAGGGTCAGTCAGGTGGTATACCTGGGTTGTCCCTGCAATTAGATACATGAGAATTGTTACAGGAAGACCCCTGAGGATTGGTCAATGTTAATGGCGTCAGTGATAAGAGCCCCATGTTCTGATTGGTGCGCTCGCGAGCCTCCCAGCCTGGGACCATCGCCGTTCCCAGCTCGCGGTGTACCTGTCATTTGCAACAATGTTTCACTATGGGTACGTGCAGACAATGCGAGGACTTATTCATAGGCTGGAAGGCCGACTACTCCCACTGTCGCAGATGTCCATTTAGTCTTTTATTTGTATCTGCCTGTGTCTTGTAACGAGGGATCCAGGCGCCCCCGTTCTCTTAGCCTTGGCATCCTTTCAGGTTTGGCTTGGTCACGTGAGGCGGGACCGTGTTTGAGGCCGAAATCTGCACAATTAATATTGTTTTTTCCACTGTGTGCCTTGTTTAATTTGCAGGTGCGACCTTGACGTTGGTGTGCGGCGTGCGAGATTGCAACATTGTGGCTTGGCTGTCTGCCTTTCGCCGAGCTCATTCTGCAGGATCAGCAACCGGACTCTTGTTCATTTTAATGTTCATGGAAGCTCTTGCTTGCGGCCTACTTGAATCAGGTGCATAAATGGAGCCGTTGAGTGCACAGGTGCTTTAGGTTATAGGGTTTATGTGAAGCGTGAGCAAGCCATTTAGATAAGTTCATCGTGCGTCTTACATTTCTGCATCTTAAAAGCCTATGTGAAAAATAATAAAGATGCACGTCCGTGGATGTGTTCGTCACCTACGTCATAGCGTTGAGGATATTCTTCGTGTAGATTGGTGTAGGAGTGTCCAGTGTGCATGGTCGTACAGGTGTGACCGTAGGCTAGGTCGTCATGGCATCTCTAACGATGTGTTGGTTTAGTCGAGTTGATCCATGTTGCAGGTGTCGGCCTGGGTAGGGCGAGCTGCTGGGCAGGTAGGGCAGTTAGGTGGGCACATCCGTAAGTTCCTGTACCAAGGTATTTGGTCGTCTGGTAGATGGGCAAACTCATCTCGTGGCGGGTGCCTAGGCCATGATCCTCTAGGCCAAGCGCGAGAGGGGATTGGTGGGAGCCTATTGTTCCATTCTCCCACTTCAGTCCCCCCTCTGGTCGACTTGTCGACCACAAACATATCCTTTTCTTTATCTCCTCTCACTCTCCATATTTTAGTTATTCCTCCCAAATGTCCATAGTGGTTAACATGGTCCTCAAATGACCAATACATGTATTCACAGGTTCCTCCAGGAGTGCAGTATACCCATTTCCCTATGTAGCTCCTTGGGTTTCTTGGGTTTTTGAGCTTCACAGATGGTGGGTCCAGGTGGTTGGTGGTGATCTGATTGCGCAACCTCTCTCTCTCTTGTATTATCATGCCTGTGTTTTGGCCGTCATCTGCTGGCATCAAGGGGTGCATACCGGCCATTTCAATCAGTTCGTCTGTGGTGCGTGCCTTCCGGGCTTTCCAAAATCTTATTATGATCAGTGTAGCTCCAGCCAAAATGGTACATCCAACTATAATTTTCAGTCCATCTGACAGCCAAGATGGCATCCATGACCATAATATTGAAAACCAGCTCTCATCCTTTTTTACACCTTTACTTTCATCCATCATTTTGGAATGCATCTGGGCCAATTGTGAAACTGCCTCTGTCAGCGTACCGTTGTCAGCATCATTGGCAGGGATGAATGTACAGCATGATTGTCCTATCTTTGCGCAAACTCCTCCTTCCATTGCTGTGAGGAGGTCCAGTACATATCTGTTCTGAAGTGCCACCATCCTCACTGCGCGCAGTTCCTCTTTTATTGCGTAGAATCCATTCACTGTAGAATTGATGGTCATCATTAGTTCTCATCTAGTTATCTGGAGCCATTTTGCATTTGCGTAAGCCTGTAATCCCGGATGTATTATTGAGGAGAAGAACATTGCTGCTCTGCTAAATAGTCTGTGTTCTGGCGGAATTGAGGTGAGTGCTGTTTCTGATCTACCCCATAGGTAATTTCCTGTCAGAGGTTCTTCTTGTCTTTTCTTTCTATTCAGGACAGTATTATTGCTGTTGGCTTTGTTCTCTGGCCCCTTCTGAGGTTGTACAGATCTCTTCTTCCTCTCGTTCCCTTCATCCATTTTGGGGAAGTTGGCCATATTCACGTGTTTCTGGGGTACCACTAGTGATGGTACATTAACGTGCACTATTGTGCATATACCATTCCACAGGGGGGGCAGTGTGTGGTATGCCTTTTCTCCGCAGGCCCAGTAATGGTCCATTATCACTGCTGTTCCTGCTCCCCCCTCAGGTAGCTCCATCACGCTTGCACAATTGGTGTTATATCCTACGTCCACCTCTCCTTTATGTTGGTAGCATACCTTAGGCGCAGTTAGCTGCAGTATTATTATTGGGTCTTCATCCTTCTCTATCCACGTGAGCATGGGTACGTACTTGATCCAAGTCGTCCAACATCTGTGGTTGTGTCCATCGATAGTTGAAATAGTTTCTTTTGTTATCATGTTGCTGCCAACCACTCCTATCTCCCATTTGTTGTCCAGGTACACCTTCCCTGTTATCGTCACCAGTGGCCTCTCCCAACATCCTGTTTTACCAGGAACTTCAGTGGCATACCAATCACATGGTAGGTACTGTAGTGTTACCTTCTTTGTTTCTCCTTTTTCAGGACCACTTGTCATGTATCTGTAGGCTTCAGTATGTAAACTGCTCTTGTGGTAACTTAAATAAGTCTTGAGGAAGTTGTTTTCATATGGATATGTGTCTCGTGTTTTCCATACCAATTGCACCACTGTCCCTTGAAATCTTCCTTTCGTTTGGAACAGTGCCAGGTATATTATGCATCGTGCTGTTTTGTCATCTATTTCCGTGGCAACGAATGTTCGAGAAGCGCTCATGGCATATGGAATTAATGAGCAAACGTAGCAGCTGTCTTCTGTTGTCTGCTTACCTATGTGGGTCATGTGTTGATACCACATGTTGTTTGAGATGTGCGCTGAGTCTTGCATGTAGTTGTCAATGCCTTTATTATCTGAGTATGTGCTGCGTTTAACTCTATTATCTTTGTGTGGGATTATACTACTACCACCTGACGTACCACCTGTTGCAGCTGGGGATGGGGGTATATTAGGTTTGGGTACAGCAACAATATTCATAGCATAGCTGTACTGCCATACAGAGGCAGCCAAGAACCCGGTGATCATCAAAATCCCTATCAATTTTATTACAAAGGCTAATTTCACCGGCATTTTGCTCTTACCTTGCTGCAGTCCGGCAGCTTATTCTTGCGACGTTAAAGTTGCCCGCCTGAAAATTCTTAATATGCTTGTTATTAAGGTTAGTGGTTGTTATTTAAGCCCTCCCTATCAGATAGTCATTCAGTGCCCAGGCGAAGAGCTGTTCCCACGCCACTCTAAGTGATCTATCTCTTAGGGCAGGCAAGTATGGGTGGACGTGGGGCATTGAATATTCTATGGCCAAGAGGAATGCTGTGTAGTAGACACGTACCCTTCTTTTGTTCAGGTACGTTGGCCTTCTTACTTCATATACAAATTGGTGTGACAATTCTTCTGGGTAGTTATCGTCTGAGGGTACCATCTACTCCTGGGCAGTGAATTTGTTAATTAGCTATTTTCTTAACAGTACAATAATACGCAGTACCTGCATGTGCGAGAGAAAAGAAAAAGAGAACATTCAAGTGTTTACATGTGTATATGTGCAAAACAATGTCCTTCAGTTCGGTCGTTACTGTAGTGGGTAGGGGGCCACTGGGCAGAGGGTTTGGGGCTTAGCTGGCGGAAGTCTCTTTATTCTTTGATCGTGTGACCATGGGGTGGGTGGGTCCATTAGTTGTCTCTGGGGGATCTGGGGGTGGGGGTTGACAGGGTATGGGGACACTTAAGCCGTCAGTAATGGCAGAAGTCTCTTCCTCCATTGGTGACGCTGTTGTTGTTCTTCCGATGGCCCTGTCGGTGGCGCTGGGGCGGGTCTGGAGTTTGTAGATCTTTACGTCATGTAGGTGATTCCAGGCACGTTTGTCCTGTAGCTTTACTGCTCTCGTTGATATCTCCTCTACCAGATGGGGGTCAGTGAAACGTGGGCTGTTCCACTTCCTGTTGAAATTGCGGAGTAGCACGTGGTCACCTTTAGCAATTTTACACATTCTTTCCTTTTCCAATTCTTTATCCGCCTCTTCTTGTTGATCACTGTTAGACCCGCCCCGTGTACCCTCGAGCTGTTGAGACACAAACACTACACTAGTAATCAAAGAAGACACATATTGGTACATTTCATCACCAAAAACAGTGGCAGTACTATCGTGATTGGTGAATGCTCTTGATGTTGGTGTCAGAGGAAGGCGCATTTGGCGTCCGGTAACCACCTCGTGAGGGGTGAGGTGGTGGTCGGAACCTGGTCTATTCCTTAGCTCAAATAGGGCTAGCGGAAGGCAATACAACCAACTCTTTTTTGTTGTTTGCTGTATTTTTGCAATTGCCTCTTTTAGTAGGCCGTTCAGGCGTTCGCATATACCGTTGGCCTGTGGGTGGTATGCACATGCAAATTTATGCTTGATGCTCAATAAGGACGTGATGTGCTGGAACATTTCGTTTGCGAAATGTGGCCCATTATCTGACCGCAGTACCTCGCACACCCCCCACCTGGGGAAGACCTCCCTCACTAGGAATTTAGCTGCTCTGAATGCATCTGGGTGTGAACATGGCCCTGCTTCAATCCACCTCGAAAATGGGCATACTACTACAATCATATACCTGTTTCCTTGACATACGTTGATCATATCAACATAGTCAATATGGAGATGTCGGAAGGGTCCCTCTGGCCGGGGTATAGTACCTTTTATCACCTTCAGAGTGTGACCGGCCGTAAACTGTTGACATGTGAGACAGTTACTTATAAAATTTGACACATGAGAGTTTAATTCGGGGCAAAACCAGTCTTCCCTAATTCGTGCTGCAATTATTTCCTTGCCTGTATGGGCTGGGTGGTGTAGTTGGCTCAGGGCGGTATTCAATAGTGCCAGTGGTATTACAATTTTTCCAGTGTTACCCTGGCGCCATAGTGCGTCAGTTGGTGACATTGTGCATCCTCTTTTTACCCATAGTTCTTTTTCTGCCATTGGTGCAGCTGCTTGTAGCTCCATTATCTGTGTGGCTGGGAGATGGGTGTACCCTTCCCTTATCAACATCTCCTTAGCCATTCCCCTCCCTCTCCCTCTGTCTGACTCTGGGGGGTTCCATATCTCACCAAAGTATGCAGCATACTTCGCATGTGCGTCTGCCGCTGCATTCCCTCTTGAGACATGATCTTCTCCATTGGTGTGTGCGGTACACTTGACCAAGGCTAATTCCTGGGGGTTGTTTATTACTTCAATTAGTTCTGCCAATAAAAGAGCATGTTGCACTGGAGTGCCGTCAGCTCTTCTAAACCCTCTTCTTCTCCATTTTGACAGCCCTGAGTGGACAGTGGACGTGACATATGCGCTGTCAGAATATATAGTCACTCGTTTATTAAAGCTTTCCTTCAACGCCAAGATCAGAGCAATTAGCTCTGCTGCTTGAGCAGAGTAATGCTGTGGTAATTGCACACATTTCATTGCCACACACACCGGTACCTCCATCATTTTCACCACTGCTGCCCCAGTCCTCCTTATCCCATCTTTTTGGTCAATTGTTGATGACCCATCAATGAACAGGAGCTCACCTCCCTCTAGTGCGTTTTCTTCAACTTTTCTAGCACATGAGTACATTTCAGTGGTTTGCGTACAATCGTGTGCATAATCTCCTTCCTCAATTATTTCTGCTAAAAACCTTGCAGGGTTGACCGTGCTACATCTAACAATTGATAGTTCAGCTCTAGATAAGATGATCTCATAACCTGATGCCCTCTGCATGGTTAGGGTGCACTTGGGTTTATTCAATATTGCAAATAGTGCATGTTCCACAAATAGTGTGGTTGGGCACCCCATGGTGATTGCTGACGCTTTTTCTACCGCAAAAGCAGCTGCGGCGAGACCTTGTTCACAAGGGAAATGGCCCAACATTACAGGATCTAAGTGGCCGCTGTAAAACGCTACTGGTTTGTAGCCCATGCTGGTTTTTTGAGCCAGCACTGCTTTCATTACTGCTGAGTCGCAATGTGAAAATATGAAAAATTGTCCCTCATAATCTGGGGTGGCCAGTACTGGAGCAGTTGATATTGCATCTTTCAGTTCATCAAAAGCCTCTTTCATTTCCATTGTCCACCCCAACTGTTTCTCCCCTTTGTTAGCTTCTTTTAACCCCTCAAGCAGGGGTCCTATGTATGAGCTGTAATCAAATACCCATGCTCTACAGTAGTTGCACAGACCTAGGAACTGCTGCAGTTCCCTCACTGTTTGTGGCAATGGCGTTTTTGAAATGGCCTGTGCTCTTTGTGGTGCAATCTTTCTTCCATGTTGGGATATGAGCTGACCAATGTAAAGTACCTGTTCCTGACAGTACTGTAATTTTTCCATGTCTACCTTGTAACCTTTATCAGCCAATATTGTCAGCATCTTTAATGAGTCCTCTCTGCATCTTTTTTCGTTTGTGCTGCAAATGATTATGTCGTCTACATACTGCAACACTGTGCTTTCTACTTCAATGTTACCCAAATCCATCTGTATTACTCTGTTGAATATTGAGGGTGACTCGCAGTATCCTTGTGGCAATCTAGTGTGTTTCCACTTTGTGTTTCTGTACGTGAAGCTTGTCAAATCTTGTGAGTCTGGGTGCAATGGTATTGAGAAAAAAGCATTTTTAAGGTCGATCACTGTAAATCATGATGCTTCTGCTGGAATGCCACACAATATTGTGGCCGGGTTTGCTGCTATGGGGTACTCTGCTTCCACTATGTTGTTCAAGGGCCTGAGGTCCTGTATGAAGCGCCAAGACCCCCCTTTAGCCTTGCGCACTGGGTATACAGCTGTGTTACATGGTGATTCTGATGGTACCAGTATGCCATTATTTATGAGGGCCGTTATGGTTTCATATATGCCCTCATCTGCCTCTTTTGATAGTGGGTACTGTTTTACCCTGGGGAGTATTGCACCTTTTTTCAATTTTATCCTTACACCTCCTATACTTTTTATATAGGGGCTAGTAGTCCATAGTGACGTGGGTACCCTTGCCATATCCTCCTCAAAGAAGGGAACTGGGGTGGATGCGGGTGCCTCAAGTGCCATTGCAATTTTTTGTGCCACTTGTTTATACGCCACTCTTAGCCATATCTCCACACTCATCATAAACACCATTTCACCTTCCTCCTTTTCTTCTGAAAAGAGCTCCTCGTCTGACACCTGGGTGAGCCTACATCCCTCTGCTAGTGCTATTACTGCTCTCCATGCTCTTCCTTCGCTGTCTTGGGCATGCACTGCAATTTAATCAGCTGTTGCTATAATGCTCTCTATGTCCACTGAAATCACCTTTCCTTCTGGTTCATTGGCTGGTGTTTCTGGTCTGAACAAATAGGCTGCTGGCCTCCTCCAGATCTTCCCTTCTATCCCTGGCATCCAGGCAAATGCCATGTCTGTCCCGTACTGGAATAGTTCACCATCAATTGGCTCAGCCCTAATCGCTGTCTGTCCGCAGTATGCTTGCATGATTTGTCGTGCTGTGAGCATGTTAATCCCTGGAGTAGAGCAAATTATGCCGTTTTCCGTAAAGGAAATCGTCATATTCAACCTGTTCATGATGTCTCTCCCCAGTATATTTACTGGTGAGGCCCTAGAATATAAAAGTGGCACTGACATGTCATAATCCCCTATTGATAAGGGAACGTTATCAGTAAAGGGAACCAACCCCCTAGCCCCATAGAATCCTTGGGTGTTCATGGCTTCGCCTGACATCTTAAACTTACCTTCCCTTATGCAAGACCGGGTCGCCCCGGTATCAACAAGGAATGATAACTTTTTGTCACCTATCGTTACCTCTATGCGTGGTTCCTCCGCACTATTAGGCGTTACTGACAGGATGGGACACACCAAGGCCGTCTGTGGGCTGTCCTATTGAGGGTACAACGATTGACCGTTTCCTGTGTAAGGGTTGTGTCCTAGTACTGTCACCTTACCCAGTTTTGTCTGTTGTGCTTGGGGTTGTTGTATTGTCGTTACCTGTTGTTGTGGCAGTGAGAATGCCTGTGGCTGTTGTTGTGTTACTAGTTGTTGCTGGTCATTTCCCTGTAGCAACGTCTGCTGTTGTTGTATCCCCTGCTGTTCCTGTGTGGGCTTTAGTTGTCCCTGCTCGCTCCATGATGATGTTCCTGGTCTTACTCTACAAGTGCGTGACATGTGTCCTACCAATCCACAAATCCAACACACTGGTGGTTCCCTACTCTGCCATGGAAAGCTTCCTGTGTTGTCCTGGTATACTGGTGGACCGGTGGGGTAGTAATTTCTAAGTCCTCCCACCTGTTGTTGTGTGTTGTATCCGTATCCTCTCCCTCTCATTATTCCTCCTCTTCCCCTATTGTAATTATAATACCCAGCTCCTGGCATTGAGTATCCTCCTCCCAAGTTGGTCGTGTATGGTTGGAGTGGTGTCATCTGTTGTGTTATAGTCTGGGAGGGTTGTATTTGGGAGGGGTCTTGTGCAGCCCCTACTTGTGTGGGGCTTTGAGTCATTGTTGCAGGTGTAGTTATTAGTGCCCCTTCCATTGTGTATTTAGTAAGTTTTTTCTGTACAAGTTTAGCCTCTTCCGCTTTCCTGTCCTCTTCCTTTTGTTTCATTTTACCTTGCCATGTCCTACAATGATGCACTATTGTCAGTTGTATTTCTGGCCATGCTTTTGCTTCCATTCCCACCACTTTCTTCAGTTGTTTCTGAACTCCTTCTGGGAACCCTTGTACCAGTATATGATAGAATATTGCTGGTGTTTTGTCCCATTGTTCACTAGTTTCCATGCGCCACTTCTCTTGAATTTCCTGGATATAATCAACAGGATCTTCGTCCTCACGCATCTTGCGTGAGGTAATTGCTCCTATGTCTGATGTGTCTGGGTACTGTACCCTTAGTGCCTGCCATAATGCATGTCTGCAGTTTGCGAATGGTGCCCCATCGTGTGATGTGTTGGTTATTGTTACCCCAGTGAATCCCGCTCTTTTCCAAATGTCATCCGCTGCATCCCCTAATATGGATATTAGAAGGCCCTTTACATCCCCCACTGCCAGTTTCTGTCCTGCGGTGTGTTTTTCCATTTCATATATCCATTTACCTGCACCTCCACTTAATGATGGGAGCCTGCACTTTATATTTTCTTTGTCTACATGCTTCCAAGGGACGTATTGTGGTCTCACCCCTCCCCTCTCCAGAAGTGGCATTAAGTTGTGTCTCGTTATCTCCCTTGGGTTCCATAAAATTGAGTCCCCACACCCCTCCTCTTCCTCCCTCTCTCTTATATCGTCAATTCCGTCCGTAGTTCCCCTGCTCGTAACTCTTTCTTCTCCATCGTTTCCCCTTTTTTCATCATCTCCTGTATTTAATGTGGGCGTGTGTATTCGTCCTTCCTGCCTACGTCTAGGGAGGTCTCTAAGCCTACCTACATAAGGTGTCATTTCGTTTGTGAAAGGCGTGAGTTTAGTTGTACGTAGTGAGCGTGGGGTGGTTGACTGAGGGTAGGATGGTGAGGGTGTGGCTTCATGTATCTGTCTTTTCGCTATTCCTTGCTCTTCCTCCTCACTTTTCTCCAGTTCATCCTTTCTCATACATATCCATGGTGAGTCTGTATTGGTCCGAGAGGTGTATAGTTTATCTAGCCTTTCCCTGTCACTGTTTCTTCCTTCCTTCTCCATTCCTTCTTCTTCCTCACTACAAAAGTCATCTGTATGTGGCTGCCCCCACTCTGTCTTTCTCCCCTTGATCGTTACTGTTTTTAGGTCTATTAGGTCTGTGTCTCCTCTTTCTCCTTTATCACCCTCTCCCCTTTGTGCTGATGTTGTTGCTACTTCTGTATCTCTATATACATACCTCCTTTCTTCAATCTCTCCTCTCCTATCTTCTCTTTCCCCTTCATTTCTCTCCTCCATCTCTCTACCAATTTCCTCCCTTTTCCTTTTTAATTCCTCCATTACTTCACTACTCATCTTTCCCAATATCCTTTCATCCTCTTCCTTCCTTTCCCTTCTCACCCTCTCTCTTTCTAATATACTCTCTATCACCCTCCCTTCTTCGTATTTCCTGGTCGTTTCTGATAGTAATCTCTTCTTCCACATTGCCATTTCTTTTTCTTTCTCTTCTTCTTCCTTTTTCCTCTCTCGTAGCACTGCTCTTGATACCCTTTCTGCTGCTGCTTTTACCCTTTCGGCTTCTCTCCTTTGCTCCTCATTTCGTTCCCTTGTTCTTTCCAACTCGTTCTTACCTTCTTTCCTTTCCCTCGCTCTCTCTCTTTCCTCCCTCTCGAGCTGTTTTATTAGTTCATTCTGCTCGTCCCTTAGCTCTGCTAGCCGTTCCTCCAAAATCTCTTCCTTTCGTCTTATCAGCTCTTCTCCCCTTATTTCACTCTCCCTGGTATTATCCTCGTCCATCTTCCTCACTACCTCCCTCTCTTCTCCTGTTAGTGTACCTCGTAATTTTAATAGTATCTGTGCAGCTACCCACTCGTCATGTCCTATTTCCTCAGTTTGCTCTTCTCCAGTCCTCCCCTCCCCCTCTGGCATCTTCCTATAGGCTGATCCCGTCGTACTAGTCCGCTCCCCTCCCTTGTTGACACCTGTCACTGCATATGGTGGCGGGCGTATGTCGGGTTCGAGTACCCCTCAGCCGCCCTTAATTGTTCTCTTCCTATTTCACCTAGTTCTCTTAAAGGGTACAACCCCCCTCCCTCTGTTTTCACTACCTTTGCTAGGGTTATATCTTCGCTCTGTTCCTTTTTTAGTTCATTTTCTTTTGGGTTGTTATTCTTTTCTCCTCCCTCTTGTCCGTTCCCTGTGTTCTTTGGGCCTTCACTCTCCTTCTCCCCATTCTCTCCTTCCTCCTTAATCTCTTTTTCTTCTGGTGTTTCCCCCACAGTGAACATTCCATTTGGTCCTGGTCGGGACCCCTGGAACATCCGCCATAAGTTAAACATCTCCACATGGTTTGTCAATTTCTTCCCCTTGTATGTATTATGCAGATGGTTTAATAGTGAGTGTTGGGTATATGGATCGAAGCTACCATTAGGCGGCCATGGTGTTGTCATTTTGTTGTCCGTCCCCTGTGTCCATTCAATGCTATACTTGATCAATTTCTCCCGATGGGGTGACAGTGTTTTGCATATGTGCTGTAGTGGGGTAGTGAGGGTGTTCCCCCACCCTCCCGATCCTGCTCCGTGTGACATAGCAGCGCTCCACTTGCTATCCTTCCCCTGTTTGGTAGCTGTTATTTTACTAACACCTACAATACACAACCTTTTACCTTTACCTGGCCCCGTGAGTTTGGGGACTTGCGATAGTCCGCTAAGGAAAATTATTAAAATATAGTATTTACATTTGCATATTCTTTTCTTTCTTGTCTTCCCTTACAGAACACCCTTACGGCCCCCTGCGGCCGAGGCGCACGTAGCCCCCTACGGCTGCGTACCCCTTGTGACGTTCTTATACAGTCGTCCTATTTTCATTTGCTCCTCATCCCTCTTCTATACTTGCCGTGGCCGGCGTTCTCCGTGCGCAGCCACGCCCCCCCTTTTCGCCTTTTCCCCGATCTACTCGTTACCGTTTATCTCCGTTTCCACTCCCTTACCACAACTCTCTTCCCCACCACCCTCCGAAAGAGAGATGCCTTGTGCTCGGGATATCCTATGAAAGCCCTACTAGTGACGTCACCGATCTCTTCAAACTATTAGTCAGTTCTTAATACACTTACACTCTACCCCCGTTAACCCCACAGCTGTCTTCCTGTCACGCCTGGAACAAGGTAATCAACAATATATAATCGGACTGCGCACACTGCGTCGCCTCACGTGTGATACGCCCCTCGACAGGAGGGCTTAACCAGCCAATTATCTTCCGTATTGGGCAACCAACTAGCTACCGCCTACAGGGAAACGTCATCTACCTATCGAGTTTCTTGCTCGATCAATAGGGATCCTCATCTACTCATTGATCAATAATCACCAAATCGTAGGAAACCGCACACACCCACACCCGTACACGTAGTCGCGACCTAGGCCAATCAGTGTCTACGAGCGGCCGCACGTGATGTTTTCGTGCTCCGCCCCCCTCTTTCGCATAGCGTAGCCGACTGCACTCGCGCTCGTTCGGCTACCATTCATTTCATAGCCAACACTAAATTGTCAAACCTTCGCCGCGCACCTGTGCAACACCTCCCTCCTCCCTTATTTAATTCCTCCCCCCTCCCTCACAATTTCACATTGCTTGTTGGGTGTGGCTTACTCACCAAGTTCTCTTGATGCGGGGCCGCTCGACTGCGTGCACCTCTCCAAGCGGCTCACCACCTCCCCTCGTCTGGACCACATCTGGACACTCGCCAACCGCGGCCGGGATACTTCTCAACCGGCTCCCGAAGGCCAATATCCGGATTGCGCTGTCCGGTCTTCTCGCAGTTCCGCGATGGTCCTGTAGTCTGCAGAAGGGGGCAGCGGCAGAGGGGGCCGCGCCGCCGGGCCTCCTCGCAGCGGGAGCACTCGGAAAAAATAAAATAAAAGCAGACCTTAAACAGATCTCAGCAGTGCCTCCAACTTGTCGGGGGGAAATTCTGCCGGGGTCGGCTGGGCCGTCCGCGGACCTCCGGGCAGGGAGGCCCCAACTCCTCCCGCGTATCACAAAAATGAGTATGAGGCGCACGCAAGAAGCAAGGTGGTTCTGCTGTTTATTATACAAACGGCAGGGATGGGTCGAGGATCGTACGCGTCCGTCCTGACACACACACAATCGTGGGGCTCGCAGGCCCTTTTTACCTTGGTATGACGCGCTGGATTGGTTACTTGAGTGGTAGGGTTAGTATAGCATACATATAGAGAAGGGTATTAGTGGCTGAGGGTCAGTCAGGTGGTATACCTGGGTTGTCCCTGCAATTAGATACATGAGAATTGTTACATGAAGACCCCTGAGGATTGGTCAATGTTAATGGCGTCAGTGATAAGAGCCCCATGTTCTGATTGGTGCGCTCGCGAGCCTCCCAGCCTGGGACCATCGCCGTTCCCAGCTCGCGGT